>NW_028270149.1:67439390-67742223 GCF_037043375.1 Chiloscyllium plagiosum
TGAGGTCCAATACCATCCTGATTCTCCCAGTCTACCTGCATGTTAAAATCCCCCATAACAACTGTAGTAACATCTTTGTGACAGGCCAATTTCAGCTCCTGATTCAACTTACATCCGACATCCAGACTACTGTTTGGGGGCCTGTAGATGACGCCCAAGAGGGTCTTTTTACCCTTAGTATTTCGCAGCTCTATCCACACTGACTCTACATCCCCTGACTCTAGGTCCCCCCGCACAAGGGACTGAATATCCTCCCTTACCAACAAGGCCACCCCACCCCCTCTGCCCGTCAATCTGTCCTTATGATAGCACGTATAGCCTTGAATATTCATTTCCCAGGCCCTGTCCACTTGAAGCCACGACTCAGTTATCCCCACAATATTGTATCTGCCAATTTCCAAAAGAGCCTCAAGTTCATCCATCTTTTGTCTAATGTTTCGTGTATACATGTATAGTATTTTTAATTTGTTACTGCTCTCACCCTTCCCATCAACCCCTATTTCACTCAACCTTACAGCATGATCCCTTTCCGAGTTTTCTGCCTCGTTGATACAGTTGTCTTCCTTGACTTCTCTTGTTCTAACTTTCCCTTCAATTTCCTTTTTAAACATCCAGTTTGTCCCCTCCCCCCTGCTACTTAGTTTAAATGTAGCGGTGCTGCAGTAGAAAACCTGCCTGCCAGAATGCTGGTCCCTAACCTATTAAGGTGCAAACTGTCTCTCTTGTAGAATTTATGCTTACCACAAAATATACCCCAGTGATCCAAGAACTTAATCCTTGCTTCCTGCACCAGTTCCCCAACCACACGTTCAAGTCCATTATCTCCCTGTTTCTGGCCACACCAGCCCGAGGAACTAGAAGCAAACCGGAGATAACCACCTTGGACGTCCTGCTTTTCAGCCTTCTTCCTAGTTCTCCGAAGTCCCGCTGTAGTATGTTCCTCCTCTTCTTCCTTACATGTACCACCACCTCTGGCTCTTCACCCTCGTCCTTGAGGATTTCCTGCACTCTGTCCGCGATGTCTTTCACCCTGGCACCAGGAAGGCAACACACCATCCTTAAATCCCGTCTGCTGCCACAAAAGCCCCGGTCAGTTCCTCTCACGATGGAGTCCCCTATTACCACGGCTGTGTGCGATGTCCGACTCTTCTGCTCTGCCTCTGCGCCAACTTTTGATTGACAGACCTGGCCGCCTTGCAAACTGGCAGTGTCATCAGTCTCTACTGTTTCCAAAAGCTTCAACTTGTTCTGACAGGTACTTCTCCCAGGGTCTCTTGCACCTGTCTCCTCTCTGCCTTCCTCATCGTCTGCTCTCTTCTGCCCTCTTCTGGCATGATTGGTGTAATAACCTCGCTGAAGGTCTTGTCCAGAAAGATCTCATTCTCTCGAATGAGCCTAAGGTCATCGAGTTCTTTCATCAGCGCTGCAATATACTCGGTCAATAGCTGAATGTGCATACACTTTCCACACATATACGAGCCAGACACACCAGAGTCATTGACGTCCCACATCAAGCACGTAGCGCACCGAACCAGCTGGGCAGTCATGTCTTCACCCTCTTATTAACGACAATGCGTGCATTCACAACATGCAGTATACAGTCTGGTTTAGTCTTCACAACCTTCTCTCTGACAGTGATCCACCGATTCATAGAATTATACCATACAGAAGATGCCCTTCAGTTCATCAAGTCTACTCTGACAAAACTGCTCAAAATCTACACGAATACCACGCCCCAGAACTTGGTCCATAGCTTTAAAGGTCAAGTCAATTCAAGTGCTCATCCAAGTACTTCTTAAAAATGTTGTGAGGTTTCCTGCCTCAACTGCTCTCCCAGGCAGTTCATTCCAGATTCCCACCATCCTCTGGTGAAAAAACATTTCCTTAAATCCCCTCTAAATCTCCTGCCTTTCAGCTTAAAATTAGATCCCTTGATATTGACCCTTCAACTATTGGAACAGCTGTTTTATATTTACCCTGACATTGCCACACATTGCTACACATATCAATCAGGTCCCCTCTCAGCCCTGAAGGGAAAAAAAACAATGAGAACTTGTCCAACCTCTCTTCATAGCTCAACTGCTCCATCCTAAGCTAGGCCCAGGTGAATCTCCTCTGTACTCCCTCCAGTGCAATCAAAACCCTTCAACAGTGCATTAACCAGACTGCACAAAATACTCCAGCTATGGCCTAAGCACCATTTTGTACATGTCCAATTTAACATACATGCCATGACAGATAACGTAAATGTCTCATATGCCTTCTTAACTACCCCATTAACCTGTACTGCCACCTACAGGGATCAGGGGACAAACACCCCAAGATCCCTTTGTTTTCAAGATTCCTCATATTCTTCCACAGTGCATCACCTCACACTTCTCAGGATTACCTTTCATCTGCCAATGGTCTGACTAATCTGTCTACATTCTCCCATAACCTAAGATCTTATTCCTCACTGTCAACCACCTATCCAATCTTGGATCATCCGCCAATTCAGTTATTAATGCCCCTAGCGTGTGCCTGTACATTTACCCAGAAATACTGTTCCGAGGCCGCTCTGGCCAGCTCCTGCTGTATTTTAATAAAATCTGCCTTCGCCCAATTCAAAACCCTTTTTTTTGTAGGCTTTCTTTTTCTAGAACAAACCTGATTGCTATCACTTGAATGTTCTCCCAATGCCACCTGAAACACCTGTCTGGCTTCATTCCACAGAATTAGGGCCAATACTGTACCACCCCTAGTTGGATCTACATGTTGAAATAAAAAATCTATTAAAAAGTGGTTGACTTACTATTCTTACTATATTCCAGTGCTATATGCAACTCTGCACCCCAGTATATGGTCTCCTGGTTCACTTGTTATCTAGGAATATTTGCCCCAAGTTCCTTTTCACACTATTGCTTTCTTATTCTACATCCTTCCTTCTCATGGGAGTTTTGTAGATTACACAGAGCAATTATCCTCAGCAAAATCGATTCAGTCTTTAAACCCTCTGGGACAATCTCCAGTGCTCTCCTCAATCAAAAAAAAGTCATTGCTTCTTTCTTTCTCCTTTTTTTTTGAATACCTTACAACCAGGAATATGTAACACCCTGCTGAGTTAATTTAAACCCTCCCCAACAGCACTAGCAAAACACACCACAAGAAACTCGGATCCATCTCTGTTCAGCTGCAACCCTCCAACCTCTACAGGTACCTCTCTCCCCAAAGTCCCAGCTTCGTAACCCAGGAACCTAAAGTCTCCTTCTTATAACTTCTTTCCAGTCACACATTCATCTATCTACCTTCCTATCTCTCTATTCATACATGGAGCTAGGAGTAACACACAGATTGCAACATTCGAGATTCTGCTTGCTGCATTTATACCTAGCCCCAGTAACTCTGATTTCAGGACTATGTCCTTCTTCCTATCTTTGTCTTTGGTTCAAATGTGGACCATGACCTCTCCGACAGGAATGTTGTGCAGCTGGTCTGTAACACCCATGATTCTAGGACCAGAAAAACAACATATCATTCTGAAAAATGTATTTTGTGCTAAGATGTTATTCTAAATTCCTTTATTGTGATTAAAGAAGCTAAAATTTCATTCCTAAAAGTTCGTAAGATATAGGAACAGAATTAGACCATTCTGCCCATTGAGTCTGCTCCTCCAGTCAATCATGGCTGATATGTTCCTCACCGCTATTTTCCTGCCTTTTTTCCATATCCCTTTAACCCATTACCAATTAAAAATATGTCTAACTCTTCCTTAGATTTATTCACTGTCCCAGCATCCACTGCACTTTGTGGTAGCTAATTCCACAACCCTTTGGGCAAAGTAGTTTCTCCTCATTAAACTCCATCTGCCACATTTTGGCCCACTCTCCTAACCTATATCCATTTGTAAGGTTAATTCCTCATTGTAATTTGCCATCCCGCCTATTTTTGTGTTGCCTGCATATTTGGCTATAGAGACTTCTATCTCTGAATCCAAGGTCGTTAATGTAGTTTATAAGTAGCTGGGGTCCAAAGACTGAACCCTGTGACACCCCACTAGTTACATCTTGCCTTCCAGAAAAATACACATATATCCTGACTCTGTCTTCTGCCCATCAGCCAATCATCTGCCCAGGCTAATAAATGACCCCAATCCCTTATGATCCAACATTGTGCGGCACCTTCTCAAAGTCCAGATAAATTACAACTACAGCATCCCCATTATCCACCTTGCTTGTTACATTCACATCCATGACTTGGCATTTTAAAAAAAGACAACCTTTGAAGCAGTCACGTCACTGTCACTAAAGGGATGGCTATAATCACCAATTAGTTTGAGCATAAAAGAGTCTTATGATATCAAGTGATGGGCACAACAACACAAGATATTTATGTTCCTGTGTTGCATTAGGTTCAAATATTGATTTCACATCTGAGTTGGATGGACTCCACTCAGAAGGATAAATCGGTGTTGTCAACATGATTGTCAATAATCTATTGATTTTGCACTATTGTTTTAGTGAGAAAATCTCAAATATTGAAGAACAAGATATCATTTTCCTCTCTCACGCTCTGCCCCTGGCTTGTGTGCATTAACACAAGAACTGCAATCAATATATATTATTGACATAGAATAAATAAGAATACTATCAACATGTACTAGCAAAGCTGAATTATAATATATGGCTAGCAGACTTTGCAGCCTGCTGCACTAAAAAAGGCCTTCAGCCCATCGTATATGTTCCAGAAAGAAAAAACCATCTGACTACTCTCATCCTATTTTTCGGTGGTTGACTCATAGCCTTGTATGCCTTGTCATCACAAGTGTATTTCAAAATATGTCTTCAATGATATGAGCATTTCTGCCTCCACCACTCTTACAGGCAGCGACTTCCAGATTCCCACTAGAGGTAATGTGATGGAAAAAAAACTTTCCTCATATTACATCTTCACCTCCTGCCCTTTAAATCTGTCTGATGATGACTGGTGTACCCTGTCCATGCTCATCACCATATCATACATCTTATTCATGTCCCCCTCATTCTCCTGTGCTCAAAGTAAAACAACCCTAGTCAATCCAATTTCTCTTCATAACAAACTCTTCAGCCCAGGAAATATCCCGGTAAAATTTCCTCTGCATCCTCTCCAGCACTATGACATCACTTGTGTTGTTCATTCTAATTTTCCTTCAGTAAAAGATATCAAGTCAAACCGATGATTGAATGGAAGAAAACACTTGAAGAGAATCTTAAACAACGTGGTTTATACAGCTCTCTCCATTCTTTTACTTCAGTTTCAAAGATAGTGTAACCCTAATGTGTCCCATAGATTTGAAGCATGAAAACAAGCATCACTGTTTAAAAGTTAAAATATGCCAGACCAATATGAGCAAATCCACTAGCAAATTACAAACTACTCAAGACTAAAAGAGATTCTATACAAATCCTGACGGATTGGTATTAAGACAATTAGCATTAAGTCAAAGCATTCATTGCAAATCAAAACTAAACCTCTGAGTCATTCTGCTGGAGTTGATCCTTTACACAGAACAGAATCAATCTGAAGAAGTTCATATTTTCATAAAGTTGGCAGTAATCATGTGTTGGAAAAAAACATTGTGAATAGTGTTTATTGTCCATGGAAATTGAATTCAAAAGCAAAAGGTTTAGATGACCTGAAAAAGAAATTGCAATCTTCAAACCCTTGGAACTGTGAAATTCTCAAAGCAGCTAAACTTTTGCACTGAAACCTAAGGCATCATTTTCAATGCCTGGACTTTTACTGGATTGTAAGTTGTTGGAATAATGGAGTGCAGAGGTTTAGGTCATTGTATTGTGCAAGCTTTGGATTCTATTTTCTGGATGTATTTCCTTTCCTTGGCACAATTTAGTAAAGATTCTCAGCTTTCTTATGTCTTTGGTCCCACTTCACATCTCCGGTGCTCAACAAATCTTCTAAGATGCTTCAAGTTAATTGTAAATGCTGCACAACAAAATGCACCAGATCAGAAGGCACATCAAGAATTTAAAAGAAAATAATGTTTTCTTTAAAATATTACGCCACATTCTCATTTTCTACAAAAGATTGGAGCATGGACTCTCCAGGGATAACACAAAACCCCATGGATACTGCTCCTATGAAACTCTCCAACATACAACAAAAGACTGCACAATCATACCAAATAAGTCAACAAAAAGTAAAAAACTAAAGGAAGGGTCTGGTGCGCCCCTGCAAGTATGTGGATTGGCGTGTAGTGAAACAGCAGAGTCTACATGCATTTAATATTTAAATTAATTAGTTTTGAACAAAAACTGGATGGCAGCACCTTGAACTAAAAGCATCACATGAGATATTATTCATCTAAAAAGCCAAAATTTGTTGGGTGGAGAAGATCATTGACCTTCTTCATAAAGTGCTGGGAACTCCCCCAGACAATGGAGACTGCTTTAACACTGGTGCGAACTTCAGACCAAGCTGGGATGATCTGCTGTTTTAGGAGAGGACCAATTCCCACGTATGCACTAACCTTTCCAGCAGCACGCCCAGATCCCTGCCTCCAAAGCCAGGCACTGATTTTCCCTGTCAGCCATATCTTAGGCAAATGCCAAAAACTAGGCAGGGCAGTTCTTGATTGACAGTGCTTGTCTATGTGCACAACAAGCTTTATTGATGTTGGGGGCACAATGGATGCCACTGAATTCTGGGACATCTGCTGAGTGGCAAGTTGCTCTATGAATAGCACATGATTAGGATGAGGCCAGAATTGTATGGGAGGGACATCATAGGGGCAGGATAAGTTGTTCATTAGGCAAGTTTGCTGAGATACAGCAAGGTGACTCACTTGGTCTCACGATTAGAATCCTTTCATAAAACTCAAACCAATTCAGACCGAACCAAAATAAAAAAAATTCAGCCCATAGCAACTTGAGGTGACTCTTTTCCAGAAGGAAATTGTGCCTTATGGACTTATACATAAAGCAATTGCTCAGTGCACCAGTGTGTAACACATTTGCGTATCCGAGGAATTCCAAAATGACCTCTTAGAATTTGTATCCATAAATTCCCAGTCTCAGTTAGATGGAAACTCAAAGGAATCATCAAACCTTTCAGGTTCAGAAGGGTAATAGCCCCCTCTATTTGTGGATGGCAATGGCAGAACTCGCACATGGTGTGTGACCTGTTCCCATCACGAAATTCATAAGAAACCAAAATTGCACAGGTTAGTATTACTGAACCTGCCATTTCATGCTTGCTTAACAGATTTTTCTTCCTGATGATGGAGGATTAAAGCAAATGAGAATGTGCACACGTCCATTGCAATATGCTGAAGACAGGCCAATGACAACAGAGCAGGTAGTGCTCAGAATGGCAGGAGAATGAAAGAAGGGAAGCAAAGACCTTAAGAACGTGCCTGTGGGAACTGTCATTTGTGTCCATAAAAGTTGCATCTATTTGATCCACATGCATAATCATGAACTGTTATTTAATTATTGGCAACACAAATTTCTTGCTGCTTTTCCTAGACACAAATTGCCTCAGACTCTTGCACAAGCTGTTTTTTCTTTGCACTGACTTGTAGATTCCCTGTTTAGTGGCAAGTCAATGAAAAAAAAACACCTGGGAGTAAAAAGGCTTCTCAGCAAGATGGAAATATTGACCAGAAGTTTCCTGTTTTCAGTACAAGTGTTTTGTCAAGGGAGATTATGGCATCCAGTCCACCATGGCGCAAAGCCACTTTTCTCACAATCTTCTGCTCATCACCTCATTAATCTCAAAGCAGGATATTTTAGTGTACCGCTCATGCAGCAGGAAAAGCAGACACACTCGCTGCTACCAGGAGCTTCAAGTGTTCACACCACCGGCACCATATTTAAAGCCCATCAAACAATGCAAGCCAGGAACTGACCTTCACCCTGGGGTGCTTCTCCATTGTCACTCAGCACGGAACCAGGAGAAAGGATTATTCACTCCCCTTATCACAGACGGTGTCCTCGATGTGGTAAGAGATGGTCTGGTGGAGAAAGATAGCCATCAATGTTCCTGCAGAGTGCACTATATCTCATGCCAACAAACACAGCAAGCCTGAGCACAGGTAGTAACCCCACTCAAGGGTTGTGTACTGGATTATAAGGAACACCAGCAGTGCAAGAAGGTGGTTTATGATCTTCTGAGTTCCACAAAGCTAAGTATCATCATCACCTCGCTACTACTTCACTCTTTCAAGGCCAGCACTAACTCTAACTGCTCATGCCTCTCACAATTGCACATATCATGTCCACTCAATGTGCCATATTACTGACCCCCAGCTCCCAAACTACTCAACCCCTCCTGCCCTCCGCTTCCTACTCACTGACTACACCGCATTACCTCTCCTGCCTCTGCATCAACACTAACTGCTCATTCATCTACTGTCGCTGTACTCACTCTCTTTGTCTCACAGCAGGAATAAGTGACCCACAGCACGACTGAGAGGATGAATCAGAGGAGAGGTGGCAGTTAACAGGCTTCTTATGAGAAGGTCATATGCAATTTGACCAGAGGAAAGCAGGAGAACTCATGTGGGAACAGAGAGACCTCAAAAGATAAATGAACACAGTCGATTTCATTGTGTGCACTGCTCTCCCATTAATAGTAAGGCTAACGCAACCTGAACATGAACAAGCTTTTATTCCACTTACACAAACTAATTCTCTCTCTTCTCTTATGGAGGCACTAGCAGAACTCAGTGAACCCCCATCAGGAAGAGGCCAACACATTTTCAGCTTCATCTCCACTTCTACAGAAGAAGCCAATGAGGCATCTGAGGGTGGGCTGGCAAGACATTTGTTTGCACCCTCCAAAGGGCTCTGAGATTTTCAGCTCGGTGTGTTCGCTATCGAGGATTGTCTCAGGAGCACATTGCTGGCATGTCTCAGCAGCTGATCGAGGGAGAACCATCCTAGTTTGCCAGCAGTCAAGGGATTTCTCAGAAACAGGTACCAAATCAACACCAGGCAGAAGATGATTCCATGTTCTTATCTATAAATGATTTTGTCAAATTACAGAGATACAGGATTCAGTAGGTAGGTTTGCCGAAAGCAATCAGTAATCTGGTTTAAATGGTGAAGGTGTTCACCAACGTTATCATTCTGGTTCCAGCCTGTGTGCCTAATTGTCTCCATGAATAGATCCAGTTCCAGTGCATTCAGTGTCTACTGGACATACACACGGACCTGTACTCCATCAGTCCAGCCATAAGTCTGGCAAGAACAGGACAAGGGATCTCTAATGTCCTGCAGGTGCCTTTCCTGATAGGGAGAAAAGGTAGTGCCAGGAGACACCTCTCGAAAGGAGATCTGACACACAAGGTTCTTTTCAGGACACTCCAGAGCTGACTGGCCCCTCACCGACCCTCTGCCTGTGATCCCAAAAACCCTGGGTGTTCAAGCCAAGGAGGGCAAGACATTCACAAAAAGCCTGGGCCCTCTAAGTCTAAGTGCCTCAGGAATGATTGCCCAATTCCAAGCCAAAATGGCCACTCCAAAGACAGTTGTTGGGACTGTACCTAGGCATCAGTGGGAGGGTGGGGAAGACAAAAAGCTTACCAAGGCTACACAGAGATGGCATGGGTGACACATAGTTGAAAATAACCTTGCACTTTTGTAAATGTATCCTCACTTCCTCTCTGTGAACGTCTATTCTCATGTCATTTTGGCTGTCAGATCTGGTTACATTTCTCTCATGTGAAAAAAAGGAACAGCCGCTTCAGGCAAGGATGAAAGAAGTTGTAATGGCCAAGCATTGTCCATTTCTCACAGGCATCTTACTCCTTGACTACTGTTAACAAACGGTGTCATGGAATTGATCATCAGCCAAGGAGTTGCACTTTAATATGTGTAATATTTTGATTGATGTGATCTCATCAATACAAAAGTGTTCTTTTTATTTTAAGAATTCACGTATAACGAAATCTGCAATAAACATTGCTTTATTTCATCTCACCACGACTCCTTGTCATCTCTTGATGGATACTGGTTAAGTTGGCAGTAAGGTAATGACGGTCAATATATGTTGGGGTTTAGATTAGAGTGGTGCTGGAAAAGCACAGCAGTTCCGGCAGCATCCGAGGAGCAGTAAAATCGACATTTCGGGCAAAAACCCTTCATCAGGAACACAGCAAGTTGGCAAGTTATCATTAAGTTGGCATGAAGAAAATGTTACTTATCTGTAAGTGTTTCTGATAATACCTACAGCAGGTGGCAAGAATAGAAGAGCTTTTTGGTCAGCATGTACCATGTGGCAGTTGCAACATAACATACTTCCCAGTTTAAAAGACTCCATCCACAGGTTCTTGCTTGAGCTGTCATCATCTTCATATCAAGGGACTACTACATCCACATGAAGGACCGTGTGCAAAGGTTACCAAGGAGGGTGTGTGGGTCTGGTGTGGGTCAGGACTGAGGCGGCATCAATGGAACATGGACAGTGTATGGGAAATGAGAGGTGGAGGCTAGACGTCTGTTTTTTGTTTCATTATTCCAACTTGTTCCATAAAAACAAAGTCTAGGATTACTAAGGTGAGCCCCTTAAATAACCTTTGTGACTGCCAGTAACAGCAGTGTGTACCATTGCAAAGATGTACACAGAAATTCATCAAAGATCCTCAGACAGCACCTTTCAAACACTCGATACTTCCATCTAGAAGGCCAGGGGCAACAGTAAGATGGAACATCACCACCTGTAAGTTCTCTTCTGAGCCACTCACCAACTGAATTTGAAATATATCACAGTTCCTTTAGTGCAGCCGGGTCAAATTCCTAATTCCCACCCTAATTATGACAGCAACTGGACCGCAGCAGTTTAAGAGGCAGCTCACCACCACCACCTTTGAAGACAATTAGGATCAGGCAATACATGGTGGTCCAGCCAGCAACACCCACATCCCATGAGAGAATTAAAAATAATATGGTTTCCATTATAAAAGGAAGAATATACTTTCATTTGAAGCAATACAGTAAAGGTTTACCCTATTGGGCCCTGAGATGAAAGGGTTAAAACCTCAAAAAGGGATAAAATCCACATCTGAGATACTCTGTACAGTTTCAGACTGCACATTTTAAAGATATATTTGCATTCAAAGTGGTGGCAGTAAAGGAACACTAACGTACTGCCTGGGGTCAAGAGGATAAGTTAATTGTGTCTACTTTCTCTGGAGTTTAAAGAGAAAAAGAAGTGATCTCACGGAAACAGTGAAGATTATGAACTGGCTTGACAAGGCATATACATTGAGACATTATTTCCCCTGGTTAAAACAGTTTCAGGATGAGGGAATGATTGTTTAGGACTGAGATGAGGAGAATTCATTTCAGTCAAATGATTGAGAATCTTTGGAATACTTCATCCTGGAAGGTCGCAGCTGCACTCCCATTGAAATATTTCAGCTAAAATAGGAAGATGTTTCTTCTTTCCAGGAAATAAGAGTTATGGAAATCAGCCAGGAAAATGAAGCTGAAGTTGAAAGTCAGCCATGGACATACTGAATAGTGGCACAGGCTCAGTAAGTGGTCTAGTCTTCTCCTCGTCCTACTTCTTATGTTCTGGAGGAGCACTGCAGTGTATTCCATATCTAGTGGAAAGATACTGATGTTCAGGGGTTAGACTCTAATGGCCTACACTCATTAACCCTGACCAGCTCAAAGGTCTGACCTTGGATTGCATCACCTCAGTCCATCAGCCTTGCATTTTTTCAAACAGTTTTCAATAAGTAACTGGTTTAAAATCATCCTATTTTTCTATACAGTAATATAAATATCACAACTTAAATAGGTTTACATTGCAATGTTCAGGAAAGACACTGAGGAACTGAACGTGAACCACAAAAGTCCTTTCTAATGCCCCCATGTGTGGGAAGTTTACAGACAAATAAACACAAGCAGACTGGGAAAATTCTTCTGGAACATAGTTGCTAAATTGAGCATTTTGGCCTGTATTCCCAGTGAAATCAAGTATTGGATACAATCCAATCTGGAACTAAATGATCATCATGCACAGAGAAGCAGAATAATGGATGCAGCTCAGATTAGACATAGTTATATAGATTTTTTATGGACCCTATCTTCAGAGGACTATACCTCAGAAACAAGTAATTTGTATTTATTCATGGTAGTCATTCCACTGATGGCTTGCAAGGATCCATTTGACTCCAATTATTACTTGATTTATAAAATGGGCACTTTTAATAACCACGCTGTATTTATGCTCATAATCTCCAGAAAAAAGATAAACAAGTTATTTTTGGAAGATTGCCAGTCAACCAATACGATCCTCACAACAAAACAAAACGTGTAACCATCAAAATGTGTACTATTTTTGGCCTGAATAATTTGGTCTGCTGTGATTCAGGACTGTTTCCTCCTTTCTTTAAAAAAAACCAATTTGGTCAGAAAAATAACTGCACTCCATCAGAATCTGGCAGCAATTGGAAGATAGAGCTAGATATAGAGTAAATTGAATTCCAATGAAAGGTCAACAACATGAAACACGGACTGGATTTTGTACGGGCTGGCCAGTGGGTTTGAAAGTGGGAAATACACAAAATCCAACAGGAGGCACTAATGTCAACTACCTGCTCTGCCCAGTCTGAAATTTTACAGAGGACATGGGAAGCATTGAGTGGCTACATTTTATTGTGCCCATTGAATGTTGCAAGAGGCCATTTCAAGCCTCATCTCACTACCATTGATACCAACTCATCCACATCACGAGGAGACTCAGCAGCTTTTAGCACGCATCTGTTAAGGGGTGAGGCTCTGGGAATCTCCTCTGTGGTAGGGACTGAAGAGGTGCCAATCAAATGAATGATCTGCTTGCTCTCAAAAAGGTCAAGGGGTGAAAGTCTCCCTATAAGTAATTAATTCCTGCTCCCAGTATTAAATTGCATCAGGATTGTAGGCAGCATTCCCATGCCTTTTTAGCTGGGGTTGTGCATGGCACCAATGGAATCTAGCCATGAACTATTTCTCTATAGATGCTGTTAAAAATCACACAACACCAGGTTATAGTCCAACAAGTTTATTTGGAAGCACAAGATTTCGCCGCGCTGCTCCTTCATCAGGTAGTTGTCTCGCTCCTTAAGCTAACGCTTCCAAATAAACCCATTGGACTATAAACTAGTGTTCTGTGATTTTTAACTTTGTCCACCCCAGTCCAACACCAGCTCTTCCATTTCATAGATGCTGCCAGAGATGTTGAGCACTTTTTTTTCTTTGCAGAGTTAAAGCTGCTGCTGTAATTTATTTCCTCTTGAATCTATTTCCTGTTGACTTGAAGCATAAAATTAATGGGCTGAGCAGAAACTAGATGAATATATATGAATCAACTTCTCAGACTAAGAAGCTGCTTCCTAACAAGCTGCTGAATAAACCAAGAATGACAACAATGCCCATGTTTTCCTATCACACTTTGATGCACAAATTTCCCTTTTGAACTTGTTGCCATATATTGGGAGAAAAGAGCATGGAAATGACAGACTACAATTTCCCCAGTGGGCATGTGTTGAACACTCAGTAGATATAAAGTCCCCAACCTGTACTATCATAACAATTTTGAATTAGCTTTGTCATATGGACAACATGAATATCTAGGTGCAGATTCCTGTGTACAAATTCATCAGAAAAAAAATTAGAAAAGAAAGAAATAAAAAGCCCAACACTTCTGACCTTCAAAAATCATAGTAATGAATTAGAAAAATAAAGAATGTAAAATTTGGAATAACAGTTCTTCCACAAAAATATAAAGAAAGGAAAAACAAAATTTGTCATAAAAGAGAATTTAAGACCCAGTCCATTTTTGTCCATTTCATGACCAGACTCCGACCCCACCTTGGAATTCCATCTGGATGCACAATGATGCTGAAAAAAAATGCCTCATGAATTCACATGAATTTCCTGTCTTGACACAAACACATGTCTCAATTGAGTGCTAATACAAGGTGTCCCACTAGGATTTTAGTAAGAGAGCAGAAACTAAGCCCAAACATGATCATACAGCATGGAGCAGAGGAGTCCTCTCGATGTACATATTCATCAGTAGCCAGGAGACACTGATGTTTCCTGGACCCAGGATAATAAAGACATATTCTGATTTTCTTCTACATGCATTGCAACTGAGGCTAATATTAACACTGACTCCCACCTAATTTGAAAATGTACACAAACTGCTCCTACCACTGGAAAAAAGACCAACCATTCTCCTTTGCGGTGCCAAAAAATCCCACAGTACACAGAGAATCCAAGCAATGGAGCAGTGCTTCACCTTCCTTGTTGTGCCATCTGGAAACTGAATGTTACCTTGCTACAGAAAAATGAGCAAAGGGCTCTGTGACCTATTTGTCTCCTAGTTAGTGCGCAGCATACATTTAAAAGACATGCTCATGATGTCATCACTATCACAGCATGTGACCTGATTATGTAAAGGCCACAAACTCCATCTTAACTGATGCCATTTGAAGTGTGGCCTGCAGGTGGAAGTGATCTACTCTTTGCAACCAAATAGAGTAATATAAACCCAGACACTGATATGGCCATAATATTTGTGTATAAACATGGGCTTTTATAATTTTTTGTTAAATGTTTCAATACACATTACCTACCTGTGGTCTTTAAGTTACTGAAACAAACAAACATTGCTGCACCAGATACAAATATCTTCCTGGAGGCAAAGTATACATTACAGTGATAATTCATAGTGGCATCAATGGGCTTTAAAAAAAATTCAAGATTTCAATGGGAAAAATTTGGAAACTTCAATGAAAATCAATTGCTATAACTAGAGACAGGTAAATTGAATGCCAGGTGACAAAGCCACTTTCTTTTTAGCTTAAAATGTAAGATCTTTCATGTCAGAATACAAAACAATAGTCTTCTTTCTGAGCAAAAACGTGGCAGTCAAAGGCTACTCACAGCAGAAACACAAAGCTCTCTTGCATGATCACACCCATTATAAAACACTAACCTGTGTGAAGAGGTCAGCTAGTTTCACCAATTCTTCTCACATGACCACAAAGAACAGCATGTGATATTATTACCCCTTGTTTGAAAATTAATGCCATCTAGCGGCTGAAATCTGCAACAAGAATGTATTTGTAAATCGAACATTTGATGTGGGACTGAAGTTTCAAATGAGCAGCAACAAAGAAATAAATTGGATCAGAAATTGAAAAGTAAAATTGGCCTTCTCCCAAACCATAAATTACTCTTGTTATACCCAGCAATATTTATATGCATATTTGAAATTGAGTCATTGTTTCATTAGCATGAAATGCTTCAAGTGTCCTGAGTTAAGATGGAAGCTGAGACCTTTGTAACCTCAGGTCTAATACAAAAATGCAGTGATGATATCATGAGCATGTTTCTTTAAGGCATACTGCATATTAACTGAGATATAGCACAACATCCTCTTTTTCCATCAAGATCCTAAATAGAAATCCATGGTTATTCACATGCATGTGTTGATTTATTCCTTATAATTTTGGTTTCTTCGGTGCTGACCTCCAAGGTCCATGAATGGCAGTGAGTGCTGAAACCAGATGTCAATGTTGGGAATGCCCTCAGCTTGCTGATTTGTGTGTATGGATCCTTGGAGAGGCAGCACAGCTTAGAAAGTAGTTTGATGGGTTGCAAAGCAGGTTGTTGTTCAATTTGCCTGACATTCCTTTCCATATAGAATACAAAAATAGGCTAGACACACAATAGATGGTTCATCCATAAGTACCAATGTGCCACCCAAACTCAACCTGAAAATTATTGGTATTACAGACTGAGGGTGGGGTGAAGTTTGGGAAGACGTGTAGTTTTCCTGTTTGGCATCCACTAATTACTGCAACAATGCATGCTTCTTATATTTATTCATCAGATCTGGCAGTCACTGGTAAGTAAAATATTTATGATCCATTTCTAATCGCCATCTTCTTAAACGGCTGCAGTCCTTGTGATGTAAGTCCACCCAAACTGCTGTTAGGAAGGGAATTCCACGATTTTGACCTGGTGACAATGAAGAAACAGTAATGTAGTTCTAAATCAGAATGGTGTGTGATTGTAAGGGAAACTTTCAGGTGGTGCCATTCCCATGATCCTGCTGCTCTTGTCCTTTTAGATAGTAAATGTTGTGGGTTTGGAAGGTCCTATTGAAGGAGATTTGACAACTTGCTGCAATGTATCAATTCAATTTTATTGGAGGCAGTGAATGTTTAAGGTGTTGAATAGGGCAACAAACAAACATCTGTTTTCTCTTGGATGGTGTTGAGATTCTTGCACTTTACTGGTGAGATGGGAGATCAACAGGGTCGAGGGATGATCTGAGGATTTGGAAAACGTTCGATAAAACAAGAAGTGAGGATAAAAGCCAGGAAGAAAGGGGCACGAATTGAAGGCCCAGGTGGAAGTCAGAGGCTTCCTAGAGAAGATTAGGGTTGGGTGGTTAATCATGGGGGCTGCGATGCAGACATGCTGGAATTAGTAGATAGTTGCAAATTTAATCCTTCTATGCTACAAGACATTGAATTCCTCTACGCTACAAGCCCTTAGATGGGTTATCTATGGTTTCCTGAGGTACAGGAAACTTGGCCATCTTATAGACTACCCACATTTAATTTTGAGAAGTTGAATAATGATGAATCAAACAGTCTCATAATCATAGTTGAAATGCCGGAAGTTGGAGGCAAGCCAAAGTTGGGATTTTGGTATTTAAAACATTCTCCTTCCACCCAACAGTTATATATTCATGTTCTGTGTTAAAATTCACAATTTGTCTCTAATTATAAAGTCCTTGATCCTATTGTTTTTAAAATATCCTTCTCAGTTTGTTTGTCAATTCTCCAAGACTTGTGTATGTACACCCCAAGGTTTCTCTGTTCTTACAAATTCCTTCAATATTGTACCATTTAATTTATATTGTCTTCACTTTTACTCCCAAACTATATCATTTAACTCTATTACCTTAAGCAGAAAGCATGTGAAGTTTGAAATCTTGGTGAGATTTATTCAATTTCTCAAATTATTGGCTTATATTTTGACATTGAAACCAATAAGTTCCAGAAGGTGCAGAAGAAACTTTGTTCATATTTTTGTTTCCTACCTTTGGTAGGTTTTGTGGGGCTGCTGGATCCTTGAAACGTATGACACACAATTCTAAAGCAAAATTTGTAACACACAGGACATTGAAGGACCGCAGGAATCAAATCAATTGTGAGTTCTTCCTGCTGTCGAAATCGGAAAGTGGTGCCTCAGTGTTACTTTTAGATTGTATAGTGTTTGAAAACTGCAGGCTTGACATTAGAGGAAGAAACAAGGGTTCACATTGCTGCAAGGAAATGATAAGAACCCAGCACAGAATTCATAATATTAACAATACAATTAAAAGTTAAGTAAATAGTTGCTTGTGCACAGAACGCTTCTAAACAGCAATGATAAATGGCAAAACAGTTCAAACATTTTAATCCAGGTTCACATAAATCTACAAATCTCACTTTCATTGTGGCAATGAGGATTTGAGTTTTTTTCTATCCTTCAAGGATATGAGTTGGCTGCTAGCTCTGTCATGCATTGAAACAGTATGGAAATAAGAGCCGTTTCACTTTATAAGCTGTTCAGATGGTTTTTAATACAAGTGCTTTTGACAGCTTGTCAAGTCAATACTTTCAACAGGCAGTGTGCAGGTTACTTTGAAGTCCAGAGAACAGCTGTACTCTTTTATTATGGCTTGCTAACTTTATTGTGACACTGTGTAATAACTTGAAACATTATTATGTAGTTGATTTTAGTTATGAACATTTAAAATTAATGTATTCAGTTGAATCAGTGTCCACAGATATATACCGTCTATTCGGAAAGAAAGTAGTTGAAAGTTCCATTTCTATACAGGCTGTACGAATGCAAATGAGATGAATTGGGCGAACACTAACAATACTCAAGAAGCTCCATGCTATTCTGAACAAAACAACCAACTTGACTGACACCCCGTCTAGAGCCTTTAACATTCACACCTACACAAGATATACAGCAGAAACTTTCCAGGCTTCCAGAGGAGCAGAGGGGTTGAGGATCCCAAGGCAAGCAGTCATCAATAATTGGAGGAGCATATAAGAACAGAGAGGTGGATAGTCAGAGACAGTGCTTGATCCAAAGGAGCTGATTGAAATTGTTTCCTACTTTAACACAGAGAAAGAAACTTGTTGTTTAGTGAATCTTTGGTAAGTGGTTAAGGCATTTTCTATTCTGAAGTTTTAACATAGTATGCAAATTAGTAAAGGTAATTAATTCTTTAAAAGCAACATAAACGATTGAATCACATCAATTAAAAAACCAGTAATGATGGCCAGACAGGCAATGTGCCAAGGCTACAGTATGCAGGAGCTCTTAGATACATCTGCATTAAGAGTTTTGACATTTTAGCAGTGTCAGTTTAGAGTTTATGAGCTGGAGGTTGAACTATATGCACAGTGATGCATCAAGAAGAGGGAAAGTTACTTGGATTCTTTGTAAAATGAAGTTATTACACTATTACAACAGGGACTTCACATTTGGTCAATGGTCAGGGACAGTTGAGTTTGACTGCGAATGAGGCAGTTAAGAGAACCCAAAGACAGACTGTCAGTCTATGCGATTGTCCAATAAGTGAGAGGTTCTCTCAGCCTGTTTGTGTTGGAGCAGGGGCTCAGGATGGATGAACAAACAGATCACAGCTGTTTGGTACACAAAACCATTCAAGTGGGATATGCAACAAGGAATGTAGTTGGAGAAAGGAATAGTACAGTAAGAGATATTAACACCATTCTCTGCAGCAAAGAGCGAGAATCCAGATGGCTGAGTTGCTTGTTTGTTGCCAGGGTTTGGGATATATGCTCAGAGCTAGAGAGGAACTTAGAAGTGGGAAGAAATGGATCCATGCTCATGATCTATGTCATTCAAGTAAAATGAAGAGCATATAATCAAGTACATTATCTCCTCATGGGGATGGGTGCTATACTTTGTCCTTTAACTCTCACCTTGGGATATTACATTTCATGAATGCAATGCGTAAGTATCCATTTTTGCTGTTCCTTATCTGAATCAAGGATGGTTGATCATTAAAGTGAGCAATTTAAATGCACCAAAATGAAAATAAAATCAAATGACTGTGAAAGAAACACAGTGGATGAAATTTTCTGGGCCTGTCCAGAACTTTTACCAGGGCTGGTGAGGCATCTTAATTGGACAGGAGGCAAATCTTCCGTCTCCCAGCAACAGTTAAGGTTTTGCTATCAAGTCTTCAGAAGCTTTCAGGCAGGAGGGCTTTCCTGAATTTATCTGGATTTTATTGTCATGTTGTTAATCCATTTTAACACTTCAGCCCACTGGCATTATATTCATGGGTGTAATCTTGTTAGCTAAAAATCTAATTTTACATTTGAGACCTTTATCTGGTGGGTAAAACTTCTTCCTCCAAGATCCAGTGAGTAAAAAAATCCTTCAGTTGTTTGGCTGCCTCACAACCAAGGCATTTCTCTGCGTAAATACATAGTTAAGGAGTGAAACTTTTCCATTTGATCAGCTCATGAGAAGTTTCACTCATATTCAAGCTGGCTTGTTGTTGTGACTTATGTTTCTAGTGGTGAAACTTGACCAGGCTAATAACCCTGGCCAGATGGGGCACCAAGACTGTTTGGTGCTAGCAAACCTCACCAAACCAGAGGAAGCAAGAGAGAGCAAAACTCAAAGAGATACTCAATGCAAGGGACCATACTTTGTGGGTGTGTCCTTGTCCTATGCAACCCTTGAGTGAATAGCTACTTGATGTGTCTGATCTCCTCGTTATGGTGGAAGGTCAGTGAGCTGCTGAATGTCGTAACTCCTTTTATTTTTTTAAGTATGAAATCTGGCAGATTCCCTACAGGTTATACACCTGTGGTACAAGTAGTGCTCAATTGGTAGCCACAATGAAGTGACAGACATTGCATGCACATGAAACACCTGATGGAGATGCTTAATACCTAAACTGTTCTCAGCAGTGGCAACCTTACAATGCTAACTCACACACATAGAGGCATGAAACATTGAGACAATAGTGGTACATAACCTGGTTGAGCATAATCGGTCAATGGTCCTGTTTCAGCACTGAAGCCAGGATCTCTTGAGCTGCCCGTAAGTGCTGATCTCCATAGCCTTCTCTCTCCAGACTGCCTTTGTCAGTCAGAATAGTTTTCTTTCTTGTCATTCCTCAGGAAAAGAACTTCCCTTCTCACCCTGGTAGTCTTCAAGAAATGTCTGGGTAGGCATCGATAAAACACAGTCCCACCTTCTGCCTGTTCTCTGACATCTCAAGTGGTAGGTATGGTTGATAAGCAAAGTTTGAGTGATATTCCTGTATTAGAGAAGTGCATCTTTGAAATGTGGCTTTCAGGAGTTGCAGCCCAGACCTTCCCCACAAGGGGACAGAACTTGCTGCCCATAAAATTCAGTGTTTAACTAGTGCATGTAAATGTAATGAGCTCAGGAGAGTGTAACTGCAGGGAAATCTGACCCGCCCACAAGCAGAAGCCCTGTCACCTATTGTACACACTTCCATACTTAGCCTCAAAAAGGAAATTATCTCAATCTCTTCACTCATTCATTCAGCTAATAATCATTCAAAATTCTTCTCTTTTTATACGTTAATGTGTGGGATCTTCAGGTAATCTAATATTTGAAAGGAATGCATTGATTGAACATCTGTTTTACAAGTGAAAAATGCTATTCATGTTAGATTCATCAGTACAGTGCACTGAGAGCAATTTTTGTAGCCCATCTGGGGATAATCACTTTCTACTTATATTTAAGCAATTGCTTTTTGATTTCCTCCTGGACCCGTTTAGAAAACAGATTAGCAGAAATTTTCTGCGTGTCTCAATTTGATCTAAATGTTCTTCATGTCAACTCCTGCAGCATTTAATTTCAAAAGCTACACATTATGTACCCAGCCAGCCAGGAACAAGTTGAGCAAAATAAATTACACTGCTGCTCTCCATTAAATAGCATTGGTAATAAGTGTTAGCTCAGCTGATGATATTCACATCCCATGAAGAAATTAATAAAAAACAATAGAAGCAACAATAAGTTCACAATGCGAGATTTTTGGCTCCTCTCAGTAAAGGTCTGGTCATGTTTGAGATTAATAATGTTAGTCAGCTAGAGAACTTCAAACTTGGCATTTCTCTTCAAAAATAGTAACTTACATGGCCAAGTTACGTTCAGTGATATTCACTGATTCTGAAGGTATTCACTGTCACGACTTCATGATTATCACTTTTTGGTAATGGTATTTTGTACCAATATGTTTACATTTTTAAATCTTACTTGGATGGCTCCTGTTTGGAATAGGGAGGTTAGTCTATCATTCTGGAATAAATCTGTTGTACAATGCATTATGCAAATTGTTGATGGGATCATACCATCAACCTTTAATAACTCATCAGGTTTTCTGGCAAGATCAAAGCCTATTCTGGAGTGGGGTGTCATGCTTGACTACTAAAAACCTCAAAGAAAGAGATATTCTACAAGATTGTACCAGGTGGATGTAGTGAGTTTCAGTCAGGCCTTATTTTTGAATAAAATTCCTTACCATTTTGGTGGCCAATGGTTTTTTCCATTTGTAACTCCAAGGTATATTCCTTTGCTGTAATGATTCAGACTTGACCCTTACTGGGAGAAAGTGAGGACTGCAGATGCTGGAGATCAGAGTCGTGAGTGTGATGCTGGAAAAGCACAGCAGGACAGGCAGCATCTGAGGAGCAGAAGAATCAACATTTTGGGCATAAGCCCGAAGAGTTTATGATGAAGGGATTATGCCCTCAACATCAATTCTCCTGCTCCTCGGATGCTGCCTGACCTGCTGTGCTTTTCCATGACTTTTACTGGGTCATGTTTGAAGGGCTAAGTGGCTGAATCCTGTAAAAATGGGTAATTAACAAAGTCTCAGGATATCAGGGTTTCAAGTTTTGTGATGGCTGCAGTTGACATCATAACATTGCAGTTCATTAGCAAACAGGAAACAGTACATATGATAGAAAACTTGTATGGAAGTCATTTAAAAGTTAAGTTGATTCTTCAAATAGAGTTAAAAATCACACAACACCAGGTTATAGTCCAAAAGGTTTAATTGGAAGCACACTAGCTTTCGGAGCAACACTCCTTCATCAGGTGGAGGGCTTGATCGTAACACAGAATTTATAGCAAAAATTTGCAGTGTGATGTAACTAAAATTATACATTGAAAAATAGATTGTCTGTTAAGCCTTTCATCTGTTAGAATACAGTGATAGTTTCACTTCTTTCATGTGCAAATCACAAAAACTTTTTTTTAAAGTTGCATTCTCGGGTTAGCTGTTAACAATGGTGATAGCTAGACAATATGTTGAAGGTATTAGTCCCCTGTGTTCTCTGTCTTCAAATAGAGGCTTTTCATTCTTTTCAACAAGCTTTGCTAATCGATGTTTGATGTTGAGCATATGAAGTCAAAGCAGCAGTTCAAATCTACAAGCCTTCTCCATCATTCAAAATGATTATGGCAGATCTTCTAACTCGACTCTGTGTTTCTGTCAGCTTCCCTATATCCCTTGATTACCTGAGAGATCAGTCTTGAAGAAGAAAAGAAAACAAAGAGGTGACTCAAAGCAGGTTATAAAAATTATGCAAGGCTTTGATAGAGTGGATACAGAGAGAATGTTTTCCCATTCAAAAGCATAACTATTGGTTATCAACATTATATAATTAACAAATAAGTTCGACAGGGAACATGCAAGAAATTTCTTTACCCAATTCATGTGAAATTCACCACTGTAGGGAATGCTTCAACTCAAGAATTTGATGCATTTAAGGGAAATCTAGAGTAAACATATGAAAGGCAAGGGAGCAGAGGTTATAATTAATTTAGACGTGGAAAATGGGAAGGGTGTCAACGCGAGTATAAGGGTCAGTGTGACAGGTTAAGTTAATGACCTGTTTCTGCACTGTATATACTATTCAACAAACCATCCACAATACTCTGGAAGTTGTAATTCCAAAGATTCAAAACTATTTGAGTGAAATAAATTTCTTCTCATTTCAACCGTTATCCTGAGGTCTGGTTCCTTTGTTCCAGATTCTCCAGCAGGTGAAACAACCTCTCAATGTCTACCTTGGGTGATTCAAGAAAATCACTGTTTATTCTTCTAAAAACCAGAGATTGTTGATATTCTTAATTCATCTGTTCAAACATACCTCGAGCTGTAGACAGGATTTGAATCCAAGTCTTCACTGGCTCATAGATTGGGATATTACCACTCTGCCACAGCAGTCCTAATCAGGGTGATTATAGGCTTGGACAATTGCCATTTATTTTCTCTCACAGTCATAAATGGTGCAGAAGCTTAGAAAACATTTTCAGTAATTTCTGGCCTTGGGTCAAAATGTGTCGGTCATTAGTTAAGTGGAGAAACTGCATGAGTTACTTAAATCTAATGCCAATGAATAGTTGAGCATTTCTTGGCATTAAATTGCTAATTAGTTCTAATTCTCAAGAGAACCAATTTTGAACATTTTAAGTGAAGGGCAGTACAACATAATTGACTGTTTTTCCATTTGTCGCTCTCATTATGCAACTTAACATATCACTAAATTTCAGTGTTAAATAATGTAATAATGTGTAGATTTTAGAATTTAAAAAATCATGATATCATCATGGTGTCAATGCGTAGGATTGCTCTACTTTGCATTAAGTGATATTTAGACTAATGGATGCCTGTCCTGTGGGTTCTTGATTGTAGCCAAGGATTATATTGAAAGACTCTACTGAAAGCTGGGAAAAAAAAATTACCAACCAAGTCAGAAGTATTATTTTCAGACAATTCTATAAATAGTGAGATACAGAGAAAGGAACAAAGGAAGGTTTGTGAGAAAATGGTCATTCACCATCCCCACCTCCAATAATTCAATTATATTATGGTTTATCTGCCACTTCATTCCATATCTTTATCCTGATTGTTCAACTCTTAACAATCTTCCCTAACAAAAATTTGCCAAACTTTCCTAATTTTCCTAGGGGTGACGAAGTGTTTCCTGACATTGGACTAGATATTCTCTGAGTCAGGTTAACTTGAACGCCCTTTAAAAATATTGTCCAGGTCCCAATTCCAGGATTCCCAAAGATTTGGAGTGTCTTTTGAGGGTGTGGTTTGATTCAGATTACAAGCCCACACCCAGCAATTCCAATCTGGTTATCTACATTCCAGAGAGAGGCATGGACCCGGGTTTGATTCCACCCTCAGGCGCCTGTCTGTATGGAGTTTGCACATTCTCCCCATGTGTATGTGT
The DNA here is from genome assembly GCF_037043375.1 of Chiloscyllium plagiosum. NCBI lineage: Eukaryota > Metazoa > Chordata > Chondrichthyes > Orectolobiformes > Hemiscylliidae > Chiloscyllium > Chiloscyllium plagiosum. Next base: position 67,463,707 of record NW_028270149.1, read on the forward strand.
GTTCCTGTGGGTACTCTGGTTTCCTCCCACAGTCCAAAGATATGTAGGTTAGGTGCATTGACATTCTAAATTGCCCACTGTGTCCATGGATATGCAGGCTTGGTGGATTAGCCATGGGAAATGCCAGGATAGAGGGATTGTTCTGGGTGGGGATGTATTTCAGAGGGTTGTTGTAGACTTGAGGGGCAAATTGCCTGGTTCCACACTGTAAGGATTGTTTGGCTCGGACTGAAGGGTTGTTACCAGTGCTGTGCTGCAAGAATCGGTGCTGGGTCCACTGCTTTTTGTCATTTGAGTAAATCATTTGGATGTGAATATGGGAGGTATGATTAGTAAGTTTGCAGATGGCACCAAAATTGGTGGTATTGTTGACAATGAAGAAGACTACCTCAGAATACAATGGGACTTTAATCAGATGTGCCGAGGAGTGGCGGATGGAGTTTAATCTCAATATATGAGAAGTTCTACATTTTGGTAGGGCAGGACTTATACACTTAATGGTAACGTCCTGGGAGTGTTGCTGAACAAAGTGTGCAGGTTCATAGTTCCTTGAAAGTGGAGTGACTGATTAACAGGATAGTGAAGAAGGTGTTTGGAATGCTTGCCATTATTGGTCAGTGCATTGAGTATCGGAGTTGGGAGGTCATGTTGTGGCTATATAGGATATTGGTTAGGCCACTTTTGGTCTGTGTGTAGTTCTGAAAGAGGTTGTTAAATTTGAAAGGATTCAGAACAGATTTTCAAGGCTGTTGCCAGGGTTGTAGGGTTTGACCTACTGGGAGAGGCTGAACAGGCTGGGGCTATTTTCCCTGGAGTGTTGAAGGCTGAGGGGTGACCCGATGGAGGTTTATGAGGTGTTTTGGGTAGGTTGAATAGTCAAGGTCTTTTCACCAAGGTAGTGGAGTTCAAAATGTAGAATACATAGGTTTAAAGTGAGCGGAGAAAGGTGTAAAAGGGACCTAAGGGCCAGAGAATGGTTGTATGTATGGAATGAACTGTCAGAAGAAGTGGTGGAAGTTGGTACAATTACAACATTTAAAAGGCATCTGGATGGGTATGTGAATAGGAAGGGTTTAGAGGGATTTGTCCCAAATGTTGGCAAATGCGACTAGATTGATTTTGGACGTCTGGTCAGCATGGATGAATTGGACCCAAGAGTCTGTTTCCATGCTGTACAACTCTATGACTCTTTAACTCTATTCTACGATTCTACTCCTTTCCAATTTTCACTGAATTGTGAAGAGTCACGAACTATAATTTGAATAAAAAAACCTTTTGAAAGGTAAGGTCAGAGTATTCTCCCCATGACTACCCCATGCCAAGATATCGCCTTCAAAATCTCCCAATGTAAGTACTTGTTCTTCCCCACACCCAGTCATAGCGATCTACCATAGTCGCTGGACTAACAATCCAGAAACTCGGGAAATACTCTGCACTCAGGGGTTTGAATCCCACCACGGTAGGAATTTGGATTTTAAAAACAATCTGCAATTTAAAATCTAATCACCAGTGCAGAACTCATATTGATTGTTTTAAAAACACATCTGATTCAATAGTGTCTTTTCGGGAAGGAAGGTTACTGTCCTTACCTTGTCTGACCTATATGTTGCTCCAGACTTGTGGCAATGTCCGTGACAATATTCAAAGACACCTACCAGGAAATTCAGTTGTATTATACTGCTAATAAGTCTCAAAACAGGAATGAAACCATGTGATCTACCTGACATCCATCCTCGCATTAGAAGTGACAATGGCAAACTGAATCCTGGTGATCTAGCATCGTAAAGTCAAACACAGGCAAGGGAACCTCCGACTGATTGCTACTTGGAGAAAGAATGGAGAGTGGTAAGGGTGCAGAAGGTAGTCTGGGTGAGGGACTTCAAGATTCATCACCAAGATTCATCACTATTGTTATGAAGATGTGGGTGTACTCTACCTTTAGGAGAGTTAAAAACTGGCAGAACTATCTGGCAGCACCAAGTGTTCTGAATATGGTAACAATGTAACACTTGGTCAAAAGCGAGGGTAGCTAGTTGCCTGGAAATGACAAAACAGATTTGAATTAGGCCTGTCAGTTTAAATTATACCCTGAAAAATACCAAACTCCAATCAAGTTTGAATGTAGTATCTTGACAATCTTAAAAGGCAATGACATAATCCGATGCTTTGGGGGTAGAAGACTGGGGAAAATTGAACAGTTGGAGGAGAACTGCCAAGCTGACGACATCTGCAGACTGCCCAGAGAATAGCTCTCTTAAAAGTACCTTTATCCATTGTCACCTGTGAAGCATAATCCCTAAGAAGAAGAAAAGAAGACAGAGTAAAATTCAAATAAAAGATTTTGACAGCTGCTGGTTTTGAAATTTGAACTTTTTCAGTAAATCTTAATTGGGAGGTTTTATTAGACTAGTATTAAAGAAGAGAAAGTCAAAGATAGGTTAGAGGAAGGAGGCGTCAATAGTTGTCAGTTAATTATTCTCTGTTATACTTTAAGAAATAAAGTTGTTAATTTGTAGTTTAAATAATTCTTGGCCTCTCAAAATTTCACAGATTACTGCACAGATAAATCTTTTCTGTGTTGCTGGTTTAAATTAAGCAGGAGGGTTTATCCCGTGATGTAATGCTATCACTTACCTACCACAACAGTGTTGTCTGATACCATCACACCCCACCAAACTTCATTGAGTTGATTCCCTGGACTGATTGTGTCTAGTCCCCTGACCAACTTGGACAGACAGTCCTGACTGAAGACTGACCAGACTCCTGATTGCTCTTCATGTAGATCCCTATCTGATGATCTGCAAATCCCTTTACTGCTTGCACTGGAACTGCCAGACTGACCATGGTTTACTTCCCAGGTTGTAGTGAAACAGAGACCCTGACCTTGACAGACCCAGTTGGATGACAAATCATATCCAAACACCATTCAGTGAAGGAATGCTACCCCTGACTCCACAGCAGCAACCACCACCCCCACCCCTGCCATGACTTGATTAAAGTCTACTCCCCTTCAACACTGAAACATGGCCATTTGGTTGATGAACATAAAATGCATTTGCCATATAGGCTGCTGGCACATGCTGTAGATGTGAGATTGATACATCACATTGCTATATCATGACCTGTCAACCTGCTTGAGTGATGGCAGTTGTCAAAGCAAACTGAACAACAAGTTTTTTGGATTGGCTGAGGGGCAAAGCACAAATAGACAATTCAAGGCAGGGTTGCTATGAGCATCCAGCTAAGTGCAAAGTTAGTGCATGCTAGGAAAATAATCAAACAGACCCAGTCAAATACATGAGATGGGTGCCTGGCCCTGCATGCACTGTTATTGCAGCAGCTTTGCAATGAGAGGTGTCAGTGCACTCCAAATTACAACAGTGAAGTGCAGAAGTGTGCTGTAGGTGTATTGGAGGCATGTGGACATGGAGTGAGGTTTTGGGGTTGGATCAGAAGTCACATGACACCAGGTTACACTCCAATCGGGGTATTGAAAATCGCAAGCTTTCAGACAGCATTGCCCCTTTGTCAGTCCAACACTGGAATCACCACATCTTGGTGCTGGGTGTCCAAGTGCATGTCCAGAGGATCAAGCTGCGAGTTGGAGTCACCAGGTATCCAGTTAGACTTCAATTGGAAATTCTCAGTGTCTAGTTTCTATCTGCTGAGTGGGAAAGTGGGAGACTGCATATTGATTGGGTGAGGTTAGGTAGCAATGAGTCTGATAATGAACTTTAATCCCTGTTAAAAAGACTTCTCACAGCTCACAAGCAAGAATCTCATCTCAGCGTCAAGACCATATTGGGAAAATGGTCTTAATGCTTGAGAAGGGCCCCATTTGATATCTCACCCAATTTTTTTTTTGCAAATTTCTCGCCTCAGTCCATATTATTCAGGGCCCGGGAAAATTCTGTCCTCAACTTCCATTAGCAAAATGGTACACAAATCAATTTTTAAAAAGCCTCAAAGTTTGCTGTCAAAACAATGGTTCTATCTGTGTGAACTTGGTAACAAACATGGAGGAAGGTATTCACACTCTGAAAATGTTAAACTCAATTTTGAGTCCTGAGGGCTTAAGATACCTCGGTTGAGGATGAACGTGCATTGAGCGTTGCTGGAATACTGCACAAGCCTGAGACAGAAATATTGGTATAGGAACATAATGGCATGCTGACTTATTGGCAACTGGAAGTCTGGGGTCATTTTCACAAGATCAGTGAACTTGAAATGTTAATTTTGTTTTTCTCTCCAATGTTGCTGCCAGACTGGCTGAGTTTCTCCAGCACTTTTTGTTTTTGTTTGAGATCCCCAGCATTCACTATTATTTGTTTTATTTTAAGAAAAATAATTGAAAAGCTCTGATCAGAGATGTGCTGTTCAGCCATCAGCTCCTAACAAACGATATTTCACTGTTTGGCTCCTCATGTGAACACATTAAGATGTGTGAGGTTCCTAGTCTTGCACAGCAGGTACAAAGCAAACTCACCTTAGAAAATTACAGCAAATTATTGGGTAGTTTTAGCATCACTGTAAGTATACATCATTTCTAGTCTTGCTGTCTTGCACTGACTATTTCAAGTATGGAATTTTATTCCTTCAACTTTTAATTGCTGTTGGAAATTTTTCAAAAAGCCTCATTTGATTTTATTTTATGCCTTTCTTTTATCATTTTGAAGTCCAAGTTTTTGTCTTGTTATTCATTTCTTTGTCTTTACCTGATTTTCAATTGAATTTTACTTTCATATCCTTCTCAATCTTTCAACTGTTAACTTCACACAGCTTCATTCTGTCAGGTTATGGAGATGCACAGTTGTTTGTCTTCTTCAATCAGATCTCAGTACAGAATACTGAGTTAGTTGAAGTTCAAGTAAATGCAGCACAAAATATCATTGATATGAAACAGGCAAGTGCAAGGCTAGCTAACAGCGGGTGCCTGCGTCAGAAAAGTTTGGACGACTGTATTTAATGATTTAAATCTGTTTTTGGGAACTTAAAGTCAACATCAACATAGTATCATGCATGTTGTTAATGTTCACTCTGTTAAAAATGAGCCCTTATTGCAATCGATGTTCAACGCAAGTATAAACAAATGTTCCACCAGCAATTTTGCCCAATCCATCAATATTATATGTCTATATTCTCGCTCCAAGTGTATCAAATCTGTTAAATGACATGTAAAAAAGAGGTTTGCATTTATGTAGCACCCTTCCTACCAAATGGTCCTTCTGAAACATCCCACACCCAATGCAGTTGTATTGAAGTGAAGTTACTGTTAGACTCTAGTGGTTGAAGAAGACAGTTCATATATTGCCCACTCTCAAGGGGAGTTGGAGGTGGGCAATACATGCTGGTTAGCCAACAGAGTCCACATTTCCTGAGTGAATGAAGCAGCCAATTCGTGCACAGCAAGTTCCCACAACATCCATGTGGTAATAATCACTTCATCTACTTTTGTTATATTGATTGAGCAACACATTTTAGGCAGAATACCGGGGTTCATTTTCTGGCTCTTCTTTGAAATAGTGCTCTGTATTTTTTTTAATGTCACCTAGCAATACAAACAGGTCGTCAGTTTATCATCTATTATGCAGAAAGGACTACAAAACTCCCTCAATACCACACTGGAGTGTTACATTTGATTTTGCATTTAAGCCCAAGACTTGAACCCACAAATGTCTGACTCAGAAAAGAGTGCCCATCAACTGGAATGTAGTCTCAGTCGTAACACTGTTGAGAAAACTTTTTCAGCTTTAACCTATTTGCATAACATACACTGCAGTTTACAAATATAATGCAACAGTGCTGCGCAGGCGAGGTATATATTTTGTGATGTGTTTGTTCATGCCTCATGGGTCAGGCACTGCTTTTTATATCTTGCTGGCCAAACCAGGATACACCCAGTTGTGTATAAATTCTCCAGGACCATTGAACAGACTGAAAATACATGGTCAGCTTTGAATGATGTTTACCCCCGACTTGAGTCTCTTCCCATGTTGTTTTCTCACCCATTGCATAACCCAGTCCTAGCACTCAAGATATCTTTTTACTGGTCTCCTTTGGAAACATAGAAGATAGGAGCAGATGTAGGCCATTTGGCCCCTTGAGCCTGCTCCACCACTCATACGATTATGACTGATCATCGAGCTCAGAACCCCATCCTGAACCCCCCCACCCCCACCCATCCACTGATCCCTTTAGCTCCAAGAGCTATTTCTATCTCCTTCTTGAAAACATAACGACCTCAACCACTTTCTACGGTAATGAATTCCACAATCTCACCTTTGTCTGGAGATAGAAATTTCTCCTCATCGCAATCCTAAAACGATTACCCCTTTTTCTTAAATTATGACCCCTGGTTCTGGACTCCCCCACAATCAGGAACATCCTTCCTGCATCTAATTTGTCCAGTCCTGTTAGAATGTTTAGGTTTCTTTGAGATACTTCCCTCCATTGAATACAATTCTAACTGACTCGATCGCTCCTCATACATCAGTTCTACCATCCCAGGAATCAATTTGATAAACCTTCACTGCACTCCCTCTATAGCAAAACATTCTTCCGTAGATAAGAGACAGCAAAGCCTGCACGCAATATTCCAGGTGTGGCCTCACCAATGCTCTGTATGTTTGCAGCAAAACATCCTTGATCTTGTACTTGAATCGTCTCACTATGAAGACCAACATGCAGTTTCGTTCTTTACTGCCTGCTGCACCTATGCACTTGCTTTCAGCGACTGGTGCATGCGAACATCCATATCTCATTGCACATTCCCCTCTCTCAATTTACAGCAGTTGAAATAATAATCTGATATCCTATTTTTTTCAATGTATTTTGTAAATGACATAAGTTTTGCTTGATTCAAATTTCAAATGCTTCACAGCTTTATTATCAAAACTGATAGCACATCAATTCCCACGGCTTCAGTTTGGGATTGAATACCTTGCAAGAACTGTAACAAACACTACATTGGACAAACAGGCAGAAAACTAGCCACCAGGATACATGGAAAGGTGCAGTCACCTTGTTGGGTGTTTACTATAGGCCCCCCAATAGCAGCAGAGATGTGGAGAAACAGATTGGGAAACAGATTTTGGAAAGGTGCAGAAGCCACAGGGTCGTAGTCATGGGCGACTTCAACTTCCCAAATATTGATTGGAAGCTCTTTAGATCAAGTAGATTGGATGGGGCGGTGTTTGTGCAGTGTGTCCAGGAAGCTTTTCTAACGCAGTATGTAGATTGTCCAACCAGAGGGGAGGCCATATTGGATTTGGTACTCATTGAACCGGGACAAGTGGTGGGCTTGTTAATGGGTGAACATTTTGGTGATGGTGACCACAATTCTGTGACTTTCACCTTGGTTATGGAGAGAGATAGGTGCGCACAACAAGGTAGATTTTATAATTGGGGGAAGGGAAATTACGATGCTGTAAGGCAGGATTTGAGGAGCATACGTTGGGAGCATAGGCTGTCAGGGAAGGATGTGGTGGAAATGTGGAACTTTTTCAAAGAGCAGATACGACGTGTCCATGATATGTATGTACCTATCAGGCAGGAAAGAAATGGTCGTGTGAGGGAGCCTTGGTTGACGAGAGAGGTTGAATGTCTGGTAAAGAGGAAGAAGGAGGCTTACATAAGGTTGAGGAAACAGGATTCAGACAGAGCAGTGGAGGGATACAGGATAGCCAGAAGGGACCTGAAGAAAGGGATTAGGAGAGCTAAGAGAGGGCATGAAAAATCGTTGGCGGATAGGATCAAGGATAACCCCAAGGCATTTTATGCGTATGTGAGAAACCTGAGAATGACGAGAACGAGGGTAGGTCCGATCAAGGACAGTAGTGGGAGACTGTGTATTGAGTAGGAAGAGATAGGAGAGGTCTTGAACAAGTACTTCTCTTCAGTATTTACGAACGAGAGGGACCGTATTGTAGAAGAGGGGAGTGTGAAATGGACTGGTAAGCTAGAAGAGATACCTGTTAGGAAGGAAGATGTGTTGGACATTTTGAACAACTTGAGGATAGACAAGTCCCCCGGGCCTGACGGGATATATCCTAGGATTATGTGGGAAGCAAGAGAGGAAATTGCAGTACCGTTGGCAATGATCTTCTCGTCTTCACTGGCAACGGGGGTGGTACCAGGGGACTGGAGAGTAGCGAATGTTGTGCCCCTGTTCAAAAAAGGGAATAGGGATAACCCCGGGAATTACAGGCCTGTTAGTCTTACTTCTGTGGTAGGTAAAGTAATGGAAAGGGTACTGAGGGATAGGATTTATGAGTATCTGGAAAGACACTGCTTGATTAAGGACAGCCAGCACGGATTTGTGAAGGGTAGGTCTTGCCTTACAAGTCTTATTGAATTCTTCGAGGAGGTGACCAAGCATGTGGATGAGGGAAGAGCAGTGGATGTAGTGTACATGGATTTTAGTAAGGCATTTGATAAGGTTCCCCATGGTAGGCTTATGCGGAAAGTCAGGAGGCATGGGATAGAGGGAAATTTGGCCAATTGGATAGAAAACTGGCTAACCGGTCGAAGGCAGAGAGTGGTGGTAGATGGTAAATATTCAGCCTGGAGCCCAGTTACAAGTGGAGTTCCGCAGGGATCAGTTCTGGGTCCTCTGCTGTTCGTAATTTTTATTAATGACTTAGATGAGGGAGTCGAAGGGTGGGTCAGTAAATTTGCAGATGATACGAAGATAGGTAGAGTTGTGGACAGTGAGGAGGGCTGTTGTCGGCTGCAGAGGGACTTAGATATGATGCAGAGCTGGGCTGAGGAGTGGCAGATGGAGTTCAACCCTGCCAAGTGTGAGGTTGTCCATTTTAGAAGAACAAATAAGAATGCGGAATACAGGGTTAATGGTAGGGTTCTTAGTCAGGTGGAGGAACAGAGGGATCTTGGGGTCTATGTACATAGATCTTTGAAGGTTGCCACTCAGGTGGATAGAGTTTGTAAGAAGGCCTATGGAGTATTATCGTTCATTAGCAGAGGGATTGAATTCAAGAGTCGTGAAGTGATGTTGCAGCTGTACAGGACTTTGGTTAGGCCACAGTTGGAGTACTGTGTGCAGTTCTGGTCGCCTCACTTTAGGAAAGATGTGGAAGCTTTGGAGAGGGTGCAGAGAAGATTTACCAGGATGTTGCCTGGAATGGAGAGGAAGTCGTACGAGGATAGGTTGAGAGTTCTCGGCCTTTTCTCGTTGGAACGGCGAAGGATGAGGGGTGACTTGATAGAGGTTTATAAGATGATCAGAGGAATAGATAAAGTAGACAGTCAGAAACTTTTTCCCCGGGTACAACAGAGTGTTACAAGGGGACATAAATTTAAGGTGAAGGGTGGAAGGTATAGGGGAGATGTCAGGGGTGGGTTCTTTACCCAGAGAGTGGTGGGGGCATGGAATGCGCTGCCCGTGGGAGTGGTAGAGTCGGAATCATTGGCGACCTTTAAGCGGCATTTGGATAGGTACATGGATGGGTACTTAATCTAGGTTAGAAGTTCGGCACAACATCGTGGGCCGAAGGGCCTGTTCTGTGCTGTATTGTTCTATGTTCTATGTTCTATGTTCTATCAACTAGCCACAAAAATAAATGACCCTCTCTCACTAGTATCCTTACATACAGATGTGGAAGGACACCACTTCGACTGGGATAACACATCCATCCTAGGACAAGCCAAATAGAGATATGTATGAGAATTTCTAGAAGCATGGCATTCCAACCGGAACTCTATCAACAAACACATTGACTTGGATCCCATTTACCACCCCCTGAGAAAAAGAAAAGGAAATGACATCACCACAGAAAATGAAGTTACCACAGGAAATGACATCACCAACCCAAGGAAACCTAAACACATAAACAGAAAGTGGGCCATAGCACCAGTGCTTCATCCGGAGGTTCACTGATGATATTACCAGTATGGTGATGAAATGTCTGAAATCAAACCTTCCAGCTCAGTGAGCAAACCTCCATCCAGAACCTCAACTTGAGCTACAAATCTTCTCAAATCTCGTGAATAAATCTCTGACTGCTGAGTTTGTCTGTTGGCAGTGACTCCGGATGCAATATTGACTCTTGACTGCTGGATGACTCAGTATCTGGCTCTATTTCTTCTGAAGGTATTGTCAAAGGAAGTAGTCCATAGTGTTCATATGTGTATGACAACAACTGCTGGTATTTCCTTTTTTTTTGGCAGTGCATCAAAGTTATTGTGCAGACAGGGCAAATGTACCAATGCTTAGATCATATGCCTTTCACAGTGCACAAACAAGTCCAAATGTGGGCATCACCTACATCCTACAAAAGCTTGTCTTTTAACACCTGCAATTGATTTATCAAAGATGGTTACTACATGTATAGTGGAGATGTCCATTTCAAACGGCTGAATGCATTCTTCTGCTAAATGCCAGCTAATCCTGCAAAAGGAGCTTTCTGGCATAGTTTTACACAAAACTGCATGATTTGAATGAGCATTTAAATGACTACTATGTTGTTTAAACTTTGAAAGAGTTATCTAATTAATCCCATTCCCCGTTCTTTTCTGATAGCCTTGCAAAATTTTCCTCTTCAAATATATATTATATTTTCTGTTAAAGTTATTCATTAATCTGCTTTCACCATCCTTTTATGTACTGCATTTCTGATCATACTACAATTTACAAATAGCTCATACGAAAATACCTTTTTGATGCATGCAACACATATAGTGGCAACCAGGATTTTATCTACCTTATTGCTTTTCTTCCTTCCCTCACTTTTAAGAAGTACGCATCACATCTGTTCTTATGCCTGAAATTGCAGTTGTATTGTCAAGGGCTTTCCTGTCCCTTCCAAGGATATCCTATTTCCTTCTCATTACAAATACTACAGGAGCAGAGGGCATTGTACATGAAACTTGAGCATTGGCTGCTGCATTTTATTTTGCCACTGAAATTGCTAATCTCACAGAAGTAGACTGTAAAATTTCAAATGCTGCACAGCTTTATTATCAAGGCTGATAGCACATCAGTTCCCATGGCTTTAGTATGGGATTGAACTTTAATGTCTTGGAATTTGTAGGTTTGTGAGCTGTTGGAACTTAAAACTGGAGAAATTGATAGTGTATTTGGAGTCTGTTGTAAGTTGCCAACTTTCTAATTTAACAACAGCATCTTAGGCTGTGGGCAAAAATCAGCTTGTGAGATGCAAATTGTTAGTTTTAATATGTTAATTAGTCAATTAAAGCATGGGTGACCCATTGATTCTGTGGTTAGCACTGCTGCCTCACAATGCCATGGACTCAAGTTCAATTCCACCTTTGTACAACTGTCTGTGTGGAATATGCACATTCTCTTTGTGTGATCGTGTGTGTTTCCACCAGATGCTCTGGTTTCCTACCACAGTCCAAGGAAGGACAAGTTAGGTGGATTGGCTTTGTGAAATTTCCCATGGTGTTCAGGGATGTGCAGGTTAGGTGCATTAGCCATGAGAAATGCAGGGATAAGGTAGGGGGTGGATCTGAGTGTGATGCTCTTGAGAGGGTCAGTGTGGACTCATTGGGTCGAATGGCTTCTTTCCACATTGTGGGGATTCTATTCTATAATTAACATGGCATTTGCATTTTAACTGTGCCTCTGGAGGTATCCCAAACTTATTGTTATTCACCAGTGAAAGCAAAACAAGAATTCATTGGCAACTGAGGGGTCTGAAGCCACGATAGTGAAATAGACCAACAAGTACTAAAATCTTAAAAGTGCTTTCTTGTCAACTTTGTGTGAAGTGTTTATTCACAATACTGGTCCTGAGAAGGAAGCTTCATGTTATTGGAGGTTATTTCTCTAATTTTTATTTTGTCCTTTTAATTGAGTGATAAATGTCAACTAGAGTTCTATAAGTAAAAACTGAAAGAACTGCAGATGCTGTAAAACAGAAACTAAAACAGGAATTGTGACAAAAGCTCACCAAGTCTGGCAGCATCTGTGGAGAGAAATCAGAGTTATCATTTCAGGTCGAGTGACCCTCCCTCAGAAGTGGGTTTCTGAGTAAGGGTCTGAGTTCTGAGGAAGGGTCACTCAACCCAAAATGTGAACTCTGATTTCTCTCCACAGATAGTGCCAGATCAGCTGTGCTTTCCAGCAATTTCTGGTTTTGTTTCTGAGTGTTGTATAAGCAATGGTTCTGAATGGATTAACGTTAGAAAGTTCCATATAATCTGATGATATCATTCTGCCTGTGTGGAAGTAAGCAAGAGCAACATAGGATCTTGCAGAGTGAATATCAAAATTTAAAGTCTCCCAAAAATCATAGTAACTGGTGTAACTTTTAATTAATTCATGCCACACTATTCATTTACAAGCTTATTCTCAGTAAGATTTAATTAGTGGAAACAAATTCTTCAACCAAGGTTTGCCAGTCATTAATTACCCAAAACTAAATACAACATGGTGATCAGAAATGAGAATTGACTCCAATTTAGTTGTACCATATGACAAGAAAACAATAGTGAGATTTCTAAAGGACTTGAGTATCGAAAATTCCAGTACACCCAAAAACCTCACTGGACATGTACAGCTTTAAAGAATTTACAGCTTTATGAAATATTAATCTGGTCAATCAATAGTTACAGCAGCTGCTCAGTGAAACTGTGTAACAGTGAAACTGCCTGTGGAGAATGTCACAGAAGATTAACAATGGAGAAGTTGGAATTCATAGTAAAACACTTTTGCTTCAGGCTTGGTAAGAAGCACAGAAGCAAATGCGAACTGGAAATTAATTCTAGAATTACATTTTGTTCAAAACAATGACCTCTCCTCAGTAAGACTCAACAGTGACCCATGGTTATGGCCAGATGATGAGGGGTAATCAGCTCACCTCTCTTTAAACCTCTCTCGGTTAGTCACATCACATAGTTAAAATATTTTTAAGACACAATGATCATTCTTCAATTTAAATTAACGAGTCACATCAAAATGATGGAGCCAAATCACAAGGTATTCACCTAAAAATACAATAGACCTCTGACAAAGATAAAGACCTCAGTTGCCTTTATCTTCCTGTTTGTACGAGGTACCCACTCCCCCAGGGTTCTTTTAATATTTACTACCTACCTGTTTGTGTGCTTTTGATATCAAAGGTCTATTGTATGTTTAAATGAATAGGCATTGGATTTCCTCTTTTTATAGGGTAATTCCAAGATGAAGGATGGGAAAAATTTCTGGCTGCAACAGGCTGCTCCTTTTTTGAGGTATTTTAGTTGTTGGAGGTGATTTCCTCGAATTCTAGGAGCAACAATTACTTTTTTATATGCTGTTGCATTGTTTTGGAACTTTGGAGAAAAAAAAACAAAACAATGACACTCTTAAAATGGAGAGGAACAGACAATGGTAGCACATGATCAGTCAGTGCAGGAGAGAGAGAGAAAGAAACCCACATTGTGAACTGACATAACAGTGAACCTGCACAGTTACTGCCTTTGCTGCTGAATTCATGTATCACTGGACATCGAAGTGGATCTAGAAAAATTAACAAACAGTGATATTCACAACTGATCTAGGAGGAACCTGTTTGGGAAAGGTCACAGCACAGAAACCGATAAGTGAACAGTTTTAAGTATGGCCTTGTTGTAAGTCTGCAGTAGTAGAGTGGGTTCTTTTTTGATTATATGTTTTATTGAAATATGTCTCTTGATTAAACTTAAAAATATAAGACATAAGTATAAGTTAGCCTGGAGCATTATTTCATAGAGGAATAAAACAATTCTATTTTCTGGGTCTGCAGATTGGAAGAAGCAAAAATTTATTAGAGTGTTAATAGAGGCCCTTAGTAGGGTGATATGCTCTTCTGGTTGGATGTGGGATAGTTTACGTGTCACTGAGGATTATAACTGCAATAAATGCCATTGATTGTGAATCCTATCAGATCGAATGGATCAGTTAGAGCAAAAAAGTAGAGGCAATGAGGAATTTACAAGAGCAAGGGGATGTGATGGATGGCAGTTATAGGAAGGGAGAAAAGTCACAGATACAGTCACATAGATGGGTTAACTCCAGGAAAGGTAAGAGAGGTAGGTAGTTAGTGCAGGAGTCTTCTGTGCGTATCCACATTTCAAACAAGTATGCTGTTTTGGAGAATATTGGGGGGGTGATGGATTCTTAGGGGAATGTAGCATGAACAACCAAGTTTCTGGTATTGAGACTGACTCTAATGTAATGAAGGCTTTATCGGGTTCCAAGAGATCAATTGTATTAGGGACTCTGAGACACAGACAGACGGTTCTGTGGCCAGCAGTGAAAAATTAGAATGGTGTGTTGCTTCCCTGGTACCAGGATCAAGGACATCTCAGAGAGGGTACAGAATGTTCTCAAGTGGGAGAGGGACCAGTAGGACACATTGGATCCAACGGCATAGGAAGGGAAAAGGATGCAATTCTGAAGGGAGTATACAGAGAGTTAGGCAGGAATTTAAAAGGGAGGTCCTTGAGAGTAGTAACATCTGGATTACTCTCCGTGCTGCGGGCTAGTTAGGGTAGAAACAGGAGGATAAAGCAGATGAATGCATGGCTGAGGAACTGGAATATGGGGGAAGGATTCACATTTTTGGATCATTGGAATCTCTTCTGGCATACAAGTCACCTTTACAAGAAGGATGGATTGCAAAGGGACTAATATACTGGAAGGGAGATTTGCTAGATCTGCTCAGGAGGATTTAAACTAGTAAGGTGGTGGGGTGGGACCCAGGGAGATAGTGAGGAAAGAGACCACTCTGAGACTGGTACAGTTGAGAACAGAAACAAATCAAACAATCAGGGCAGGCAGGGACAAAACAGAGGACAAGATAGGACCGATAAATTAAAGTGCATTTATGCAAGAGGCATAACAGGGAAGGTAGATGAATTCAGGGCATGGTTAAGAACATAGGGCTGGGATATCATAGCATTTATAGAAATGTGGCTCAAGGATGGACAGGACTGGCAGCTTAATGTTCTAGGATACAAATCATAAAGAAGGATAGAAAAGGAGGTAAGAGTGGAGGGGCAGTGGTGTTTTTGATAAAAGATAGCATTACAGCTGTACTTAGGGAGGATTTTCTCAGAAATACATCCAGGGAAGTTATTTGGGTGGAACTGAGAAATAAGAAAGGGATGATCACCTTATTGGGATAGTATGATAGACACCCCTAATAGTCAGAGGGAAATTGAGAAACAAACTTGTAAGGAAATCTCAGTTACCTTTAAGAATAATAGGGTGGTTATGGTAGGGGATTTTAACTTTCCAAACATAGACTGGGACTGCCATAATGTTAAGGGTTTAGATGGAGAGCAATTTGTTAGGTGTGTACAAGAAAATTTTCTGATTCAGCATGTGGATGTACCTACTAGAGAAACTTGACTTCTCTTGGGAAATAAGGCAGGGCAGGTGACTGAGTGTCAGTGGGGGAGCACTTTGGGGCCAGTGACCATAATTCTATTAGTTTTAAAATAGTGATAGAAAAGGATAGACCAGATCTAAAAGTTGAAGTTCTAAATGGAAGAAAGGCTAATTTTGATAGTATTCTGCAATAACTTTCAAAAGCTAATGGGGGGCAGATGTTCACAAGTAAAGGGATGGCTGGAAAATGGGAAGCCTTCAGAAATGAGATAACAAGATTCCAGAGAAAGTATGTTCCTGTCAGAGTGAAAGGAAAGGCTGCTAGTTGTAGGGAATGCTTAATGACTAAAGAAATTGAAGGTTTTGGTTAAGAAAAAGAAGGAAGCATATGTCAGGTTTAGACAGGATAGATCGAGTGAATCCTTAGAAGAGTATTAAGGCAGTAGAAGCATATTTAAGAGGGAAATCAGGAGGGCAAAAAGGGGACATGAGATAGCTTTGGCAAATAGAGTTAAGGAAAATTCAGAGGGTTTTTACAAATACATTAAGGACGAAAGGGTAACTAGGGAGAGAATAGGGCCTCTTAAAGATCAGCAAGGCAGCCTCTGTGTGGAGCTGCAGTAGATGGGGGAGATACTAAACGAGTACTTTGCATCAGTTGTTATTGTGGAAAAGGACATGGAAGATACAGAATGTAGAGAAATAGATGGTAACACCTTGAAAAATGTCCATATCACAGAGGAGGAAGTGCTGGATGTCTTGAAATGTATAAAAGTGGTTAAATCTCCAGAACTCTGTGGGAAGCTTGGGAGGTGATTGTTGGGCCCCTGCTGAGATATTTGTATCATCGATAGTCACAGGTGAGGTGCCAGAGGTTGGTTAATGTGGTGCCACTATTTAAGAAAGGTGGTAAGGAAAAGCCAGGGAACTTTAGACCGGTGAGCTTGACGTTGGTGCTGGGCAAGTTTTGGAGGGAATCCTGAGGGATAGGATGTACATGTATTTGGAAAGGCAAGGACTGATTAGGGATAGTCAAAATGGCTTTGTGCATGGGAAATCATGTCTCACAAACTTAATTGAGTTTTTTGAAGAAGTAATAAAGAGGATTGATGAGGGAAGAGTGGTCGACGTGATCTGTATTGACTTCAGTAAGGTGTTCAACAAGTTCCCCATGGGGGTCTAGTTAACAAGATTAGATCACCTAGAATACAGAGAGAACTGGCCATTTGGATACAGAATTGGCTCGAAGGTAGAAGACACAAGGTGGTGGTGGAGGGTTGCTTTTCAGACTGGAGGCCTGTGACCAGTGGAGTGCCATAAGCTTCGCGACTAGGTCCACCACTTTTCGTCATATATATAACGGGTAGTGCCTCCCACCCGCCCTCCTCCTCTAACCTAATAATAACACCTGTTGTGGTAAGTAGGTAAGTGCTGAATTTTGCTTGTTGTATTCTTTAGACCCAGTTTTTTTTAAATAAAAGTTAGCTTTAGAGGGATGGCAGTGAAGGCAGTGCAATGTTCCTCCTGCAACATGTATGAGGTGAGGGATGCCATCGACGTCCCTGCCGATTACACTTGCAGGAAGTGCACCCATCTCCAGCTCCTCCAAGACCGTGTTAGGGAACTGGAGCTGGAGTTGGATGAACTTCAGATCATTCGGGAGGCAGAGGGGGTCATAGATCAGAGTTATAGGGAAGTAGTAACTCCAAAGATGGCAGATAGATGGGTGACAGTGAGGGGGACTGGGAGGAAGCAGCCAGTGCAGGGACCCCCTGCGGCCGTTCCCCTCAAGAACAAGTATACCGTTTTGGATACTTGTGGGGGGGACGACTTACCAGGGGTAAGTAACGGGGCTCAGGTCTCTGGCACGGAGCCTGTCCCCGTTACTCAGAAGGGAAGGGTGAAGAAGAGCAGAGCAGTAGTAATTGGGGACTCGATAGTTCGGGGCACAGATAGGCGGTTTTGTGGGAACGAGAGAGACTCACGTTTGGTATGTTGCCTCCCAGGTGCAAGGGTATGTGATGTCTCTGATCGTGTTTTCCGGGTCCTGGAGGGGGAGGGGGAGCAGCCCGAAGTCGTGGTCCATATTGGCACAAACGACATAGGTAGGAGGAGTGCCGAGGATGTTAGACAGGCTTTCAGGGAGCTAGGTTGGAAGCTCAGAGTTAGAACGAACAGAGTTGTTGTCTCTGGTTTGTTACCCGTGCCACGTGATAGAGATTCGAGGAATAGGGAAAGAGAACACTTAAATGCGTGGCTACAGGGATGGTGCAGGAGGGAGGGATTCCGGATTTTGGATAACTGGGGTTCTTTCTGGGGACGGTGGGACCTCTATAAACAGGATGGTCTACACCTGAACAGGAGGGGCACCAGTATCCTTGGGGGGAGGTTTGCTAGTGCTCTTGGGGGGGGTTTAAACTAACTCTGCAGGGGCATGGGAACCCAGATTGTAGCTTCAGGGTGCAGGGCCTGGAGTGTAGGGAGGTTAGGAACATGGCATCAATTTCCAAGGAGGGTGCCTGTAAACAGGAAAGTGGCTTGAAGTGTGTATACTTCAATGCAAGAAGTATACGAAATAAGGTAGGTGAACTTGCAGCGTGGGTTGGTACCTGGGACTTCGATATTGTGGCTATTACGGAGACATGGCTAGAACAGGGACAGGATTGGCTGTTGCAGATTCCAGGATTTAAATGTTTTAGTAGGGTCAGAGGTGGGGGTAAAAGAGGGGGAGGTGTGGCATTGCTTGTCAAAGATAGTATTACAGTGGTGGAAAGGACGATGGATGAGGACTTGCCATCTGAGGTAGTTTGGGCTGAGGTTAGGAATAGGAAAGGTGAGGTCACCCTGTTAGGAGTCTTTTACAGGCCTCCTAATAGTCCTAGAATCATTGAAGAAAGGATAGGGAAGGTGATTCAGGAGATGAGTGACAGTAATAGGGTGGTTGTTATGGGGGACTTTAACTTTCCTGATATTGATTGGGAAAGCTATAGCTCAAGTTCGTTAGATGGGTCAGTGTTTGTTCAATGTGTGCAGGAGAGTTTCCTGACACAATATGTAGACAGGCCAACAAGAGGTGAGGCCATACTGGATTTGGTTCTGGGTAACGAACCAGGCCAGGTGTTAGAATTAGAGGTAGGTGAGCACTTTGGGGATAGTGACCATAATTCGGTGATTTTTACTCTCGTGATGGAGAGGGATAAGTGTGTACTACAGGGCAAGAGTTATAGCTGAGGTCAGGGAAATTATGATGCGGTGAGGCATGACTTAGGATGTGTGGCTTGGAAAAGTAGACTCCAAGGCAAGAGTCTAAATGATATGTGGAGCTTGTTCAAGGAGCAACTATTGAGTGTCCTTGATAATTATGTACCTGTCAGGCAGGGAGGAAAGGGTCGTGCGAGGGAGCCGTGGTTTAATAAGGAATTGGAATCCCTTGTTAAATGGAAGAGGGCGGCCTATCTCAAGATGAGACGTGAAGGTTCAATTGGGGCGATTGAGAGTTATAGGGTAGCCAGGAAGGACCTGAAGAGAGAGCTAAGAGCAGCAAGGAGGGGACATGAAAGGTCCTTAGTCGGTAGGATTAAGGAAAACCCTAAGGCTTTCTATAGGTATGTTAGGAATAAAAGAATGACTAGGGTAGGAATAGGTCCAGTCAAGGATAGTAGTGGGAAGTTGCGTGTGGAGGCGGAAGAGATTGGGGAGACACTGAATGAATACTTTTCTTCAGTATTTACTCAGGAACAGGGCATTGTCGTCGATGCGAATACTGAGTCACAAATAAGTAGAATGGATGGCTTTGAGGTATGTAGAGAAGAGGTGTTGGAAATCCTGGAAAAGGTGAAAATAGATAAGTCCCCTGGGCCTGATGGCATTTATCCTAGGATTCTCTGGGAAGCAAGGGAGGAGATTGCAGAGCCATTGGCCTTGATTTTTATGTCCTCTTTGTCTACAGGAGTAGTGCCAGAAGACTGGAGGATAGCAAATGTGGTTCCCTTGTTCAAAAAGGGGAGTTCAAAAAGTGAGTCTCACTTCTGTTGTGGGCAAAGTCTTAGAGAGAATTGTAAGGGATAGGATTTATGCACATCTGGATAGGAATAATGTGATCAAGGATAGTCAGCATGGTTTTGTGAAGGGCAGGTCGTGCCTCACAAACCTTATTGAATTCTTTGAAAAGGTGACGAAGGAGGTTGATGAGGGGAAAGCGGTAGATGTGGTATATATGGATTTTAGTAAGGCGTTTGATAAGGTTCCCCATGGTAGGCTACTGCAGAAAATACGGAGATATGGCATTGAGGGTGAGTTGGAGGTTTGGATTAGGAATTGGCTGGATGGAAGAAGACAGAGGGTAGTAGTTGATGGCAAAGTTTCTTCATGGAGTGCCGTCACTAGCGGTGTTCCACAAGGATCTGTTTTGGGACCATTGCTGTTTGTCATTTTTATAAATGACCTGGAAGAGGGGTTAGAAGGTTGGGTGAGCAAGTTTGCGGATGATACGAAAGTCGGAGGAGTTGTTGACAGTGAGGAAGGATGTGGCAGGTTACAGCAGGATATCGAGAAGCTGCAGAGCTGGGCAGAGAGGTGGCAAATGGAATTCAATGTAGCTAAGTGTGAGGTGATTCACTTTGGGAAGAATAACAAAAAGATGGGGTACTGGGCTAATGGTCAGATACTTGGTAGTGTGGATGAGCAGAGGGATCTTGGTGTCCATGTACACAGATCTCTGAAAGTTGCCACCCAGGTAAATAGTGCGGTGAGGAAGGCATATGGCGTACTGGCTTTTATTGGTAGAGGAATTGAGTTCCGGAGTCCTGAGGTCATGATGCAGTTGTATAAGACTCTGGTGCGGCCGCATCTGGAATATTGTGTGCAGTTTTGGTCGCCATACTATAGGAAGGACGTGGAGGCACTGGAACGGGTGCAGAGGAGGTTTACCAGGATGTTGCCTGGTATGGAAGGAAGATCGTATGAGGAAAGACTGAGACACTTGGGGCTGTTTTCATTAGAGAAAAGACGGTTTAGGGGTGACTTGATTGAGGTGTACAAGATGATTAGGGGGTTAGATAGGGTTGACAGTGTGAACCTTTTCCCGCGTATGGAGTCGGGTATTACAAGAGGGCATAGCTTTAAATTAAGGGGGGGTAGATATAGGACTGAAGTTAGGGGTAGGTTCTTCACTCAGCGAGTCGTAAGTTCATGGAATGCCCTGCCAGTAGCAGTGGTGGACTCTCCCTCTTTATGGGCATTTAAGCGGGCATTGGATAGGTATATGGAGGATAGTGGGTTAGTATAGGTTAGGTGGGCTTGGATCGGCGCAACATCGAGGGCCAAAGGGCCTGTACTGCGCTGTATTCTTCTATGTTCTATCTATGTTCTATAACTGATTTGGATGTGAGCACAAGAGGTATATTTAGTAAGTTTGCAGATGACACCAAAATTGGAGGTGTAGTGGACAGTGAAAAAGGTTACCTCAGATTAAGACAGGATCTTGATCAGATGGGCCAATAGGGTGATGCATTTGATTTAGATAAATGCGAGATACTGAAATTTGGGAAAGCAAATCTTAGCAGGATCTATACACTTAATGATAAGGTCCAAGGGAGTGTTGTTGAACAAAGAGACCTTGGAGTGCAGGTTCATAGCTCCTCGAAAGTGGAGTTGCACATAGATAGGATAGTGAAGAAGGTGTTTGGTATGCTTTCTTTTATTGGTCAGAGTATTGAGTACAGGAGTTGGGAGGTCAAGTTGCAGCTGTACTGGACATTGGTTAGGCCACTGTTGGAAAATTGCATGCAATTCTGGTCTCCTTCCTATTGGAATGATGTTGTGGAACTTGAAAGAGTTCAGAAAAGATTTACAAGAATGTTGCCAGGGTTGGAGAATTTGAGCTATCGGGAGAGGCTGAATAGGCTGGGGCTGTTTTCCCTGGAGTGTTGGAGGCTGAGGGGTGACCTTATAGAGGTTTTCAGAATTATGAGGGGCATGGATAGGATAAATAGACAAAGTCTTTTCCCTGGGGTGGGGGAAAGATATAAAAGAGACCTAAGGGGCAACATTTTCATGCAGAGGGTGGTACATATCTGGAATGAACTCGCAGAGATGGTGGAGGCTAGTAGAATTGCAACATGTAAAAGGCATCTAGATGAGTATATGAATAGGAAGGGTTTGGAGGGATATGGGTCGGGCGCTGACAGGTGGGACTAGATTGGGTTATGATATCTGATCGGCATGGACGAGTTTGATCAAGGGGTCTATTTCTGTGCTGTACATTTCTATGACTCTATAAGTTATGAGAATCACCTCAGTTCTGATGGTTTAATTTTTGTCTCATTTATTTTCTGTGGGAATGTTTGCAGTTATCCCCATGTTCTCAATGGATACTTGTTTTGAGATTGTGTGTGTGAGAGAGAATCTTCCAATCCTTGCTTACATATCCATTTTTTTGTCTGCCCTGTTCTGTTCAGTGCAGTTTCAAGCGTCGAGTTCCATCCTCTTTTTTTAAAGCTGATGATTTTCAGGCAACCTTGATCTGAATGTATAATCTCCAGAAAGATGTGAATCAAACAGGAGATACTGACTGCATTTTCAATATCTTATGTAATACCACAGTTTTGGCTAATCCTCATTTGATGATGGTTTCATGAGCGTGGTTCAACTTGGTTTTGTCATCACTGCAGCCTTTTGAGGTCAGTATTTGTTTTCTGTTAAAAAAAACTCTCTTTAGTTTCAGATGTTTATTTCAAATATTGCAAGTTTGTTGTAATTGAATAGTCCAGATCTATGATGATCCACAATCACCACTGACAGCAGTGGATATTACTGAGTTTTGAGAACATTTGTAGCTCAAGTTGAGGTTCTGTAAGTTTGCTGGCTGAGCTTTAAGGTTTGTTTTCAGATGTTTTGTCACCATACAAGGTAACATCAGTGAGCCTCCGGATGAAACACTAGTGGTGGAGCCTGCTTTCCATTTTTATGTTTGGGTTTCCTTGGGTTGGTGATGTCATTTCCTGATCTTTTTCTTAGGGTGTGGGAAATGGGAGCAAAACTACATCCAGTGGTTGATATCCCTAAACTAAATATGGCAGCCAGCTCAATGTGGATAATTCTCATGATCATGTTCAAAATAGTGTTGGGGATATTTCATCTACACTTGAAGAGGTAGAAAGGGCCTCAATTAACATCTCATCTGAAAGATGATACTGCAGTGGAGTATCATTTTTATGCTTAAGTTCAATCAAGTGAATCTAGTACCCGGAGCTTTCTTGTTCTCATTGAGACACACATGCTGCCAACTGAGCCACAAAAGCTGGAGATTTTGCCTTGTGCTCAATTGTAAGGGGAGAAAGAAATTATCCAAAAGCAGAATAAAGTGTTGAATGGTGGATGGTACACTTCTTGAGGGAAACCTTAAAGAAAGGGCAATAGATTGGATAAGAATGGAGGGTAAGTGGCAGATTGAGGCTTGACAGATCAGAAAATGCGATGACAGAGATAGGTATGCAAGGTCAGTGGTATAAGAAATGATGTGCTACTGCATGCTGTGGAAGAATGAACTGGGATGATAATAACACAAATCAGGATTTCAGTGAATTTGTCTTTGTACTACTCAACTTTCCTGTTGGTTAGTTAGTCATTTTCAGCATTAAATTTACAATTTTTGTATTCAATTCCTATTGAAGACCTCAAGAGCGACCTCTGGTTATGCTTTTTTTGTTTCCCTTGCTTGATTTCTCTTCTGTCAATAGGAAACATATTTCCCTGAGGCATCTTACAACTCCCAGTAGCACCAAAATGAAAGACAAATGCTGCTTCTGCCTGAAATCTGGAGAAAAACAGGAAGCACTAGCAATATTCATTAGATTTGGCAACCTATGTGGGGACAAAAATGAGTTAATGTTTCCAGTAGAATATGCTTCTTCTTCAGAACATTTGAACATCTGAATTCCTTTCCACCTAATCCTTCTGTTATGCTTGGAATTCCAAAAACCACTAAATTACATCACTTGTTTGGAGTGAGCCTGTAAAAACTCACATTGAAATTGAATATACAGTTGATTATCATCACTACTTATATGAAATGGTTGGTAAACACAGAAATGGTTAAAAAATACACGCTGAGAGTGTGCTACAAGTGCTTGCTGTGTGCGCTTGGAAATCATATGACCCAACCCCAATGCATTAACAGCTTAAGATTTCACCCTCAGTACACATAGCAAAGCAATGTACAAAGAGGTGACACAGTCAACAATGGTCTATTTGGCAAAAATCCACCATGTCACCTTCCTCAACTTAAAATACAACATGAATTAAAATGTTCTGAATGTTCATATCTTCTAAATAACAGTTCCTTTCTCCTGCAAGTGAGTACTATTTTTCCTATTAATCCACATTTAAAAACACTTGAGAGACATTTTCAGTCTGATGTAGTGTTCTTATCATGGGCTTAAAAATGATAAAAAGTGACCTCAGGTTGTTCGAACATACTTCATACCAGATTCTGAGAATCGACGATGCATGGGTAAAGTGCATTGGAAGTGATCAGTTTTTTGGAACTATCAATGATCAAAAGAATTGTCTGCAAACTAACTGCAGATATCAGCACCATGAATAAATTATGATTAATTATGATGTTGTTCCAGAAGGAAAGCAATTGTCGAGATTTATGAGTGGAAGTAATAATTATGATAGAAATAGACACTGGACTCGATGCAATCACTACTGTAATCAATTATTTGATACAATGCAAGTCAATGTTAACACACATTAATAATAAAGACATGAGGAATTAGAATTTAAGACTTTCTGGAATCAGAAACTCTGAGACACAGGCTGCTTCATGGGATTAATTTTCGACTTTAGAGGCGAAGACAGTCAGGAGAAATGATTGCTCTATCACTTGTGCATGTTAATTGGAACATCAAGGTATTAGCAAAAGCTTGGGAAGTAAGCTACAAGTTCCATCTTAGCCAAGACAACAATACATGGGAAGCCAAAGGAAGGAAATAAATAGGAGGGGTTTACAACAAAGGCAGGTTTTTGACATTTAACCAATGATTTATTCAAAAATTTTGTAGTTTGGAATTAATAAATAGATTAAATTGCTATGTTAAATCGTGTCACGGTGGCTCAGTGGTTAGCACTGCTGCCTTGCAGCAACAGGATCCTGGGTTTGATTCCAGCCTTGAACATCTGTCCGTGTGGAGTTTGTACATTCTCCCCGTGTTTGCGTGGGTTTCCTCCCACAGTCCAAAGATGTGCAGGTCAAGTGAATTGGCCATGCTAAATTGCCCATAGTGCTAGGTACATTAGTCAGAGGGAAATGGGTCTGGATGGGTTACTCTTCGGAGGGTCGGTGTGGACTGGTTGGGCCGAAGGGCCTGTCTCCACACTGTCAGGGAATCCAATCTAATCTAATTTAACTTTGAATGTTCTAAAAGTAGGATGCCCAAAGATGCTGCCATAAAATTACAGTTGTGAATCAACCAAATGTTGCAGTAACATTTTATTTCCAATTCCAATAAAATCAACAGAAACAAAAACCAATTGGTTACTATACTTGACACTGATCTGTACTTTTATGTATCACAATTATATAAGTACATGAATAGAAAAGGTTTGGAGGGATATGAGCCAGAAGCAGGCAAGTGGGATTAGCTTAGTTTGCGGTTATGCTTGGCATGGATTGGTTGGACTGAAGGGTTGTTTCCGGCTGTATGATTTTATGAGTTATTGCAGTAAGTAGACACTCCAATTCAACCCTTGTGTTATGAAGGTGTAAGGGATACTGTAACTTTAAGAAAGTTGAAAGCTGGCAAGGACTTAGAGAAGCACACAGAGTGCTGGAAAATTTGCAATGTAACATTTGGTCCAGCAGCTAGCAGTACCTGGGTTGTCTGTAGACAAAATCAGATTCAAATTTGGCTAATCATTTTAAATTATACCCCTAAGATACCAACCTCAAATCAAGTTTGAATTTGATATTTTGACGATATTAAGACCAATGAAATGATCTGATGTTTTGGGGTATAAGACCAAGAAACATTGAACAGTTGGGGGAGAACTGCCAAGCCACCAACATCTGCAGACTGCCCAGAGAATAGCTCTCTTAAAGATACCTTTACCTATCAATTACCTGTGAAACAGAAATCCCTAATTAGAAGAAAAGGAGACAAAGCAAGATACAAAGTGAAGATTCGACAGCTGGCTGGTTTTGAAATTTGAATTTTTTGGTAAATTTTAATTGGCCGTTTTATTGGACCAGTATTGTAGAAGGGAAAGTAAAAGATAAGTTAGAGAAAGGAGCTGTAAATAATTGCTAATTAATATTTTATGTTCAAATTAAAGAATAAAGTTCTTCAATTTTTTGTTCTTTAAGCAGTGACATTGGGATACTTTTTTGCCTCGAATTTTAACAGAACTCAGCACGGGTTAAATAATTTCGGTGTTGCAGATTTAAATTAGCAGGGGGAGTTTACCCTATGTCATAACACCTGCACCATAGGCAGCTGGAAGATCCCAGATTCAGTTTTTCCCTTGAACTGGGTCAAAATACATATGATGCAATGGGTCCAAGTATCTGACTGAAGGACGAGAAAAATTTAGTTCGGCCTTCATTGCTTCACTGTTGCTGGATCAAAATTGTGCAACTCCTTCCCTAAACAGCAATTCCAATAATATTTGAATTAATTTTTTTGTTTAAAAATTCTCCATCGCACAAGCACATAGTAAGAAAAACTGCAAGCTAAAAGGTTGAAATAACAGTTTATAAATGACTTTGTGCTGCATAAGCTTGTGGAAAGGATAATTATTAACCAGGCCCAAAGGAATTGATACAATGCAGGATTGAAAAGTAAAAAAAAGAAGAGTTTTTTTTCAAAAACAAGTTTGATTGATTTGTCATGCAGAGTGATACCAACAGCGTAGGTTCAATTCTTGTACCGGCTTAGGTCACCATAAAGATACAGTCTTCTTAACCTCACCTCTGCCTTGAAGTGTGGTGACCCTCGAGTCTGGATATGTGTTGGAGGTAGGTTCATTTGAGGCATTCAAGAGGTCATTGAATCATATAGCAATGGTGTGCGGGGATTTTGGGAAAAGGCAGGAAATTGGTACTGGATCATAGAGCTGGTGCAGGCATGATAAGCTGAATAGTCTCCTCCTGCATCATAATAATTCTGTAATTGTGTGTTGTTTAGAAAAAATGTAAGATTCTTTGATCTGCAGCAAGCTGAACAAAAGTTAAGCTAAGTCTTTTCTGACTTTGTTGTTTAAATGAGAGATGTTGGTCAGGGCTCCAGGAGAACAATCTTTTCGTTTGAAAAATGTTGTGGTACCTTCACTGCTAAAAAGGTTAAATGGGGCCAAAGTTAAATAGCATGTCTGTCAAAGTTCATATTCAACAATGTAAGTAAGGGTGAGTGTGACTGCCTGGGGCTTTTCTACTAAACTCTTGTTACGGAGTTTCAATCTACAACTTCCTCACACCCACTAATCACTTTCCAATTTTTGTGTGATGTCAGACTTCAGCTCTGACAGGTGAAAACAAGTTGAAGGGGCTCTCTGCTGGTGGTTTTTATTTATCCCTGCCACTGTCCTCCTCATGCCAGTCTCAGTCAGCATCACAGGGTATTTTTGACCTGCTGCACACTCCTCTCACACATCCCTGATGAAGGGCTTATGCCTGAAACATTGATTCTCTTGCTCCTCGGATGCTGCCTGACCTGCTGTGCTTTTCCAACGCCACACTCTCAACTCCTCCGAGTTGCAACCATCAGTGTCAAGCAATGAGCATCTCCATTGCCCCTTGACATTTAACGGCATTAATATCATTGAATTCCCCTCCATAAATATCTTGGGACTTACTGTTGACTAGAAACTGAATATAAATACTATCTAAAAGAGAAAGTAAAATACTAGGAAACTGACTCCTTAATATCTGCCCACCAACTGCAAGACACAAGTCTTCTTACTTGACTACATGAGTGCAGCAGCAATAATGCTGAAGAAAGTTGACACCATTCAAGACAAAACAGCTCACTTGATTGGCACCATGTTCACAACCATTCACACTCTCCACCATCAACATAAAATAGCAACTGTGTATGCTGTTGTGTGTTTGTGTAAGTATGGTGGACTGTCAATTTAAAGTTCTGATTAGATGATGAAATGATGATGGGATCAGCAATTTTGGGGTTGAAACAGCTTGGTGCTTGCAGAGTGAACATCTCCTTAATAAAGCTGCTGCTATTAAATGTTATGACTTCCAGGTCCTTCTTGGAACATAACATCGAACAATTAACCAAGGCCCCTCAGACAACATCATCGAGAAGGACAAGTACAGGTGATACAAGGGAACACCACCATTATCAAGCTCCCATCCAAGCAACTTAACATCCTAATTTGGAAATATGCTATCATTCCTTTGCTGTTACTAGGCCAAAATCCTGAAATCCAGCACTGTGAACATGCCTAAACCAAATGGACTGCAGTGGTTCAAGAAGGAAGCTCACCACCACTTTTCTAAGGACATTTTGAGGTGAAGCTGGACTAGTCAGTGAAACCCATTTTTTTACAATTGGTGACTGAGATTTACAAATTGTTGCCAATATGAGAAGACCACCAATTTAAAGCGTTGTCTTCATAATTTTGCTCATTGTACAGCAATTGTTATACTGAGTTAGTGCAAAGCATTTTTATTGGAGTTAGCATATGATGCAGCCAGACACTTGGTGACTGGTTAATATACCTTCAGTCTCAGTGAAGTACTGGGCTGGAGTACCTGAGAATGACCTTAAAAGGACAGAACAGGCTATTAGTTAAGTATCCTACATTCTAGATCTCATGAGAATTGTAAATATTTTACACATTTATATTCACAGTTACATCTGTGAATCTGTATATATTTAGACATGCAATTTATTTCAATTTAGAATTGAATCTGTTCATAAATATTTAAAACATTTTGTCATATAATTGGATTAACTTACATCTAATACCATAGGCAGAATTCTGGTTTACTCATTAGAGATGGAATGGCCTATAATCTAACATCAGAGAGCAATTGTCAGATTGTCTGCATAGATATTTTTCTGATCAGCCTGTCCAGAGATGTTATGGCGTACCTTTAAATGAACCTAGATATCCATTCTCAGAGGTAGAGATAAGACCACTGCATCAAAAGCCTAGAATTGCCTGCACATTCCTATCTCCAGACTAGTTTTGCTCTGGAAAGAGCACATAGTGTGTTAGGACAGTAATCCATCGTACAATTACAATTTCACTCAGGCCATCATGGTCCATCCTGTCACAGTTGTTGCCAATAGCCATTCAATGGAAGTGCTATTGAGGAAGCTGTGACCTTTTTATATCGAAAATCTTTTATCCTATTTCAAAAGCCACCTCCATTTTGAGGCTCCTTCTTACCTTTATCAACAGCTTCTATCTTGGATTTTGGAGCCGGAGATGTGGCATTGATGGATGGTCTCCCATTGACCCTGCAGGCATAGAAATCCACCTACCATGCTTAATTAGAGCATGTGCATACTTTATGGCCAATAATTGGCTGTTTCTAAGGAAATTGCATTGGATATTTGATGCCAAAGTGAATTCACAAAAAGGCAAAAGTCTAGCCCTGGGCCCGTTATCTTTAATGTAAAGCAAGTTGAGCATTTTGATTCATTTTTCATTCATCAGAACTTCATTCTCCGGAAGTCAAGTTGTATTATTGGCCATGTGCACATTCTATCTGCTGACTGCTTAATCTAAACAATAGGCAAATGTTCAAAAATGTGAGTTGTCAGAATAAGTAGGTGTCATCAGATAGGATAATCTGTTCTTGACAATCAGTTGGGCCAGGCATTTGCTACTAAAAGATATTTTTAACCAATCTGTTAACAGATTGTATTACACACTTGTGGAGCAGGAGAGACTTGAACTTAGGGTGCTTGGTCCTGAGGTAGAGACAAGACCACTGTACCATGAGAGCCTCATTTGCTATTATATGTTTTGTTCAATTGGCAGAAATCTCAAATGCTTGGAAACGCTAAATGTAAATAACTTGTTTATAGCCAGTTATGTGCTATGGCTTGTTAATAGAGGAAAGAGTTCAATGGAAGCTGGATGTCTCAGCAAAGATATACGTGGCCCCTTTTTGCCAATACTCTGCTTCTCTTTTGTTCCATCTCAATGTAGAAGTGATCGTGTGAAGGTTACTTGTGGTCACCTTAATTTCATACGTAACTTTTTTGGTTATATTTTTGGGATAGGGTATCACTGGGATAGGGCAGCTGAGAGTTAACCATGCTGCTGCGGGTCTGGAATCACATGTATGCCAGACCAGTTAAGGATGCAGATTACTTCTCCTAAGCAATCTGATGGGTTTTCCCTGACAATCATTCCATAGTCATCATTAGATTCTTATTTCAGATTATTACTGAATTCAAATTACACCATCTGCTGTAGCAGGATTCAAACCCAGGTCCCCAGAACATTACATGGGTCTCGAGATTAGTAATCTAGCAATAATACCACTAGGCCATCACCTAACCTTCCTGGTATAGTTTTATCACAGTTTGGAGTGTTAATGAAGCATCATGTCTTTTATTAACTAATTAATCAAAAACTACAAAGTTAAAGTAATTTACTGGAATCTGCTATGTTGATCTTCTGTTTCCATAACATTGACTTCTAATAAACCTAATTGGTAGGTTATTACCTGAGCTTCAGACTATGAAAGAATTATTATTCTAGACAAACTTATAACGGTATTTTGCATTTCCACTGAGCTTACTGAACTAACTAAACAACATGATCGCAGTGGGTTTTGTGCATATTGGCTAATACTTGTATGTGTAAACAACAAAGAATCAATTATGGCAGGGATCTTTGATGCTGGCCTTGGAATATTTGGTATGTATTCAAAATTGCAACATTGGATCAGTATCAAAATTAGCTTAGAAGTAACAATGATATACTGATTAAGTTTTTGAAACAATAAAAATACACATTTATTTTAACCTCCAAACCAAAACAGTGGTTGTCGTCTTTGTTCAATCAACAATTTTCGAGTATTTGAGCATTTTGAGAGGGCACTAGTGCAGGTGGACTGGAAACCTGCCAGGAAAACATTCAATGAGAAATGGCAGGTCTGAAAAGAGGAGATACTCCAGGTCCAGAGCAAACCAAATGTTTGGCAACTATCAGGTACAGAAAACTGTATTAAATCTGTTTCAGCCTTGCCTACCTGAGATCATGACAGATTTTTCATTTAATTTGATTCATGTTAATTTTGTTCCAGAATGGTACATCAATATGCACCTTCAGTGGCAAACTTATTCAGAGCCATGTCTGTAAAGAGTATAGTTTGATAGTCAGAATTGGGAAAATAAATGCTGTGGTTAAAGTCATTGCCAGTACCGATTAATGGTGATGTGGCAATGTGATGCTGTAGGTTGTTCACATGTCTATCTTAGATTCACATAGTCTCCTAAATCTCCAGCAAACTATCAGTTGATATTGAAATCAAAATGTCCATAATATAAGCTGCAACTGTTACATCCAAGTTGAGTTAGAGTACTGGAGCAACAATAATCTGACCAAGAGCATGAAGGAAAATGCTCAGAGGAAAAAATAGGTCAGTGAAACCTACAATTTCTCAACCCATGGTTCTTATGTGCAGCAAATGAACCAAAGACTGCTTTCCAGATGAAGAAGGACACCACTTTGACTGAGGGTCCAGAGACACATGAGGCTGTTGATCACTAAGACGCAAACTGTTGTCTATGAAAAGGAAGGCTGCTAAAGTGTACAGGGCATAGCGATTGCATTGGGAAGTTAAAAAGGTGATGAGCAAGGTCCAAAGAGAACATGAGGAAAAGACATGATGCTTCATTAACACTCCAAACTGTGATAAAACTATACCAGGAAGGTTACGTGATGGCCTAGTGGTATTATTGCTAGATTACTAATCTCGAGACCCATGTAATGTTCTGGGGACCTGGGTTTGAATCCTGCTGCAGCAGATGGTGTAATTTGAATAGCATCGAAGGGAACCCAAAGGTCATTTATAAAAGGAGATTTGAAATTCCTTTGATTGACACCACCACCTTTTCATTGTCGGGACTGGCTGGCATTGCCAGCCATTTCTTGCATGGCCTGAACTATTACTCATCTTACAGACAGTGGGTGAAGATGAACATCAGGAATTATTCTTTACTCGGTTTAAGGTTTGTTCACAAAGTCAGACATTAAAAATGTATCAGTCCAAATCCTGCAACCACTGAACATTGTCTTCAGGTGATAGCACTCATTGGAAAACTACAGTATCCCCACTTGTAGGTACTTAACTGTACTTTGTACCATTAATTGAATCCCTTTCTCATTTCTTCAAATAAACAATGATGTTTCAAAACAAATCAAAGAAGAATAAAAGTGATTTTTCATACTCTCTACAAAGCATCATTTAAAAGATGCTTGACTTCTTGGATCCTCAGTAAGCCTTTGCAATAGGCCCTCATTTTTTGTGACAAATCAAATAATTGATGACTTATGTCAATCCATTCAATCATTGAGACTTACTTTCTTCTTTATATTTGTTACAACACAGGAATAGCAAGCCAAACAAAATCAACCTTACTCTGACTGGATTTGTAACACAATGAAATAAAACCATTCAATGA
Source organism: Chiloscyllium plagiosum (assembly GCF_037043375.1). Lineage (NCBI taxonomy): Eukaryota > Metazoa > Chordata > Chondrichthyes > Orectolobiformes > Hemiscylliidae > Chiloscyllium > Chiloscyllium plagiosum. Next base: position 67,495,711 of record NW_028270149.1, read on the forward strand.
CACTCAAAACAAGACTTAGAGTCACAGAGCTATAGAGATGTACAGCACAGAAACCGACACTTCGGTTCAACCTGTCTAAGCCAACTAGATATCTCAACCCAATCTAGCCCACCTGCCAGCACCCGGTCCTCATTCCTCCAAACCCTTCCTGTTCATATACCCATCTAGATGCCTTTTAAATGTTGCAATTGTACCAGCCTCCACCACTTCCTCTGGCAGCTCATTCCATACATGTACCACCCTCTGTGTGAAAAAGTTGCCCATTAGGTCTCTTTAATATCTTTTCCCTCTCACCCTAAACCTATGCCCTCTAGTTCTGTAATCCCCAACCCCACGGAAGAGACTTTGTCTATTTATTCTATCCATGCCCCTCATGATTTTATAAACTTCTATAAGGTCACCCCTCAACCTCCGATGGTCCAGGGAAAACAGCCCCAGCCTATTCAACCTTTCCCCCAAGTCTCAAATCCTCCAACCTTGGCAACATCCTTGTAAATCTTTTCTGAACTCTTTCAAGTTTCACAACATCTTTCTGATAGGAAGGAGACCAGAATTGCACACAATATTCCAAAAGTGGCCCAACCAATGTCCTGTACAGCCACAACATGACCTCCCGACTTCTGTACTCAATACTCTGACCAATAAAGGAAAGCATACCAAATGCCTTCTTCACTATCCGATCTATGTGTAAATCCACTTTCAAGGAGCTATGAACCTGCACTCCAAGGTCTCTTTGTTCAGCAACACTCCCTCGGACCTTAGCATTAAGTGTATAAGCTGAAAATGTGTTGCTGGTAAAGCACAGCAGGTCAGGCAGCATCCAAGGAACAGGAGAATCGACGTTTCGGGCATAAGCCCTTCATCAGGGCTTATACCCGAAACTTCGATTCTCCTGTTCCTTGGATGCTGCCTGACCTGCTGTGCTTTACCAGCAACACATTTTCAGCTCTGATCTCCAGCATCTGCAGACCTCACTTTCTCCATGAAGTGTATAAGTCCTGCTAAGATTTGCTTTGCCAAAATGCAGCACCTCGCATTTATCTAAATTAGACTCCATCTGCTACTTCTCAGCCCATTGGCCCATCTGATCAAGATCCCGCTGTAATCTGAGGTAACCTTCTTTGCTGCCCACTACACCTCCAATTTTGTCATCTGCAAACTTACTAAACTCGACTTCTGCTCACATCCATGAGACCATAAGACATAGGAATGAAAACAAGGCCATTCAGCCTATTGTCATTTAATCATGACAGATGGGCGTTTCAATTCCACTTACTCACACTCTCCCCATAACCCTTAATTCCTTGCGAGATCAAGAATTTATCAATTTCTGCCTCGCAGATATCCAACGTCCCAGCCTCCACTGCACTCCATGGCAATGAATTCCACAGGCTCACCACTCTCTGGCTGAAGAAATGTCTCCTCATGCAAGGTTTGCGAAGGTTTGTAGCTCAGGTTGAGGTTTAGGGTCTGGGTTTGCTCGCTGAGCTGTAGGTTTGATATCCAGACGTTTCATTACCTGGCTAGGTAACATCGTCAGTGGCGACCTCGAAGTGAAGCAAAGCTGTTGTCTCCTGCTTTCTATTTATATGTTTGTCCTGGATGGGGTTCCTGGGGTTTGTGGTGATGTCATTTCCTGTTCATTTTCTGAGGGGTTGATGGATGGTATCTAGAACTATGTGTTTGTTTATGGCGTTGTGGTTGGAGTGCCAGGCCTCTAGGAATTCTCTGGCATGTCTTTGCTTAGCCTGTCCCAAGATAGATGTGTTGTCCCAGTCGAAATGGTGGGTTTTTTTCACTGCAACCACAACGCTATAAACAAACACATAGATCTAGATACCATCTATCAACTCCTCAGAAAATGAACAGGAAATGACATCACCACAAACCCAGGAACCCCATCCAGGACAAACATATAAATAGAAAGCAGGAGACAACAGCTTCGCTTCACTTGGAAGTCGCCACTGATGATGTTACCTAGCCAGGTAATGAAACGTCTGGATATCAAACCTACAGCTCAGCGAGCAAACCTACACCCTATGTCTCCTCATTTCTGTTCTAAATTGACCCCCTCTAATTTTAAGGCTGTGCCCACAGATCCTAGACTCCCCGCCTAAAGGAAACAACTTCCCAGCATCCACCCTTTCTTAGCCTGCATTATCATGTCAGTTTCTATTAGATCTCCCCTCAACCTTCCAAACTCTAAAGGATACAATCCCAGGATCCTCAGCTGATCATCATATGTTAGGCCTACCATTCCAGGGGTCATCTGTGTGAATCTCCGTGGGACGCCCTCCAGTGCCAGTATGTCCTTCCTGAGCTATGGGGCCCAAAATTTGACACAGTATTCTAACTGGATCCTAACTAGAGCTTTATAAAGACTCAGAAGCATGTCGCTGCTTTTATATTCCAACCCTCTTGAGATAAATGGCAACATTACATTTGCTTTCTTAATCACGGACTCAACCTGCATATCAATTTTCAGAGAATCCTCGGCTAGCACTCCCAGATCCCTTTGTACTTTGGCTTTATGAATTTTCTCACCGTTTTAAAAATAGTCCATGCTGGTATTCTTTTTTCCAAAGTGCAAGACCTCGCACTTGCTCAAATTGAATTTCATCAACCACTTCCTGGACTAATCTCCTAAACTGTCTAAGTCTTTCTGCAGCCGCCCCACCTCCTCAGTACTACCTGCCTGTCCACCTAACTTCGTAGCATCGGTGAACTTTAATATATAAAGTGAACAGCTGCGGCCCCAACACTGAACCCTGCGGGACCCCACTTGTCACCAGCTGCCATTCTGAAAAATAAGTTTTTATCCCAACTCTCTGCCTTCTGTCAGACAGCCAATCCCCAATCCATGCCAGTAGCTCACCTCAAACACCATGGGCCCTCACCTTACTCAACATCCAAATCATTTATATAAATGATGAAAAATAGTGGACCCAGCACCGATCCTTGTGGCACTCCACTGGTCACAGGCCTGCAGTCTGAAAAACAACCCTCCACCATCCTCAGTCTTCTACCTTTGAGCCAGTTCTGTATCCAAATGGCTAGTTCCCCCTGTATTCCATGAGATCTAACCTTGTTAACCAGTGGCCATGGGGAACCTTGTCAAACGCCTTACTGAAGTCCATACAGATCACGTCTAAAGCTCTGCCATCATCAATCCTCTTTGTTACTTCTTCAAAAAACTCAATCAAGTTTGTGAGACATGATTTCCCACGCACAAAGCCATGTTGACTATCCATAATCAGTCCATGCCTTTCCAAATACATGTACATCCTGTCCCTCAGGATTCCCTCCAACAACTTGCCCACCACCGATGTCAGGCTCACTGGTCTATAGTTTCCTAGCTTGTCCATAGCACCCTTCTTAAACAGTGGCACCATGTTAGCCAACCTCCAGTCTTCTGGCAATTCACCTGTGACTATTGATGATACAAATATCTCAGATATCAAGTGTATAACTTAAACACAAATTAAGAACTTGTAATTGATAATATAACTTTAGCAGAACACAGATAAACAACCAGGCAATCTAATTAAGGTCTATGGTAGGAGCCTAATCTTCTTTGAATATAGTCTCACACCAACAGAGACATGTAACGGGATAAATTAATAAAGAAAATAAAAGAATCATAACTAGCCAGTTTGATATCATGGTATTTATTGTTGAAATGATTATCATAAAATCCTTTGATGTTGGGTTTTATTACATGCATATCAAATTCTACATCCTGCAAGATTCCTAAAGCGCCGGTCAACGCAAAAACTTGCGCAGGCTGCTGGAGAGTTGCTTATTTCTTACAACTGAGATTCTTTTCACAGAATTTTACCAGGTTAATAAATGGGAATAACTAGAGAGAAGAAAACCCAAAAAAAACAGCTTCCAAGTTCAGTTTCAAAAGCAAAAACTGCCTTCTGCCAAAAATTCCATTCAGTACCAGTTCTCCTTGTTTTTCCTTCTTTTCAACCTTTTCTATGGTGAGCTGGCCAGCACCAGTCCTCCCTTGTTGAATTGGTCAATCATTCAAATAGCTGCCAGACCCTGAGTATAACAATATCTCAATGCTGAATTGTTTACTGTAGTATTAGCGTAGTAATTAACCTGCATTATTGTTCCAGACCAGTTCCCAACAGCAAACATTTGGTCTTTTGTTCTTTTTTTCTAAAGACAAGCTGCTGTTCCAAGTTCAAAATTTAATTCTCAACTGCAAATCACAGTTTCAAATTTAAAATGAGAAAAATGAAAGAAAAATAGTGATGATTTCAATACATTTGGTTGACACTAGCAAGATCAATCTTTAGTTTTTCAAAGAGTCCATGTTTTTGTTATCTGAACATTATTTCACAGCGCCCACAGGAAAGCAACACACACAGACCAGATACTTAACCACAGAAGCAATCATCCCAACACCCACAAATGGAGCTGCATCAGGACATTATTTAAATGGGCCACAACACACTGCAGCACCCGGAACTATGAGCAGCAGAAGAAAAATACCTATACAGCGTATTCAAGAAGAGCGGGTACCCAATAAACATAGTCTGCCGATTCCTAAACAACAAACCCAAACAAGCAGACACAATGTGCCCAGAAACTCTAGCCACATTGCCATACATCAAAGACATTTCTGCCATGACTACCAGATTACTCTGACTCCTTGGCATCATGTTAGCCCACAAACCTACCAACACACTTAAACAGTGACTGATGAACCTAAAGGACCCTATACAAATAACCAGCAAAATGAATGTCATTTACAAAATACCATGCAAGGACTGTAACAAACACTACATTGGACAAACAGGCAGAAAACTTGCCACCAGGATACACAAGCATCAACTAGCCACCAAAAGACACTATCACTAGTATCTTTACGTACAGCCAAAGAAGGACATCACTTCAACTGAGATAGCAGATCCATCCTAGGGCAGGCTAAACAGAGACACGCACGGGAAATTCTGGAGGCCTGGCATTCAGAATGGATCTCCATGAATAAACACATCGATTTGGGCACCATTTACCAAACTCTGAGAAAAACACCAGTAATTACATCACCCACATTAAGAGACAAAGACACATAAATAGAAAGTGGGACATAACACCAGCGCTTCACCAGAGGCTCACTGATGATGTTATCTAGCATTGTACCGAAACGTCTGAAAACAAACCTTCCAGCTCAGTGAGCAAACTCGTGACCTGAGCCTTTCTCAGTATTCAACTGATAGGCTTTCAGATCTTATGGGAAAGTGACAATGCCAAGACCATATCTTGTTTCCTCTTTGGTAGATACATAATATGTGTCCACATATCCAGTTCCTTGCTTAACTGTTCAGAGGCTTCAGAATCAGACAACGTTAGCTGTTTATCATTCTCTGACAATTTGGATATGTTTTCCGTTATTTTTTGTAAAAGTGAAGTTGTAACTTCCTACCTCAACAAATTTTCTCAGTTTCTCTTTTTCAGCTTTAGGGAACCACCATCAGTTTACACAACTTACAGTCAATTTGTGAAGGAGGAAAACAAGTCAATCTTCATTCTCTCTCGGCTTTGCATTCTGTACAGGCTGCAGAAACCACTTTTTAACTTAGATATATTGTGGCCAGGAGAAAAGAAACTACTGTTGAGTAGTGTTGTGACAGGGATGAAAAGAGCTCACTGCAAATGAAAACAGACCAAAAATTTTGTTGACTGCCTACAACTGTTGCGTACTTTCTTCATTACCCACCAAAGCCTATGAATACTGAAGTAAGCAAAATTTGTGGTGGAGAATAACCTTTGGGACGGCTGATAAGAAACAAACCATCTGCCCGCATAGAGGGGTGCAGGATGTAACAGTGCTCAAGGTAGTTCTTGAATCAGGACCATTGCGATGAGAGATTTCTGGAATCTGTCAGAATTAGGGCATAGGTTTTTTGGGGTTCATATGTTCTGTTACTGATAGAGAAGTAAAGGATCAAGGTGGGGGGAGTGGTGAATCTATTAACCTTGGTGAGGACTAAAGACTTATCATTAAATACACTGTCAAATCAGTATCAGGATTGTTTGCACCAGAAGAGGAACTTGAAGGTTGGTTTTCTCAGAGACTCTTAGCATCTGTTTATTGAAGCACTGGGATCTTCAGTGCACTGTAGCATGACAATTGGGGTGAGGAAGGGGATCTGGAGGTCCTGAGGAATGTTCTATTATTTGGCATCAAGAGATGGCCTCTTGGGTACAGAAAACTAAGGAGCTTCCTCTGATGCAACAGATTTCTGGTAATGCTAGGAGGTACATTCTGGATGCTGTAGTACTTGAGAAAGTGCCAAGATCTGGAACCTTAGCGAAAATACTCTGGACCATGGATATAATGAAAAGGATGATGTTTCTTTTAAAGCATTATGGAATAGATTTTGAGAGATGGGAGCCAGTATGTCCAATTCTGGGGCTGACACAACTGTGGAAAAGTCTGAGAGTTTGGTACAATGAGGGTAAAAGTGAGATTGAAATGGGGTTCTGACATTCCTGAGGCTGACAGAGCAGATCTCTGTCTTGTGTCTCGGAAATATGGAGTACCTATAGCACGTTGAAGTAACCTGCCTGCCCCTTCTCCCTGAAAAAGAAGAAGCTTGTAGGTTCTACCTGGTTACTGTCTTATTGATTGAACAAATTTTGTGGGCTGAGGATGCCACTGACTGCCCTATTGTTGTTTGCAACAAATTACCCAGATAACAGCATGATACAACTACTGTTAGAACTATTACACCTCTCAAAGACTATGGCTTTAGCTTTCAATCTTCCTCCCATAGTCAAATGCCATCAGAGGCAAAGGATACCTCAAAATCTGTTCATTGTGAACGTGCCTGGTCAATGTGCTCCCAAATACTTGTGAGAATGTGATGCAGCTGTTTTCCTACAACTGAATAGGTTAAATCTTTGTCCTTAGATGGTACTAACACCAAATAAAAGTTGCCAACTTTGAAACACTTGTGCAGATTTTATAGCCATGGACTGGAATTACTAAATGGAGTAATTACTCTGAAAGTCAATATGACTGACAGACTGACACATACGCAAATGCTATTCTTCAAATAAGTCGATTCATTCTATGTAATATCAAGACACTGGGTACCTCCAGTGAGCTCTGACAGTGTTCAGTTATAGTACAAAAGACATGCTGCACTCCTTGCCAAACTATTTCAATACAGTTACAATACTGACATCTCCCCAACAATGTGGAAAAGTGCCCAGGCATGTTCTTTACATAAAAAATTACCACTCCGTAACCTAGTCTTGAATCAGCAGACGGAATAGGATAGCTGAAAAGACTAGTGCTCCTGAGAAACTAAAGGTACATAGTGAACTAGTTTACCTTCGTGTGAAAAAATAGCATTTTTTCAGACCAGAATTATTGGGCTAAAACCCGAGAGGTTCTTTTAAGCTGTAGTACATTTTAGCTCAGATGCATGATGGTTGCAGGAAGAAGGTGCAGTTCCTCACTAAAAGTTGATTGCCAAGCCTATTGAGGTTTGGGAACCAGTACTTCAGGGTGAACCTCACGATTTGAATTTTGGGTACAATACAAAAGCTGTTTTGTTTCTTTTCAACTTATCAGGACTTATACACTTAATGGTAAGGTCCGAGGGAGTGTTGCTGAACAAAGAGACCTTGGAGTGCAGGTTCATAGCTTCTTGAAAGTGGAGTTGCAGGTAGATAGGATAGTGAAGAAGGCATTTCGAATGCTTTACGTTATTGGTCGGTGTATTGAGTATAGGATTTTGGAGGTCATGTTGCAGCTGTACACGACATTGGTTAGGCCACTGTTGGAATATTGCGTGCAATTCTGGTCTCCTTTCTATCGGAAAGATGTTGCGAAACTTGAAAGGGTTCAGAAAAGATTTACAAGGATGTTGCCAGGGTTGGAGGATTTGAGCTATAGGGAGAGACTGAACAGGCTGGGGCTGTTTTCCCTGGAGCGTTGGAGGCTGAGCGGTGACCTTATAGAGGTTTACAAAATTATGAGTGGCATGGATAGGGTAAATAGGCAAACTCTTTTCCCTGGGGTCAGGGAGTCCAGAACTAGACAGGATAGGTTTAGGGTGAGAGGAGAAAGATATAAAAGAGACTTGCGTGACAACTTTTTCACACATCGGGTGGTACGTCTATGGAAGATGCTGCCAGAGGAAGTGGTGGAGGCTGGTACAAATGCAACATTTAAGAGGCATTTGGATGGGTATATGAATAGGAAGGGTTTGGAGGGATATGGGCTGGTGCTGGCAGGTGGGACTAGATTGGGTTGGGATATCTGGTCGGCATGGACGTGTTGGACCGAAGGGTCTGTTTCCATGCTGTACATCTCTATGACTCTAAGTGTTTTGGGAGTATACCTTAATTGGGTGTTGAAAAAATATTTGAACTCACATTATAAATAGATGGTGTGGTGTATTTTCCCTTCATACGTTTTGTCATTAACTTCTGTTTTATGGATATAGCAAAATCTGAAACATCGAATACATATGTTTCAGAGAGACCACTTTGTTAAAATCGATATAAATCACTGTGATTTAGCAAGCCTCCTTTCGGTCTGGGACCTTAATTGTCCAGTAACAACTTCATCTGAGATCATATAACTACACATTTGAACAGCTTTCAAAATGTAAATGCATCTACATGGAAAATCTCATTCAAAGGTATAGACATAGCGAAGAAAGTATACATTTAATGTCACTTACACAATGTTACAAGGAATGAAATTAACCCAAGCTGTGAAATGTATGTTGTATTGCATTGTACGCAGGTGATAGGCAATATCTCAGAATTCACTTTTGCTCTTTTAAATAGAAACACAAGTTGCGATTGTTAGTTTAAAAAGTGCCTGTTTTGCCATATACATCTCTGTAATTAAATATTCATAGAAATGGGTAAAGATAGGATTGGAGCCAATCTTCTACAACTGGCTTTCTGGAATATAACAAGAGGTATCCATTTACATTTATATGCGGGTTAACAAATTGTGAACAGCATAAGTCTATTCAGCCTAAAATTGCATCCATCACTAACAGAATAATTTTATGCCTTGAAGGTGACACTTCTGTTGAGTCTATGTTGCTTGGCAACCTAGCAGCCCTTATCATAAGTACCTAATGAAGTTAACATTATGCACATTGCCTTTGCAGTATCGTGGGTGTTGTTTTCAAAATGATATTGAAATTCATTATCAGCCCAGTTTGCATGAACCTTCTGAGTCCAGAGTTTATTTTATATGATAATGTTTCATAATATCATGTAGAAAAATGAGTATTTGTTAGAAACATCAAATATTTTTTGTATGTGTGTTCCCTGACACTTTAATCAGATTCCAATGATGTGTAATTGTGCACAAACATGTGGGATCAGCAGATTGTGCTTTGCGTATACTGCCAAGAATAGCCAATTTCTCAAAGTATCAGGAAGGAAGCAAGGAAGCAAACAAAAACCCTTCACCAAATCAAAGATGATAATCTGAGATTAATTCACACCTTTCCGTTCTTTATCTCTCAGAGCTAGTATGCAATATACCTTTAAGAGACAGGTTCATGACACAATCACCAAATCATAGTATGTGACCTAATGGAATATCTCCATCTTACTGGGACCATTTATAGCATATGCTGAGGGAAAGTTGTAACAGTTTGTAACCAAATTGTTCAATACTCACAAAACACTAGCAGACAAGTTTAGTGTGTAATTGGGAAAGCAAATGGAATGTTGGCCTTTATTTCAAAGAGAATAGAGTATACAAATGCGGAGGTTTTGCTCAAACTATATCAGGCATCCGTCAAACTACAGCTGGATTACTGTGAACAGTTTCAGGCCCCTTATTTAAGAAGCATGTACTGACATTGAGGCAATTCATTGAAGGTTCTGTCGGCTGAGATGTGGCAAGTTGTTTATGACAGAAGTTGAGTAGTTTGGGCCTGTACCCATTTTAATTTAAAGGAGACCTTATGAGGCGTGCAAGCTTCTTAGGGGACCCGACAGAGTGGATACGGAAATTTGTTTTCCCTTATGAGACAGTCTAGGTTCAGAGGGCATCGTCTCAGAGTATGGGTTAAGACAAAAGTGAGAAGGAACTCTTTGTGTGATTGTGGTGAGTCTGTGGAATTATACCACAGAGGGCTGTCAATGCTGGGTTGGTAAGTGCATTCAAGGATGAAATAGACAGATTTTTAATGAGTAAGTGAATGAAGAGTTATAAGGAAAAGGAAGGTAAGTGGAGTTAAGAATGATCAAATCAGCTATGATTTCAGTGAAAGGTGGAGCAAACTTAATGGGCTGAATGACCTACTTCTGCTGCTACATGTTGTAGTCTTGTAAGTATTGCCGCATCAGGTACAATACCTTGCGAGAGGTAAAAGTGTATTACTTCATCTATGTTAAAAATCACACAATACCAGGTTATAATCCAACAGGTTTATTAGGAAAAACTGCCTTTTGAAGTGTTACTTCTTCATCAGATGGTTATGGAACAGGACCATAAGACACAGAATTTATAGCAAAAGGATTACAGTGTCAAGGAGGTGTAATGATATATTAAACAAATGTAGATTAAGTCTTTCATCTTTTAGAATGGGATATGGTAGTTTTGGTTCTTTAGTATGAAAATCTCAGAACTCCTTCTAAGTTACATTCTCAAGAATGTATCTTCAGCTTTTCTAACAAAAAGTGCCATCTCAGTTCAGACAATGCATTAAAAGTGTGAGATTAAAGTTTGTCTGTGTCCCAATGTTGAGTTAGACTGGTTCTATTTCAAAAGTGGGATTTACAGAATCTTACATGGACTTATGCAGTTTTTGATCAAAATAAAATGTAATTTGGCAAAGAGAAATTCACCCCATAAATTTATATATGTGCGCAAGCAGGAGAGACAGAGTGAGTGCATGTGTGGGCGTGAGTGCATGTGAGAGAGTGTGTGTATGTCTGTGTGTAAGCTTGGTAAAGTGTGTGTGAGTGTGATGGGGTATAAGCCTGTGAGAGGGTGCATGTGTGCATGTGAGAGAGAGTCTGTGTGAATATGTAGGGGAGAGGGAGAGAGAGAGACAGGCCATCCTCATGGCTACTGAACTTGCCTATCAGCTTTTGCTTGGCCACTTTGCATTGTTGCTTGTCCTGAAGTCCACCTTGGAGGATGGTCACCCGATGGTCTGAGGCCGAATGTCCCTGACCACTGAAGTGTTCCCTGACTGGGAAGGAACATACCTGCCTGGTGACTGTTGCACAATGTCCATTCATTCGTTGTCTTAGAGTCTGCTCATTCTCACCACCATCTGCGACAGAGCATAAGGGCAGAACAATATATTTTTCAATTATTGCGCATCTCCCAAAATATCATTATAAATTATAAAATATCATTAGTAGTTTTGGACCATTTCAAAATAAACACTATCTGCAATGACCTGTAATAACTGTTGCACATCCCTTGGATGCATAAACAGTGCATTTTGCATTTCATTCAGTTCTTGGTCTGTTATTGACCGGCCATACACCCCCCTTGATATTGATGATATAACATGCAGGATGCAATTTTTAGAGAAGAGAACTCTGCAGTTATTCTCCTGTCAAAATAACTTGTGCACCATTGAAAGACTTTTGACTCTCAAAATCTGTTCTTGATGGGCAATTTAGCATGGTCAAATCACCTGACCTGCACATCTTTGTGACTGTGGGTGGAAACCGGAGCACCCGGAGGAAACCACACAGACACTGGGAGAACATGCAAACTCCACACAGTTCTTGACATAGAAAAAATAGGATCTGGGTTTCTTACTGCCTAAAGAGGTCAGACTTTTAATTTCTTTCTGTTCTTAACTTCTGAACTTATTTTTTTTAGTAAGGGTGCATGTCGCCTTAAGCTAAATAGCAACATAGACAGGCAAGATATTTTCCTTTTTTCACTTTTCATCTTATTCAAAGAGCCAAATAATCCCCATCAAGGTATCACAGATTCAAGTTTGAAACCTGGACAGATCAAAGGGATTTATTTTAATGAGATTGTTGTTCAGTTAGTAGCACAGCTGCAAAACATGGTCACATTTCAGCAACTCAGTGTTACCGCTGTGATCCTTCTACACATTACAAGGTTAATCAAAATTTAAGAGTAAGATTGGACCCCATATGAGCATCAGCATGAGTCAGGCTGCAATATTTTGTGGCACCCAGAGATCAGAGAGTTGGAATATCTTAAGAAAAACCCAATACAAAATAAAATTCAGCTGGGTAAAGGAAGTGTTGGTAAAAGGGGGAGTGATGAAAGAGAACTAAATATCTAAGTAATTCACTATTAGCCACAAAATTGTGAACAATTTCACAAACTGAAACTTCTCAAACTGAAAACAAACATATTGTAAAACGTAGATATCAAAGTGAGAGTAAAAAAAGACAAACTAGTCTTCTGCAACTGTTTATTTAGTACAGTACATATTGTATCAAAAAATGTCCATTGCATAATGTGCTTTTAAAAAAGAAGTGAATTAAGATGACCATGGGTGACAGTGAAGAGTCTGTAATTTTCTTCCATGCTGCAACTCAAGTATTTGTTTAAACATCTCCAATGCAGGACTACATATTTGAGCATAACAGCATATGCATATTCCTCTGTAACATGCATCCTCCTGGCTTCAACAGAACAAACCAGCAACTGTCATATTCCTGAAGGAAAAGCATCATTTGAAATAGCTCTTTTAATGAGGTTTTATCGTGTCAGTAGCATCATGCCATCAGAAATGCCCGACTTGTGTTTTCTTTTTGTTGTTCCATACTAGGGAATCCCTGTTATTGATAGAACGTACATTTAACACATACATCATTCAAGAATTTGTGACATTTGTTTTTGGATTATTAGTTACTTGTATGAGTTCTTTGTGGTCTATTATTTATTTAAATTTAAATTCCAAAATTAGGAACAATGAGGACTTTAATTGTTCAGAATATCAGTGGTGGCTCAGTGGTTAGTACTGCTGCCTCACAGCACCAGGGTCCCAAGTTCGATTCCAGCCTCAGGTGACTGTCTGTGTGGAGTTTGCACGTTCTCCCAGTGTCTGCGTGGTTTCCTCCCACAGTCACAAAGATGTGCAGGTCAGGTGATTTGACCATGCTAAATTGCCCATAGTGTTAGGTGCATTCGTCATGGGTAGGTGTATGGGAATGGGTCTGGGTGGGTTGCTCTTTGGAGGGTCGGTGTGGACTTGTTGGGCCGAGGGGCCTGTATCCACACTGTAGGGAATCGAATTGAATTGAATCTAATAATAACTTGACAAAAAAGGTTAGAAAGACATCTTTACACACATGAGAAAAGGATTCGAATTCACACTTCTCCTTTTACACCAGCAACATCCTTATAAACATAAAACTCCAGTGAACAGTTACAACCTCCACAACAAGTTTTGTGCTCAGGTTGGTGCAGCTGCAATTAATTTCCTTGTAGTGAATTTCTGCATATTCATTAGATGCTTTTTCCCTCAGCTTGTATATGTCCCTGTCATACCTAAAATAAACTGCAAACTAAACTCATACATTAACTTCAGGCAAACCTATGAGTTCCTTAAACTCAGGTTCTATCAGAAACAAAAACAGAAATTGCTGGAAAGTCTCAGCAGGGCTGGCAATATTTGTGAAGAGAAATCAGAGTTAACATTTCAAATCCAATGCCCTTCTTCAGATGTTGATTTCTAGCTTCTGCAGTTCTTTTGGGTTTTTGTTCAGTTTATCAATCTTTCCTTGGTGCAACCATGCATTGACTGATATTCAGATATTGCTATTTCTCGGTGTGACCCTGCACCTCTGTCACTAATGAACAGCAGGGATTTTTAAAAGTATATTGATGCATTGAACTTCTAAATCCCCATTGTTCACTGCAAGGGCTGCAAATCTTGTTAAAAGTGGATGCAAATAAACAGGTTTCCAGTGACCTTTCCACCAAACCCAGAAGAACAAGAAATAACATACCCTAAAAACTAGGACTCCCCAGTTTAGTTCACAAAGTATAAAAATACATAACAGAAACAGGCCATTTAGCCCAAAAGGTCATGCTAGTATTTATAGTTGACACAACTTTCCTCCCACCCGTCTTTTATGGGTAAAGGTCTCACAAAAACCAAGTAATTTTCTGTTCTTTTCTGTTTGCACCACCAAACCACATTTATCAAATTCAATATTACCTTTTCAATATTAAGGATGACAGATGTAGGTTTGCTCACTGAGCTGGAAGGTTCATTTTCAGACATTTTGTCACTCTACGAGGTAACATCTTCAGTGGGCCTCCAGGGAACTGTTGATAATTCCTGCTTTCTATTTATATGTTTGGGTTTCTTTGGGTTAGTGATGTTATTTCCTGTGGCGACATCATTACCTGTTCTTTTTCTCAGGGGGTGGTAGATAAGGTCTAACACGACGTGTTTGTTGATAGAGTTCCGGTTGGAATGCCATGCTCAAAGGAATTCTCATGCATGTCTTTGTTTGGCTTGTCCTAGATTGTTTTTTTTTTCCAGTCGAAGTGGCGTCCTTACTCCTCTGTATGTATGGATACTAGTGAGAGAGGGTCATGTTGTTTTGTGGCTAGTGGTGTTCATGTATCCTGGTGGCTAGTTTTCTGCCTGTTTGTCCAATGTAGTGTTTGTTACAGTCCTTGCACTTGTAAACACCATTAGTTTTGCTTGTTGTCTGTACAGGGTCTTTCAAGTTCATTAGCTGCTGTTTTAGTTTTTGGTCCGCTACATGGATGACACCTTTGTCATCACTAAATGAAACAAATTAGAGGAAACCTCCAAGACCATCAATAATACCCTTACTGGCATAAAATTCACTAAAGAGGAGGAAAACAACAACAAACTGCCATTAATGGATGTCACAGTAGAGCGAACAGCCAATGGGGAACTTCTAACCAGCGTCCACAGGAAAACAACACATACTGACCAAATACTAAACTACAGAAAGATTCATTCCATCACCCAGAAATGAAGCTGCATTAGAATATTATTTCAATGAGCCACCACACACTACAGCACAGAGGAACTATGCAGAGCAGAGGAAATCACCTATATAGTGTATTCAAAAGGAATGGGTACCCAATGAACATAGTCTGCCGATTTCTCAGCAACAAACCCCAACAACCAAAAACCTTAGCCACTCTCCCCTACATCAAAGACATCTCGGAAATGACTGCCACACTACTCAGACCCCTTGGCATCATGTTAGCCCACAAACCCACCAACATATTAAAACAGCAGCTAATGAACTTGAAAGACCCTATACAGACAACAAGCAAACTAATGTCATTTACAAAATACCATGCTAGGACTGTAACAAACACTACATTGGACAAATAGGCAGAAAACTAGCCACCAGGATACATCACCTGGAGGCCCACTGAAGATGTTACCTAGTAGTGTGACAAAATGTCTGGAAATGAACCTTCCAGTTCAGCAAGCAAACCTACATGCAGAACCTCAATCTGAGTTACAAATCTTTTCAAAACACATTAGGGATAATGTAAAAATGAGGTTAGAAACATATCGCACTCTCTGACCTGGACATAGGGAGTAAAGATGGAGTTGTTCTTCAAAGAAACTCCCTCTTCTAGTTTCACCTTATCTATTATCCATCCGATTGCACTAAGTTGCTTCATTAAGATCTAGTCTCTCGTGTGAAAGCCAAGTCCAATAAGGGTATTTTGAGATTTTTCTCAAAGGCAATCAGTTCAGCTTACACTATTTTTAGGTACCATAAACTACAGTAGTTAAGTATACCTCTTTTTTTTATGGCTCCAAAAGTCATGTTTCTGCATATACTCAATTGCCCTGTTGAATTTTCACAACTAAGATCAGATTCAGGAAAATAAATGGTCTGTACTAAAACAGATAATATTTGGTTATAACCATCTGTGTCAGCTGATAATAGTCCTTAAGGTTTTCAGGTGCCCTTGGTGGTGCTGGAATTGTGACAAAGGCTATTTAATCATCTGGGAGTCTGCTGCAATGTGAAAGCTCTGAGGGATGCAGTCTAGAACACTGACTATTTGCCAGTCTGCAGCTTGGCTGAAGGTCTTGATCTGCACCTCTATAGCAGGGCTTGGACACAAGATTCTCTGTAGAATGGGTCTCTGGTTTAATATCTCCTCCTGCCTTTTTTAGTGTTCACTGAATCACCTGCTATGGTATACCTCAAATTGACCTGCTGCAGTATTCTGAACAACAAGGGATAAGTACATCTAATAAGACTAAGCCTAGATTTTGGACTGGATCTGAAAAGAGATGTGTGGAATAAAGGTTGGTATTGCATAATGAAAGCAACAGTAACAGATAAGACATAACCCTGTGCAGTGTAAGATCGAAGAAACAGAAAGAATGAGCAGGGGGTGGTACAACAGTCTATCATCTTGCAGGGAAAGCGTCTTTTATGCCATGACATCATTTTTTTGTGAGAATGTCATAGAATCCCTACAGTGTGGAACCAGGCCCTTTGGCCCAACAAGTTCCACAAAGACCCTCTGAAAAGTACCCCACCCAATCCATTCTCCATCACTCTACATTTATCCCTGACTAATGCACTTAATGTAAACATCCCTGAACACAATGGCAATTTAGCATGGCCAATTAACCTAACCTGCACATCTTTAGACATGGGGAGAATGTACAAACTCCACACAGCCAGTTGCCTGAGGATAGACTTGAACCTAGGTTTTTGGCGCTATGAAACAACAGCGCTAACCACTGAGCCACCATGCCACCCTCCCCTTGGATATCCACAATTGGGTTTCAACCTACATTGAAATATTGATCATTCAGAAGAAGAGAAAGAACAACACTAATGAACCAGGTGCGGATTCTTTTATGACAATTAGACTTTAGACCACTTACTTTATCCCAGATTTTTAAAAAGAGAATTTCAACTCATCCATCTGTCATAGTTGGATTTGAACTGATCTCACCAGAGTATTAATAAAGAAAATCCAAGAATTGCAGATGCTGGAACTCAAACAGGAACAGAAAGTGCTGTGAAAACTGAGCAAGTCTGGTAGCATCTGTGGAGAGAAATCAGAGTTAATGTTTAGTAACCCTTCTTCAGAACTAAGCATTAACCTGAGATGCTGGATTATTAGTCCATGGACCATATCACTAGGCCAACCTGATTCCTGTTTTTATTTTCACTACACTGTTCTTTGTAAGTGGTCTCACTTCTCTTTTGAATTTGCTTCCACTACTATTTTCAGACATTGCTGGTAGCTTGGCGTCAGGAGATAAGTTTAAGAAAAGAATAATTTCACAGAGAGAGAGAAAGGCTTCCCTCTGAATAATTTAAGACCGTTTACAGTGTTGTGTATATGTGTCTCTCTGGGCAATATTTCAGAATGGAGCTTTCACCTCTTCTCTGATGCACTCAGATATACACACATGGGGCAATCAGTCAGGCCTGACCTGACGTCACACCGAAGGAACCCAGTGACGTAACTACCAGGGGCGGAGGGCGGGATTGAAAGTGATTGACGTCCCATTCAGCCAACCGAAGGGAGGCTGGGTGGGCGTGGGGCCGGGACCGATGCCTGCGCCTGCGCATTCGGAGTTGATGGCGGTTGTGGGTGTGAAAGGAACAAACCGTTGACAGACGAGGAGGAGGAGAAGGTGCTGTGGATTCTCTCTAACCTTCCTCCTCTTTTAGTTATGGCCAGAGGGCACTGAACTTGGGGAGTACTGTTGGTTGTCGACGAGATCGAGAAAGTAAAACTTTTTTTTGGGGTAGGGAGGAAGCAGGAGCCGTGGATTTAAAATAAAGAAGAAGAAGAAGAAGCCGTTAAGGGAGGGGAAGAAGCAGAAGGGACGTTGCTGTGAGCGGACCCAGGAGGATTTGTGAGTCTGCAATGTTGGGCCGGGCTGCTGCCGCCCAGCACCGACCTTTGTAGATAAACAGAGAGCCTCCCGGGGGAGCCCGGATCCTCCCTCCCTCCCTCACACACACTCACTCCCAACAACATGGACGGGCAGCCGCCGGCTGCAGGAAGCGAGTCGCCTCCCCGCAGCCGGGACAGATCTGACAGGTCCTCCTCGAAGAAGAAACCTGCCGAAGACGACCCAAGAAACAAAACCAAGCTGGTGAGCGCTCCGCACTTTCCGCGGCGAACCCTCGCGGTGTGGCTGTCGCCTCTGCCCCTACCCCCGCGGTTTGTGTTGAGACAGCCAGGTGTAAATCGCCAGATTAGGGGCTGGTGCAGTTTGCAGGCCCTTCTCCCTCACGCCGAGCGACACGGCACTTCCTAAACACGCTGAACCTTCGGTTAGTTTGCTATCAGGTGCAGAATTGCAATTTATCAGCGCTTTGCTCAAATATGGTGTTGGCTGGCGCGCACATGAATGAACCACTGGCCTTCTCATTTGTACCTCCCTTATATAAGATCCCGAGGGCTAACATTTGTTCCTTAAGATGTAAGTTTTCACGATTCGTGCACTGAACATATTTTTTCAGACTTTTAATATTCTGCAAATTGCTTGCGTTGTATAGAGAAGGAATCCATCGTTGCTCATTTATCCCATTGAATAAATTCAGCATTTGCTTTGATATGTCAATATCTCAGTTTACCCCACACATTGTGTACAACGAGGTAAAAACAATGACTGCAAACGCCTATTTTAAGAACGTGTTTGGGAAGAAAGGCGATTAAAAGTGACAAAAGGTTGTCGTGATTTGACTGTAAACGTTAGTCATGCATGGAGCTGGGAGGATTTTAAAATCAAATCATTCAACAGGCCCGTTGGTAAGATTGATTAGCCCACATATAAGAATAAGAAATCGGACAGCTTTTACAATTCGTCGTCCCTATAGTTGATCAAAATTTCTAAATAACTGTCTTGGTTTTTTAAAATAAACTTTTTAAAGCTAGCAAGCTTCTGGATGTGTTAGCTTGACACTGATGTTTAAAGGGAAATTTATGACTTTTTTCCACGTGTTGAGAATCAGTTGTTAAATCACTTGCAACACTGATCAATATCAGAATATTTAAGAGAGATTCTCTTTGACACCCTGTAATTGATAGATCAAGTAACCAGTTACTGTTAATTTTAAAAGTAGTGTGTTTCATAATGTAGTTAGTGTAAAAGTAGTATAGTTAGGCACTGGATTGTGACACTTTCCTTCCTATGTGTAATACCAGCTGTGAAAAACAAGTAATCCAGTCCTGGATTGTATTTCCAAATTTTGGTTTGTGTATTGTACTGTCTAGTTTTTCCATATTTCAAATGAAATTTCACAACTGTTGTATCGTCTTGTATATTTTCATTGCTGTAAGAAAGAGTAATTTACCAAGCATGAGTGCCAAATATAAACATGTGGATTTCAAAATTTATAACTGTGCTTTGAAATTTTTGTTTCTTTCAGCTTCAGGCCCAATAAAACTATTTAGGATTCTTCAACGAACAAATTTTGTTTTTGATAGCAGTCCGCACAACTGTTTTAAACCTTAGTGTGTTCGTTGAAGAAGAGATGAAATATTCTCAATTGTCTATCATCTGTGTCTCAGTCCTGATGAACAAAACTTGTATTTGTCAGTTGAGTTGAATACCCCATTACAACTATTAATCTAAACTGCCAAACTTTTGAACTGAGTTACTTATCCTCACCCTGGGCATCCTTCTGGCTTCAGTGTGTCAAACAAAAACATGATAGTGTGTTATACCTGTCTTAATATGACTTGGTCTGGAACTCTGAAATTCATTATTGCCATCTATGAGCTATGATCCTTTTAAAAATTTCTTTCATGGGATGTGAGTATCCTTGCAAAACTAGCATCTGTTGTTCATCCCTAACTGCTCTTGAACTGAACAGCTTGCTAGGCCATTTGAGAGTACACCCTGTAATTAAGAGTCACCACGTTGCTGAGAGATTGCTGTCACCCAAAGTAGGTAAGGACAGCAGATTTCCTTCCTTTTAAAGGACTTTAGTGAACCAGATGGGATTTTCTTTTACAACAGTATGAGATTGTTAACGTGGTCATCATTTGACAGGCTAGTTTTATGTTCCAGACTTATGAAATTAATTCAAATATCACCAACCATGTTTTGAACCCAAGTACCCTGACAAGATTATCACAATGCAACCATTTCCTTTGTGATCAACAAACTTTGAAATCCATGATTTATTTCATATAGTTTGCCTTTCTTTTCTTATGTGAGACGCAAGTTGATTTCATGTGTTCCATGACACACTAGTTACTGTATTCTGCAATGGTCTCATCCTCTTACGGATCTTAAAAATTTTTGCTTCATAAATTAAACTTGTTAATCAGGACTTGTTTTATATTTTTTTCATTTGTAACCTATTTAGACTACTCAATAACTACACATATCCAAACAGATATTAAGCAGAAGAGATCAGAGCACAAGAGAGAAAATTTTCACTGAATGATAAGTCAAGGATAAGGGGAGTTACCTAAAAAAAACTAAAGCAAAACATGTTGCAGATGAAAGTGGGAAATATGTCACTATCCAAAGGATGATGGAAGTTTGGAACTGACTTCAAATAGATATTGATGTGATATCAATTAATTTGAAAGCTGCGATTTTCAAAGTTATATTAACTTCGTAACTGGATTTGCACCATATTCCTTAATAGGTTAAGTGTGACACTGCAGATCAGTTATCTCAGTTCATGAAAGAATAGTCCTCGCGGCTGAATCATCAAACTCGGCATTTCAATTCCTGTACTTGCAATATGAGTTCGTGTAAAAATGACTCCATTTGGTATTTTAATAATTCAACCCACCACCAAAAGAAAAAAGCTGACTCAGTTTTAATAGTTGGTGAGGGTACAGTGAGAAAACATTGGTCATGTTTAAAGCCCTGAAAGTGCTGTTCAGTTTTTTTCAGTCAACCAGTGGTTTTTAGCCCAACAAATTGTTATTTTTAATTTAAATTACATGGCCTTATAACAGTTGGCTTTGGCACAGTGGTCTGAATGATCCTCTTTTGTACAACATGACTTTATGTCACGACTGTGTTCCATGAAGTATCATGTGGGTTTTGTACTGATTTGTCTTTGTGCACTCTCAGATGGTGTAGAATGCTTGCAAAATTGAAGAAAAAACTTCTCTTAGCATAATGTAATATTATAATAACATAATGTCCTCTGATAAATTTAAGAATCTGTCATTTTGTGAATTAAGTGTAATGTAGCAGATGTTGAATTTTAAGTTGAGCTATCATCTGCCAAATATATTGTATTTATAATTGAATGGGTGGATACACTTGCTTCGCTGTTCCATTGAAAGGAAAGCTGCCATGTAATGCAAATTTAATGATTGATAGGAGGAGGTGAGTGCTCTGGCATTGCTTTAAGTTGTAGATCAGAAACATTCAACCTCTATAAATGAAAGCTATCCAAAAAGGAAATTTGATTAATAAATCTGGAGTATAAAGTGGTGATCATGTCAATTATTATCAGTTGTTGTAAAATCCTATCTTGTTTGCTAGTGTGCTAAGGGAAAGCTGTCATCTTTACCTGCTCTGGTCAATATGTTACTCTTGATGCAAAACAGTGTGGTTGACTTTTATCTAGTCACAGAACTGGTGCAGCAACCCATTAAGGGATAGATAAATACTGAGTTTGTCGGTAATGCCCTCAGCCCATGAAAGAATAAAAGAATGCTAGGCTGTATGTTTTGGTAGTTTGTCTTGATGTTTATGAAGGTGTTCATAGTTTTGTGTTAGTGTGCACAGGTGCAGTTGGAAATTCTATTTGGACCATTGTTGTGGCAGGCAACTCCCAGGAGGACAGCAGAAGAGTTTAAGGCTTGTTCTCAAAGCATCCCTGAAGAGTTGGAGGCTGAGGGGAGACCTTTATAGAGGTCTACAAAAATTATGAGGGGCATGGATAGGATAAATAGACAAAGTCTTTTTCCTGCATTCGGGCAGTTCAAAACCAGAGGGCAGAGGTTTAGGGTGAGAGGAGGCCTAACCAATGTTCTGTAAAGCGGCACCGTGATGTCCTAACTCCTGTACTCAATACTCTGACCAATAAAAGAAAGCATACCAAATGCCGCCTTCACTATCCTATCCACCCGTGACTCCACTTTCAAGGAGCTATGAACCTGCACTCCAAGGTCTTTTTGTTCAGCAAAACTCCCAAGACCTTACCATTACGTGTATAAGTCCTGCTATGATTTGCTTTCCCAAATTGCAGCATCTCGTATTTATCTGAATTAAACTTCATCTGCCACTTCTCAGCCCATTGGCCCATCTGGTCAAGATCCTGTAGTAATCGGAGGTAACCTTCTTCGCTGTCCACTACACCTCCAATTTTGGTGTCATCTGCAAACTTAGTAACTGTACTTCTTATGCTCTCATCCAAATCATTTATGTAAATAACAAAAAGTAGAGGACCCAGCATGATCTTTGTGGCACTCCATTGGTCACAGGCCTCCAGTCTGAAAAACATGCCTCCAGTCTGAAAAACAACCCTCCACCACCACCCTCTTGTCTTCTACCTTTGAGCCAGTTCTGTATCTAAATGGTGAGTTCTCCCTTTATTCCGTGAGATCTAACCTTGCTAGTCAGTCTCCCATGGGGAACCTTGTCGAACACCTTACTGAAGTCTATATAGGTCACATCTACTGCTCTGCCCTAATCAATCCTCTTTGTTACTTCTTCAAAAGACTCAATCAAATTTGTGAGACATGATTTCCCATGCACAAAGCTGTGTTGACTATCCCCAATCAGTCCTTGCCTTTCCAAATACATGTACATCCTGCCCCTCAGGATTCCCTCCAACAACTTGCCACCATCGAGGTCAAGCTCACTGCTCTATAGTTCCCTGCCTTGTCTGTAGTACCTTTCTTAAACAATGGCACCACATTAGCCACCCTCCAGTCTTCCGGCACCTTAACTGTGACTATCGATACAAATATCTCAGCAAGAGGCCCAGCAATCACCTCTCTCGCTTCCCACAGAGGTTTAGGGTACACCTGATCAGGTCCTGGGGATTTATCCACCTTTATGCTTTTGCAATGTGTTACTATCTATTTTGCTACTTTCTATATCTTCCATATCCTTTTCCACAGTAAATACTGATGCAAAATACTCGTTCAGTATCTCTTCCATTTTATCCAACTCCACACAAAGGCAGCCTTGCTGATCTTTAAGAGGCCCTATTCTCTCCCTAGTTATCCTTTTGTTCTTAATGTATTTGTAAAAACCCTTTAGATTCTTCTTAATTTTGTTTGCCAAAGCTATTTCATGTCCCATTTTTGCCCTCCTGATTTCCCTCTTAAGTATACTCCTACTGCCTTTATACTCTTCTAAGGATTCACTCTATCTATCCTGTCTATACCTTACATATGCTTCCTTCTTTTCTTAACCAAACCCTCAATTTCTTTAGTCATCCAACATTCCCTATATCTATCAGCCTTTCCTTTCACCCTGACAGGAATATACTTTCTCAGGATTCTCATTATCTAATTTCTGAAGGCTTCCCATTTTCCAGCCGTCCCTTTACCTGTGAACATCTGCCCGCAATCTGCTTTTGAAAGTTCTTGCCTAATACCGCCAAAATTGGCCTTTCTCCAATTTAGAACTTCAACTTTTAGATCTGGTCTATCTTTTTCCATCACTATTTTAAATCTAGTAGAATTATGGTCGCTGGCCCCAAAGTGCTCTCCCACTGACACCTCAGTCACCTGCCTTGCCTTATTTCCCAAGAGTAGGTCAAGTTTTGCACCTTCTCTCGTAGATACGTCCACATACTGAATCAGAACATTTTCTTGTACACACTTAACAAATTCCTCTCCATCTAAACCCTTCACACTATGGCAGTCCCAGTCTATGTTTGGAAAGTTAAAATCCCCGACCATAACCACCCTATTATTCTTTCAGATAGCTGAGATCACCTTACAAGTTTGTTTCTCAATTTCCCTCTGACTATTAGGGAGTCTATAGTACAATCTCAATAAGGTGATCATCCCTTTCTTATTTTTCAGTTCCATCCAAATAACCTTCCTGGATGTATTTTCCAGGAATATCCTCCCTCAGCACAGTTGTAATGCTATCCCTTATCAAAAATGCCACTCCCCCCTCCCCTCTTGCCTCCCTTTCTATTCTCCCTGTAGCATTTGTATCCTGGAACTTTAAACTGCCAGTCCTGCCCATCCTTGATCCACGTTTCTGTAATTGCTATGATATTCCAGTCCTGTCTTCCTAACCATGCCCTGAGTTCATCTGCTATCCTTGTTATGCCCCTTCCATTGAAAGAAATGCAGTTTAATTTATTAGTCCTACCTTGTCCTGACTGTTTGTTTGACTCGCTTCTGTTCTCAACTGTACCAGTCTCAGGTTGATCTCTTCCCTTACTGTCTTCCTGGTAAACCCCCCCCCACCATACTAGTTTAAATCCTCTTGAGCAGCTCCAGCAAATCTCCCTGCCAGTATATTAATCCCCTTTCAATTTAGGTGCACTTCTACCCCAAGAGATTCCAATGGTCCAAAAATGTGAATCCTTTTCCCATATACCAGCTCCTTCATCTGCTCTATCCTCCTATTCCTGCCCTCACTAGCTCGTAGCACTGGGAGTAATCCAGATATTACTAACCTTGAGGACCTCCTTTTTAAATTTCTGCCTAACTCTCTGTAATCTCCCTTCAGAGTCTCAACCTTTTCCCTTCCTATGTCGTTGGTTCCATTGTGGACAATGACCTCTTTACTGGCCCCTCTCCCCCGTGAGAATATTCTGCACCCTCTCTGAGGCATCCTTGATCCTGGCACCAGGGAAGCAGCACACCATTCTGCTTTTTCGCTGCCGGCCACAGAAACGTCTGTCTGTACCTCGGACTAGACAGTCCCCTATCACAATTGATCTCTTGGAACGCGACATACTCCTCATTGCATTAGAGCCTGTCTCCATATCAGAAACTTGGCTGTTCGTGCTACTTTCCCCGAGAATCCATTACCCCCTACATTTTCCAAAACAGCATACTTGTTTGAAATGGGTATAGCCACAAAAGACTCCTGCACTGGCTGCCTACCTCTCTTAACCTTCCTGGAGTTAACCCATCTATGTGACTGTATCTGAGACATTCCTCCCCTTCCTATAACTGCCATCCATCACATACTGTTGCTGTTGCAAATTCCTCATTGCTTTTAACTGTCTCTCCAACCGATCTATTTGATCTGATAAGATTTGCAATCAATAGCATTTATTGTAGATATAATCCGCAGTAACTCTTAAACTCTCTTTAAACTCCCACATCTGACAAGAAGCACATATCACACTCGTAAAAGCCATTTTTGCTCCTTCACAATCTACAGACCCAGAAAATAACACCGTCTTATTCCTCTGCAAATCACTGTCCTAGGTTAAATTAATAGCTATGGCTTATGTTTTAAAATGTAATCACGGGACATATCTCAAAAAACATATAATCAAGAAAGAACCCACTCTACTCACTACTGCAGACTTTCTTAGGTCCCAGTAAAAAAACAACACACTTATCTGCTTCTGTGCTGTGAACTTTGCCCAAACAGTTACTCCAAGACCATTATCTTCAATCCTAAATGGCTTTCCAAGGAAAAGTGGAAATAATTTCTTACCAAACTTTGCAAATCATCATATTCAATTATACTCGGTGATTTTGTAAATTTAGTGTGGTGCTTATACTTCAGTTCTGCATAAGACGTGTGGATTGAAAATTGGATTCAAACAGGCAGAAGCCTCTGATGGTCTGTCTCAAACATTGGAAAAGATTTCTGTGCAGCTGTCCCTGTGCCCAGGATATATCTTAATCGCTGTAGCAGAAATAATTTAAATAAACTTCAGATTTGTTTTAAGAAGTAAAGTCCAGAGTCCATTTTAAAATGCCTGGTGCTCGAAACTGTGTCAAATGCAGTTGGTGTAAGGCTGCAAGAAATCTCTCATCATTTCTTTCGTGTTGTCAGGTTGTCTTCTAGTCTGTCTAGAATCAGTTTTGGTATCTCTTTTTCAAGAGGTGTTACAAGATGCTTTACAACCTCATTCAGACTTTTAATTATAGTTGTGCAATTACTTTTGTCGAATTCTGTGTCACTCTTTGTAGAAAGGTAGTTGGTTACATAGCAACATAAAAGTAGTTGCACAATTTGCATGAAAATGGCACATTCTGTTATAGATTTTGTCTGTCCACAGGTTCTTTGAGTCAAAAGTGGAAGGTAATATGTGAATAAACAACTTACAATTGTCTCCCACAGAATCATTTTCTGCTTAAGGACAGATGTATTTCATCCATTGGTTATTTGAACAGATTTCAAACTTGCTTTGTGTATTGTGCAGGTGTGCATTGTTGATCATGTGCTGCACCATCCTGACATCATTGAAACATGAAGTTTGCTTTCTATCTCTTCACAGTCAATTAAGTGATAGCAAAGGCTTAATTCTGTTTAATGCTTCCTTGCTGAACTGAATTGTTACCAAAAGTGTCTTGTTGGGGAACTATGGAAGTAAACTTTGTTTCTGACTGGCAGCAATAAACGACAGTGTATTAGTTAGAAAGTGAAATAATAGATTAGGTATGATACAAAAATAAGTTAATATAAGAATATTTTCAGGCTGGAAGTATTTGAGATGAAAAGTGCAACACAACTTGGGGTAAATGTATTATTAAGATTAATAATTAAGACATACATTTGGTCTATTCCACTTGTGCATTTCCACAGCTACTGTGTTTATTTCCTTTGACAGCAATTGTTAATTCAGGTGTTTGCATCTTTAGAACCTTACAAATCTAACTTTGAGATGAGCAATACGTAACAATTTACTGTGAATTTAAGTAAAGTCTGACAGCAATTGTGGAACAGAAATGAACTGTACCAATGATATGGGTTCCACCTGAGCTGGAATAGGATTCCTTTGCTCGGAGAAAGTAGAAGTAAGAAGATGGCAAAAGCTTTAAAGTAGTAAGGAAGATAGAGCGGGAGATTGACTAAATGTAAACAAAATAGGGCAGGAGTGAAGTGAAAAGAATAAATAAAATAAATCAATGTTGTGGCCAAGGAAACAATTTCAATTAAAGAGGGTGATTAGAAATATCTTTAAAGATTAAGTGAAGAAATACCCTATTACGATGTGAGAAAGCTTGTAGCCGTACATGTTACACATTTGCGAAAGAAAGTGCTTGACCATGGCGGTGGAGGCCCATTTCTTAAGAAGAATTGGTGACATCTGTGCTTAGTGTCAAGGGATTGGTGTAAATAAGATGATAATATTTGTTCACTCGTGGAATATGTGGTAGTACTACTTACCCAGCGGCTGGAGGCTTGCATATTTCATCGTAGGATGTTGGATAACTAAAAAATCTTCAAAGTTTGTGAGAAGATTTGTAGCTCGGGTGCTCGTTGCTGTGGTTCTGTTCGCCGAGCTGGAAGTTTTTGTTGCAAACGTTTTGTCCCCTGTCTAGGTGACATCCTCAGTGCTTGGGAGCCTCCTGCGAAGCGCTTCTGTGGTGTTTCCTCCGGCATTTATAGTGGCCTGTCCCTGCCGCTTCCGGTTGTCAGTTTCAGCTGTCCGCTGTAGTGGCGGGTATATTGGGTCCAGGTCGATGTGTTTGTTGATGGAGTTTGTGGATGAGTGCCAAGCTTCTAGGAATTCCCTGGCTGTTCTTTGTTTCGCTTGCCCTATAATGGTAGTGTTGTCCCAGTCAAATTCATGTTGCTTGTCGTCTGCGTGTGTGGCTACTAGGGATAGCTGGTCGTGTCGTTTCGTGGCTAGTTGATATTCGTGGATGCGGATCGTTAGCTGTCTTCCTGTTTGTCCTATATAGTGTTTTGTGCAGTCCTTGCATGGGATTTTGTACACTGTTAGTTTTGCTCACGAACACAGGAAAGATTTAACTTCGTGGTCTGATTTCAGTGAACACTGGTTTGTCATGGATTGTATGTTGTTCCCTGGAGCTCGAGATTTAGGAAGGTTATGAATTTAATTTGCAAAATGGGAATCTAAGATTTTTTTAAAAAGAAAAATGCCGTTCTGTAGACAATGATACGAGAGATGTTGGCTGAGAAGATTACCTCATGACCTTTCCTACATAGTTTAGACTAGCCCCTCGTTATGATGTACTGTTTAAAAAGGAAGGTTACCTAGCCAAAGCAATCGACCATTTGGGCCTGGCTGGACCAAGTTTTCCCACTTTGATTGGCATATACCTTAATTAGTCAAGCGTACATTGAGTTTTGCTTGCTCTGCAACTTTTACCATTTTATTGCTGCTTATCTGATTAAGGATATGTGGCATTTTTGTAATTTTAATACCAAATTCTGTATAAAGACAGTTTATTTGCAGCAATACAGAGAGTAACCTGATAGAGAGCTCTTAGTGTTAAGAGCTGGCGTGACTACTCTGCTAATGGTTTTTGAAACTTAGCTCAAGCCTGGCTTGTAGATATCTGTGTTGTAGTGGAACATTGCCATTGGTAAATAAGGATAAAAATTAGCGATTTTTGAGAAGATTTGTAGCTCAGGTGAGGTTCTGGACGTAGGTTTGCTTGCTGAGCTGGAAGGTTCATTTCCAGAATTTTTGTCACCGTACTAGGTAACTTCTTCAGTGAGCTTCCAGCCAAAACATTGCTGATGATTCCTGCTTTCTATTTATATGTTTGGGTTTCTTTGGGTTGGTGATGCCATTTCCTGTGGTGATGTAATTTCCGGTCATTTTTCTCAGGGGGTGGTAAATCGGGTTCAAATCCATGTGTGTTGATTTACTTGGACCCGCTTTACCACACCCTGAGAAAAAGGACAGGAAATGGCATCACTACCGGAAATGGCACCACCAACCCGAAGAAACTCAAACATATAAATAGAAAGCAGGAATCATCAGCAATTCTTCGTCCGGAGGCTCACTGAAGATGTTACCTAGTATGGTGACAGAACGTCTGGAAATGAACCTTCCAGCTCAGCGAGCAAACCTACCAAAGATGATGATGTAAACTAAACTCTGAGTTTTACATTCCCGACTACCATAGAGTACGATCTCTGGGACGAACCAGGAGAGGCTTACAGGTAGAGTCCATCAGGGATTCACTGAATCATCTCGAATAGGTAATTCATCAGATGTAGTAAAACATAGAGAAATGTACATAATAAAACAGAGCTGGAGTTAATACAATGGGAGGAATCCTGTATGGGCATTATTGAGATTGGCTGCAGAAAAGTCAGGACTGGAAATGAAATATGTTAGTTTTGAAGTATATTAAGGAGGTGGGATAAGTGAGCCTATAATGATTAAATTTAGGTAAAATATAACAAGATAACAGATAAAAGATAACAATTCAATCATAGTCTGTAGACCACGCATACAACGATCTATCTGGTAGTGAATCGGAAATGGAAGAAACGCAAATTAACCAACTGGGAGGAAGAAAAGGGAGATTTCAGTAAATAGTCAATACAAAAATGTATACAGACAGTAAATTATTTTTGTAGTACATCACTATGTATTTACGTTAGACACTTTGGCCTCAGCCAGAGTATTATGTCCTGTTCTAGGTATTGCACATTTTGAAGGATGGGAAAGCATTAGAGACTGTTGAGAAGACATTTATGAGAATGGTTCCAGGAATGAGGAATTTTAGTAGATTTGAAAAGTTGAATTTCTTTTTCACCAGAAAAGAGGCATCTAAAAGGAGGTTTGCTGTATATTTTTAAAATTGAGGGGTCTTGTCAGAACAGATTGGGGAAAATTACTGGCATGTTAGTGGAATAATCTAAAATCAAAGGGTGCAGATTTCAGGTAATTGACAAAATGAGCAATGGTGACATAAGTTTTTTTTCCCATGCAGAGTTGTTAAGGTCCAAACTGTGCTGCTTGCAAGTGTGATAGAAGTGGATTCAATTAAGACATTCAAAAATGAACAGGATCATTATTTGTAAACTGAGAAGGTGCAAGGCTTAGGAGATGGCAGGGAGATGAATTGCTGCTTCAGAGGGTCCGCATTGACACAATGGGCTACATGATTTTGTTTTTGTTTTCTGCCCTGTAATCATCACCATTTCCTAAAAGAAGGAAGACTGCCAAGGGAGTAGAATCATTAAGGGATTGACAGACTATCACCATATGTAATGAGAGGGAGATGACAGAAGGGGTAGGCAATAATGACTGTAATCAATGATGAGATAAATAATTGCATGGTACACTTGGTGTGAATAAAAGTATCTGTTGAACAATTAAACTTTGACAAAGAAGTCTCTGTTCTGGATAGATTCCATCGTGCATTTTAAGACATAAAACATAGGAGCAAAATTAGGCTGTTCAGCCCATTGAGTCTGCTGCACCATTGTAGGAGATTGAGTGACTCGATAATCCTCTCCAGTTTGTCTTTTCCTCATAACTCTTGATTCCCTTACTGATTTAGAAGTCTGCCTTTCTCAGCCTTGAAACCTGAAACTAGAGAAAATAGCAGAAAGATTTCAAATATCATTTAATTTGCTTGAAGAAGCTGTAGTACCAAAGAACTGATGTAGTCCCTGTATTTAACAAGGAGGTCTGAACATATCAAGGGAATTTGTCGATCTGTCAGCTCAATATCAGAGTGAGGAAAAATAATGGTATTCTTACTGAATTAGAGAATATCTAGCAAAGGAAGATATTGCAGGAGTCAGCATGGATTTCAAAGGGTAAACCTATTTCCTAACTCTTACAAATTAACTCATCTCCAGAAGGAACTATCCATATATCTGATCTCAAGTCTTCTACAGACTGCCCCAAAGCTTTACAGTCTATGGGCATTTTCTAAAGGAAAAAAAAATCTTAATTCTTTTAGACCAAAAGTCATCTAATCCTTTTGTTTACTCTCTCTGATTGTATCGTGAATGTTTTACAATCAACTTCACATCAGATCAAAACAGTGTGTCACTACTCAAATCCCATATCTAAAATAAATGTTGTATTATTGTTATGAAGGTGTAGAGGTGTACTGTATCTTTGAGAGAGGAAGCTAGCAAGCACCGACTGAAAGCACAATGTGCCCTGAACAAGGTAAAAAAAATATCACTTGGTCGAAACAAATAGCTGGAGTTGTGTTGCCATGGAGCAAAAACAAATTCAAGTTTGGCCAATCAATTTAAATTATGATCCAGATACTGAAATCCAGTCGAATTTGAATTTTGCTGTTTGGGATGACATCAAACCAATGAAATGATCCAATGTTTTGGAGTATAAACTGGACATTTTGAATTTGACACCAACAAATATAGTCTGCTAGCTGAAGAGCTCTCTGAAAGTTACCTGTCTATAAGAAGTTTGTTCAGCAGAACATCAAAACAGACCAAGAGAAAAGTCTACAAAGGAGAGTCAACAAAGCTGACTAGTTTGGAAATGTGATTATTTTTAGTAAATCTTAATTGGGGTTTTTTATAGGACAGTATTGTAAAGTGAGAGGTAAGATAGGTTTAAGAGAAAGGAATTCAGCTGTTGTTTTTATGTTCTCTGTTGGACTTAAAGAATAAAATTGTGTTAGTTTTTACTTGAAACAGTGACCTCAGGGGATAGTTCTTTGCCTCTTGAGATTTAACAGATCTCAGTGCGAGGTGAGCCTCTCTGTGTCTGGTTTAAATTAGCAAAGGGGTTTACCTCATGTTGAAACATTATATATAAATCATGTTTCTTATGTAAGAATATCCGAATAACCCTTTGAATAACTTGTAAAGATTTCTATTTAATAGAAATTTAAAAGTGATATCCTGCAGTAAACCACATTCTGCTTATTCTTGAGATGGCATCTGTGTGCACCAAATACAATCTGAATCATGAATTCACTGGTGCAGAAGTGGGCTAATCAGCCCATCATTAGATTCCCTACAGTATGGAAACAGGCCATTTGGCCCAACAAGTCCATACTGACTCTCTGAAGAATAACCCACCCAGACGCATTCCTCTGCCCTATATTTACCCCCGACTAATGCACTTAACACTTTGGGCAATTTAGCATGGTCAATTCACCTGACCTGCACATCTTCGGACTGTGGGAGGAAATCGGAGCACCCAGAGGAAACCTATGCAGACACTGGGAGAATGTGCAAACTCCACACAGACGGTCACCCCAGGATGCAATCGAATCTGGGTGCCTGGCATTGTGAGGCAGCAGTGCTAACCACTGAGTCACCATGCCACCGTACATTACGAAATGTACATCTCCACATTCAGAAAGCCAAAGGTCAATTCCATATTAGGAATTATTACAACACTTACACACTGAATAAACTTGAAAATTCAAGTTTGGTTGAGGCTGCATTCCAGCTGTAGGCTTGGAAACTTTATTTACCGTTTTAAAGCACTTATAACAAAACCTTCATAAATTATATTTCAAGCTTTAAATTACATTCAGAATTTTTTTTCTCAGTCTTTGAATTTAAATTTAAGTTCTAAGACTATGTAAAACAAAAATGGTTTTGACTTTCTGGCTGGCTATTATGTATTCCATTTAATGTTTCTTTAGACAGTTTGACCATGATTCAAGAAATATAATGGTGGAAGTAAAGGAAGCGAACCATTGGCACATTTTATTCTGAGGGTCTGTCTTGTTCAGCACTCTGCATTTTTTGAAGCGGAGTCGGTTAATGGTTTTCAGAATTTGGTTCAGTGCCAGTCTCATCTTGTATGATTGCACCTCACTAAAAGAGTAGATTTCCCAATAACAGCAAAAGGAAGTGTATTTCTTGGATGTTATGGTGTTATTAATAATGGTGTGCTTCATGAATGAAGATTGGAGCTTCATCATTCTGCATCTAATTGGTCAGTGTTGAAAGGCTGCACGTGTCAGTTATCCTGTTACCATCTTTTCTAAGTTTTGCAATCATTAGAAAATGCTGTAGTAACGCAAGGGCACATGTTATTGTCTGTATTCAAAAGGAATGCCCAAAATCAAATTAAAAATAATTGTAATTAAGGGATTGTCACTTAAGAAATTTTCTTCTAAAGGCATCAAATGTAATTTTGGGTTTGCCACAATAAAACAGTGCAACATTTTGATACTTGGAATGAACCTGTTATATTTATAGGGTGGAGAATGCCAACAGCAATTATTTTTCCAGATAGGAAGAACAGAGAAACTGGATACAATTTGAATAAAGAGATTGCAGAACTTCAAAGAATAGAGGGATTTGGGCATCCTTGTATGTGAAATACAAAAATTGTTATGCAGCTGCACCAATTGATTAGGAAGCTGAATGGAATGTTGGCATTTATTACAGGGGAAATGGAATATACTAGGAGGACAATTTTACTGAGGCTGTACAGAATCTTGATGAGTCCATATCTAGTGTACAATTTGGGCTCTCTGTTGGAGATAGCTAAGGGAAGGTTTTCTTGACTATTGTCTGGTGTGCGGAGCTTCTCTTATTGTGAGGTAGGTGTGAGATTGATTTAGATATGTATATTTTAATATCACATAGTTTTCAGTTTGGGTCTGTGAATTTTGCATGAGTGGCATTTGTTTTTGCGGATTGGAAGGACTTTAATGATTAACTTGCAAGTAAACCTATAGCCATGGTGATTTCTTTTGAAACTATTTGAGAGAGGGAGCTGCCAGAAAGAAGTTTCTTGTTTACCCTTGGGAGGGTTTAAGAATAAAATACACAGTGCAGTGTGTTAGATTTCCTGAAGAAGATTCTGGACTTGCTTTTGCTTTGAGCTTCGGGGAAATGTTCATATCTTTGAGAGGAAACTTTCCATTTTACTTTTAGTGTGGGGTAGTTCTGCAAAGTTCTTATCTGAAGATTGACAAGTAAAGAAGCTGTTCCTGATAAAGAGAGATGGTTTAGATGTTTTAAAAGTAGGTTGCCTCAGTATGGAGCTTAATTACTCTTCCATACTAAATGTGTTTGAGTAAAACCAGTAGGGGTATTTGGAATCTGGCAATGTTTAAGGTCAGGTGTATGATGGCTCTAAGAAGCTATCAGATTCTGCAGCTAGAATCATAGAATACCTACAATGTGGAAGCAGACCATTTAACCCATTGAATCCACACCACCCCTTTGAACAGCATCCCACCCAAACTCAACTTCCCTTCCAATGCCTATAAATCCTGCATTTTCCACAGCTGACCCACCTAGCCTGCACATCCCTGGACACGATGGGCAATTTAGCCTGGCCAGTTCACCTAATCTGCACATCTTTGGACTGCGGGAGGAAACCAGAGCGCCTGGAGGAAACCCACCCAGATGCTGAGAATGTACAAGCTCCATATACACACAGGGTCGAATTGAATCTGCTCTCTGGTGCTGTGAGGCAGCAGTACAAACCACTGAGCTGCCCGTTCAAAGAGGAATTGAAGTCACAACTAAATTAGCCTCTCGAACTAATAGAAGGAAATTCTTGCTGGTGCCACTGCTGTGCTGGGGTATATTGGGGATCTGTAAAGTAGTAGTGTTTTAGGCATTACTGAGAATATATTTTGATGACATATATTGAAATCTTAAATTTGTATTGTGTATAAATAGTTTGCTTTTTTAAATTTTCCTTGCTTTTGCGTCATAAACTTAAAATGATTAACTTTTATCATTAAACCTAAATCTGCAGTATTGCTTGCTTTTGTTTCAGACAGAAACTAGCTTTTTAAAACCAAAAAATGATCTGTCTTGCCACATTTCAGTTAGAGGTCTGATTTGTCCAGTAATCTGAGCAGGGATTGTAATAATATGAAGTAAGGTTGAACAGGTTAATGCTCTACCCATTGAAGTTTAGAAAGATGAGATGTGGTCTTATTCAAATATCTAAGAACTCAAATGGATTTAACTGGGTGGATTCTGAGAGGAAGTTTTGCTTTGTGAGAGATGAGAACATTGTGATAGCTTTGAGAATTTTTTTTCCCTTGATCATTAGTCTGTGGAATTATCTACCCCCAAAAAACAGAGACTGACTTATTGATTATATTTAAAGTTGTAACAAAAAGTGTGCTGAAGAAACATTGGTGGTCTGAAAGTCTTTGTTGAGAGAAGCACAGAGTTAACATTTAAGTGCAGTGACCTTTCCTCTGACAAAGGTAACCATGGCTATAAGAACAGGACAGACACTATGAATTCTGCAGTGAGTAGCTCATCTCCTGTCTATGCAATGCCTAGCCACCATCTGGAACGTACAAATCAAATGTGTAATGGATACTTTCTCCCCACCCCTGAAAGGTGCAGCTCCAACAGCTGTAATCTACCACTTTCACTGTTCACTCCCTTCACCATTGCACTGTGATAGCAGTGTGCACCATCTACAAGCTGCTGTGTAGTGACTCATGATGATCCCTTTATGGCGCTTATCATACTTGTGTATTGTCATCCCATTTCCCCCCTTCAATCGAAGCAAAACGCTCAGACGTAAAACGCTTTACCTCCATCTTTATTCCGGGCCCTAGAGGGAGAGAGAACGATTGCCACAGAGACATGAGTTCACGGTCTTCTCTGGAACATCAGTTTCTCAATGAACTTGTATAGTCACTTTACAGGGAGGAGCATCCAGATAAGGCAACATACATATTGATTGGGTGACTGTTACAATCAGCAAGTGGCAATAGTAAAGATTAAGCCATCTGCTGTTACACAATGAATTACTGACTTCACATAATGAATACTTCTCACCTTGTTAACTAATGTTAGATACTGAATGCCACCTCATCTTGTTAAATGGCTCTTCGTAATGAAATCTTTTCCACTTAGTTAACCCATTACCCTTCCCTGCAGCACCCCATTGTTAACTGTAAGTTCTTGTCTGATTTGAGTCATGCTCAGCTGAATCTCTTGTTTCACAAAACTCAGAACTTAACTCTTTCCCTGCCTGCTTATACCCAAATACATTCTCAGAGATCTCTATCATTTAAGGTAAGGACATCATTACCATGAGAACGTGACCACTTGCAAATTTCCCTCCAAGATATGTGCAATCCTGACTTGGAGTTAAATCTATCACTGCTTCTGTGTTAAAATTATTCCTAACAACACTGAGTGACATTAAACCCCAAAGATTTCACTGGTTCAGAAGGCAATACACCATCACCACCTTGAAGCCATTTAGAGATGGACATCAAATGCTGGGTTAGCTAACAATGCTGCATCCTGTTAAAAGGTTTTATACAAAAAAAATTGCTTTAAAGAACAAATTACTTGCTATTTTAAAGTCATCAGACAAATATTTTTATATTAATCGTTCTATATTGTCTGAGATTTTCAAGACTGAAGAATTGCAGAATTGTTATTCCTTATTGTCATTACCCTATGCAACTTACAGCAACTTCTGCTCTCCATACACATGTAGTTAAGTGAAATTGCCATGTTGCTGTCATTGATTCCATTTGTCTAGAGTATCAGCTGTTGAAATGTCAAGAGATGTTAATCTCTGGAGCTCACTGGATAAGCATCCTTTTATGCTATAACACAGTTAAATCATCCCCAAAAAGTGATGCTTTATTATTAGCAGGTAACTTTAACTGTATGATCAGAATTCCAGTAATTTAATTTATTTCGTGTTTATGAAACTTCAGCCTGGAAAGTTTATTTGAATCTTTTATTTGAATGTCTTTATCTGAGTTCTATCAAGTTTCATCAAATTTCCAGAATTGAACCCCAGGATTGGGGTTCATCCCAAAAGAAAAGACATCAAAGGAAAACTGTAAGCTCGTTTGGTAGTAATTGCTAATTTGATGATTTTACTTGCAGATTGAAGATAAATAGGAAAAATACTTTACAGATTGAAAACTGAAAGTTCAGAAAGATTTTCTTTTTTCAAAAAAAACAAATTAAGAACCAAGCAATGTGCTGTACCTGCTTGATGTGAGTGTTGATGGACACCATTGTAGTTCATAGTGACCACAAGTATTAATCACTTGAGCTACTGAGAGAGGAATAAGCCAACCATGGTGAACCAAAGAAGCTAATGTGAGTATTAAGTTGAAAGAAAAAGCACTTAAGGAGGTAAAGTGCGTGAAAGCCCTGAAGTCTGGTATAAATGCAGAACCTAACAAAGAAGTAATGAAGAGATAATGAAAACAGGGAAAATAAACTAAGCTCACTAGTTTGAAGAATATAAATATGGACTAAAAGAGTTATTAGCAAGTTTTGAGAAGATTTGTAGCTCATGTTGAGGTTCTGGGTGTAAGTTTGCTGGCTGAGCTGAAAGGTTCATTTTCAGATGTTTCATCACCATACCAGTAACATCAGTGAGCCTCCGGTGAAGCACTGGTATTGGTGACCTGCTTTCTGTTTGTGTTTCGGTTTCCGTGTGTTGGCAATGTCTATTGCTGTGTTGTTATTATCTCCTGTTCTTTTTCTCAGTGGGTGGTAAACGGGGATCCAAGTCAGTGTTTGTTGATAGCATTCCATTTGGAATGCATGCTTCTAGGAATTCTCATGCGTGTCTGTTTGGCTTGGCCTAAGGCAGATGTGTTCTCCTGAAATGCGTCCAGAAACCCCAGCCCTGCATCCAAGACATCTCGGAAATGACTGCCAGACGACTCCGACATCATGGTAGCCCACAAACCTACCAATGCACAAAAACAGCAGCTAATGAACTTGAAAGACCCTATATAGACAACAAACAAAACTAATGTCATTTATAAAATGCCTTGCAAGAACTGTAACAAACATTGCATTGGACAAACGGGCATAAAACTAGCCACCAGGATATAGGAATGTCAACCAGCCACAAAAAGACAGATACAGATGAGGATGGGACAACACATCCATCCTAGTACAAGCCGAACAGAGACATGCATGAGGATTCCTAGAAGCATGGCATTCCACCCAGAACTCTCTCAACAAACACATTGACTTGGGTCCCATTTACTACCCTCTGAGGAAAAACAACAGGAAATTACATCACCAAACCAAGGAAACCTAAACACATAAATAGAAAGCGGGTCACTAATACCAGTGCTTCACTGGAGACTCACTGATGATGTTACTGAAGGCAAGATCATTGAATCCTTATTGTGTAGCAACAGGCCCTTTGGCCCAACAAGTCCACACCAACTCTCCAATGAGTAACCCAGCCAGACCCCTTCCCCTACTAATCTACATTTACCCCAGACTAATGCACCTAATGCACCTAACCTATTCATCTCTGAATACTTTGGGCAATTTAGCATGGACAATCCACCTAACCTGCACATCTTTGGACTGTGGGAGGAAACTGCAGCATCCAGAGGAAACCCACGCAGACACTGGGAGAATGTGCAAACTCCACACGAACAGTCGCCCGAGGCAGGCATTGAACCCGGATTCCTGGTGCTGTGAGGTAGCAGTGTTAACTACTGAGCCACTGTGTTGCCATACCTAGTACGGTGACGAAACATCTGAAAACTAACCTTCTCGCTTAGTGAGCAGACTTAATCTGTAAAAGAGGTGTTCCAAATATAAAGAAAGGAAAATAGTTCAAAGTAAACATAGGCCCCTTAGAAAAGGAATTTGGGGAGACAACCATGGGGAGTTATTGATATTTACTCAAATGAACACAGTGAAACATTTACGAGTGGCCACGTACAGCACCATTTTAGGTACAAGGTACCTTGGTACAGATTCTTCAGTATAAAATCTTAGGGGAAGAAAAGAAAAATAAAGAAATGTTCAGCATTGCATATTGTAGAAATAAATTAGAAAATAGAGTAATAACAAGTTCAGAATAACAATCCTTCCAACCCAGTCTGTGCTGGCACCTAGTCACAAGTCCATACTGGGCCTTGACTTCAGAAATGGCAGAGGAGTTAAATATTTTGCATCAGCATTTGGGGTGGAAGATACTTCGAACATCTCATCAGTATAAAAGCGTATGGAGGAAGAGTTTAGTACTATCACCAATGCTAGAGAAGTAGTATCAGACAGATTTATGGAGCTAAAGGCAGCTAAGTCCCCTGGCCCTAATGGCTGGCATTTTAAGATCCTAAAAGAGGTAGCTGCAGAGATGGTGAATACGTTGTTGCAATTTTCCAAAAAGCCTTGTATTCTGGAGAAGAACAAAGAATTTAGAAACTGCCTATTCAAAAAAAGGGCTAGCTATAGACCAATGAGAAGTGGGATCAATTGTTTAGGAAGTAATGATAGTTTGTTTGGAAAATCATAATCTAAGCAGAGTCATCTTGGCTTCATGAAAGGAAATTAGTGCCTGATGAATATATTAGAGGTTTTCAAGGCAATAACTACCAGAGTGGGTAGAGGGGAATCAGTGTTGTATTTGGACTTCCAGAAGGCATTTGCTGAGATATCTCAAAGAAGTTTTAAGTCAACGTGAGAGCCCTCTGGTATGGATAGAGAACTGGTTCATCAGCAGGAAACAGCAAATGGTAGTAAGGAGTTCTTTTTCAAGTTGGTGACTAATGACCAATGGGGTTCCGTAGGGATCAGTGCTGGAATCGCAAAAGTTTCCAATATACCAATGCCTTGGAGGGAGGAAGGGAATGTCCTGATGCCAGATTTGTGGATGACAGAAAAATAGATGAAAAGGCAGGTTGGAAGATGGGAAAAATTGTAGTTTACACAGTTATCGTTCAGCTAGAGGTGGGCAAAACTTTGACAAATGAAACATAATATGGGAAAATGTGAAGCTCACTTTTGAATGGAGAGCAAAAGAGTAGGCTATTATTTAATTGGAGAAAAGCTGCAGACAGTTTCAGCACAAAGGGACCTGGGCACAAAAGCAGAAAGCTAGCATGTGGGTTCAGCAGGTATTAGGGATGTCTGATGGTATATTGGTTCTTAATTCAGGTGGATTGGAGTAGGGAAATCTTGCAATTGTATAAAGTGCTGATGTGTCCACAGCTGTGAGCAGTCTCCTTTTAAAGAAAGCAGCCGAGAGAAACATTCTATCGGGTGCATAATGGCCTGGTACAGCAACAGCTCTGCCCAGGACTGTAAGAAATGACAAAAAGTGGTGTACACCTTCCAGACCATCACAGAAGCCAACTTCCCATCCATGGGCTCCAGTTACACTTCTCGTTGCCGCGCCAAAATTATCCAAAACCCCTCCCACCCTTGCAATGCTCTCTTCCAATCTCTTCCGTCAGGCAGAAGATACAGAAGTTTGAACACTCACCAACAGATTCAAGAACAGTTTCTTCCCTGCCATTAGTGAACTGCTGAATGGACCTCTCTCACTTAAAATAAAATAATATTGATCTTGCTTTGTGTACCTTCTGTGCAGTTGTAATCTTGCATGCCTTGTTCTCTATAAGCACCCTATGATCTATATGTCCTGTTTGTTATGATCTATCTGTACTGATCGCCAAAACAAAATTTTTCACTGTACTTAGTGACTACAATAAATCAAATCAAAATAAAAAGTATAATTTCATTGGAGGGCAGTTCACTCGGATGATTCTGATATGGAGAGATTTTCAAATGAGCAAAGGCTAAACCGATTGGGATCGACTCATTGGAATTTAGGCGGAGAGGTGATTAATTGAAGTGTACATGATCTTAAGGGACTTGAAAGGGTAAATGGTGAAAGGACTTCACAGGATAGTTGAGGACTAATCTCAGAACTAAGGTGTGCCGGTTTAAGACTGAGATGAAGATAAATTTCTACGAAGGATTTTGATTCTTCGGAACTTCTTGTCACAGAACTGAGAGGGCAGAGGGCTTGTATATGTTTAAGGCTGAGAGGTCTTTGATCAGTAGGGGAATCGAGGGTTATAGGAAAAGTGTAGGAACGTGGTTGAAGGATATCAGATTAGCCATAATCCTATTTTAGTAGCATAACAGACTCTAGGGGCCAAACAGCCTATTCCAGTTCCTATTTCTTACATTTTTACGGGAATTTTGAAGCTCTTGTTATCATGCAATAAATATTGACTTAGCTCATTTGAGTGTTGAAGACACTCTTCCAGTTAAAAACTGATAAACTTAGAACTTACTAATGGAGGTATTTAGCTTTTAATATCCTTTCTGTTTAATCCTGTATTACTTGCAGCTGCCACAATAGTATTTGATCGTGAGCTCTTGTCTTGTCAGTCGCTCATTCTTCTTCCAGTTCTGCTGTGTTTAAATCTCTCATCAATCCATCTTTCCATCTGATGTTTGACCTTCACTGCTCTTCAGAGATGCTGCCAGGCTTGCTGAGCTTCTCCAGCATTCACGATAAATGGCAAATGACAACATTTATTTGTCATTTTTGTTTCAGGTTTCTGGTCTCTACAGTTCTTTTTAAGTATTTAAGCCAATATCTGAGACCAGGTTACAAACATCACAGATGGCATCTCTTGGGTATTCAGTTGAGAGAAGATTCTGCTCAACTTTACAAACTACGAGGAGATTGGGCTAGTTGAAGAGACAGATCCTGAAGCCACCTAAAGGATTCTGGGATCTTTGTCCTCACTTGGTCAGAGGCGAAAATCCTTGGGACAGAGTTTAATCCTGGTAGCAAATGTAGGCAATGCTGAAAATGAGCAGAGATAGGTAACTCAGTAGCTACTTGTTGAAATGTGGAAATACAAATCCATTGGAAACTGGGAGCAATTGTGGGCTGGTATAAAATTTGTGACTTGAGTGCAAGAAAAATA
Organism: Chiloscyllium plagiosum; assembly: GCF_037043375.1. Taxonomy (NCBI): domain Eukaryota; kingdom Metazoa; phylum Chordata; class Chondrichthyes; order Orectolobiformes; family Hemiscylliidae; genus Chiloscyllium; species Chiloscyllium plagiosum. Next base: position 67,537,199 of record NW_028270149.1, read on the forward strand.
ATGTTAATATTTTTGAGATTAAGTACTGTTTCAGACATTGAGACACTTGATGCAGTGATAATTGCAACAATTTATCAAGCATCAAAATTGTTTATCAAATCTGTTCTTGCTTCCTGGTGACTCTCTTGGCTGCAGATGCCTCATGACAAGTTTTCTTTTGAGTCTCCTGATGTAATCTTCAAATCTGTGCACTGAACTCAATTCCTTTTAATTCCCATAGGAGCGCTGCCAGTGTTATGGTCTGATGTTATCTATCAATTTTCATATTGTCTTTTGCCATTTATCATGAACCACAGTCATGATCCTTAAAATACGGTCCCTCTGTGTATGTATTTTTTGATTTCTTCAAAACATGCATGTGCAAAATCCTAGGATGTGTAGAATTGATGCTCTGTGGTAGAAAATTGCAAAGTATAATGTTCATGTTTCCAACCAATTTCTTTCCTGTAGTATGAAGCATTAGTTTTCTACAAGTGTTCAGTTGATTGTATTCTTAGCTGTTTCTTAAAGTAAACATCTTAAAACATAAATCGCACACAAAATATGCGACTTTCTTCAGCTACTAATGGTAAACTATCTTTTTAAAAAATGAAAGAACTCAGATGCTGTAAAATAGAAACAAAGCTCGAAATTGTTGGAAAAGCTCAGCAGGTCTGGTAGCACCTGTGGAGAGAAATCAAAGTTAATGCTTCAGGTCAAGTAACCCTTCCTCAACTCTTGCCTGATCTCGGAACATCCTTTTCTATGAGTCCATCATCTTCCACTATTGACCCCAGGTCCTTGAAGCTGCTTGCTTTGTCCAAGTCTTATCTCATAATCTTTTTACTTCTCATAATCTTTACTCTGATGTCTTTTACTAGCTTCAAACAGACACTTCATTATTTGGACCTTTTGGTTTACTAATTTTCGTTCATCAATTAATAGATCAGTTTTGGGGAGTCGTTGAACTTTGCGAATTGCAAGCTGACTTATTGAATCTCTTTCAGTGAGTTTGTAACACACTTTTAAAAGTTTAAGCTTGGAAAGTAAAGGATGCAAGAGTACAGTGAACATCTATCATTTCATTTGCCATTGTTGAGAATTACTTGTAAGATTGGATAATCAATATCAAAATATTATTCAATGCTGCTGATTGATTGTATCTTAGAGCATCCTGTCTTGTTATCCCCACTTCTCAGAACAGAAGCTACTGAAACATTTATCAACGTACATTGGTAGGCCCAACAGACCTACATGATATTCCAGTTTGTAAACCTATATTGTCGTTTTTATTTTGAATTTATCTAACAGTGCAATGCCTGTAAAAGAGCAGTATTTAAGATGTCAATTGAGTCAAATAGAAACTAGAAAATATGAATAGTTTATTGGGGAGAGCAGTTTATCTAATAAACTGTAATTAATTTCGAGTATCAAAAAAGTTAGATGTCAGAATTGGTTAAACTTCTAAAACTACACCAGCTTAATTTTATTTGGTTTGTAAAGACCCTTTTGTTTTACTTTTTGTGTTTTTGATTGTGGATTGAAATGGGAAAAAGACTGTTTTTCAATAGCAAAGATTATAGAAGTGACAGTGCTACTTTTTAAAGAAGCGAGCTACTGATACTCGTTCTAAGTGGCATTTACATTACTGTTCTGTTCAACCAGTGGGGGAGGCTTGGAGCTGCTGGCCTGGCACCAAGGGATGTGTACAGAGTAAGTCTGCTGAATACAGATAACTCGCTTGTGGAGTTGTGACCAGCCATACATTACAAAGGCCATTCACTTGCCAACAACCGTGCAATTGTCACTTGGGGAGCTGAACAGCTTGTGGTTGTGAACAAAATTGTCTGAAGCCTTCAAGTCTCCAGAGAAGGGAGGTGGTGCATTTTCTGTAGTTTTAAAAAAAACACCTGAAGCTTGAAGAAAACCTCTCACCAGTTGCTTTTGACCAATATTATTTGTGAATTTGTGAATCATTCACTCTGACCCTCCTGCACTGGAGTGAAACTAACCTGGGGAAGAGAGATTTGAAGAACAAGAAGTCTTGGCAGACAAAAGGATCATCTCAGTAAACCTGCAGATGGGAGACAGTGAACTGTCATTCTGGTTTTATTTCCTCCGTACATGGTATTAACATGTTTCTTATCTATGTGTGCAGGGGGAGTTTTGTAAAGGGGTTTGAATTTTAACTAGCAGTTGTTTGTTGACAATTTGTAATTGTTTGCTCATAGCTGGAATATATTTTGTAATAAAAGTAATTCTTGTTAAATACAGAAACTTGTTCTATGCTTTATTTTTTTTGGCTGAATCTAAAGAGAAAGGTAAATTGGAGGACTTCTGCATATTTGTGAAAGAAAGTTTGAATTTTGTTGTCTCTAGGAATGGCAGGGCTTGATTTCCAGCATACTACCCGAGTGAAACATGCCAGGTTTAGCATGGATCTACATGACAATTTTAGTGTTCGTAGCTCAGTTGGCTGGACAGCTGCTTTGCAATGCAAAATGATACGAACAGCAGGGGTTCACTTCACATTCCAGTTGAGGGCACTGTTAAGATCCCACCTTTTCAACCTTGCTCCTCGCGTGAGGTGTGGTGACTTTGAAGTTAAACTCGCCCCCAGTCGTGTGTCTCGAATTAAATGTGTGGTGCTGTGGGACAATGGTGACTTTGCCTTACCTCTCAGCCATTTTTGAATCCTGTGAGCTTTCAATGCAAAATTAGTTCATGTGACCTATTTTCAGTTCTTTGTGAGAGCAGTCCAAAACCAATTCCACTGATCATCACTCTCCAAATAGCCCTGTTCCTTTCTCTGCTTTGGAAGGTATTTTCAGCAATTGTACGTAAGCAAGCTGTAACTGACATACATATACTGTGCGATATAATAGATACATAAATATGTCACTATGTTGAGATTTGATGAATCTGGTGTTGTTGATGTTACATATGTTGTTGACTTTGAGTCATGAGCATTTCTTGGGAAAATATTCTCTTGAATTTGGGTGAATGTGTTCCTTGAGGAAAAGATGGAATTAGTGTTTCTTGCCAATTGCAATTTGTTATAGATGATTTCTTTTTAGAAATTTGTTTTAGGCTAACATTAACAGACACCTATGGCATGGAGTGACCAATCATTCACAGGAAGTTGGTGCAAATGACTAAAGGAATTAATATACTTTACAGCAGCAGTTTGCCTCATTGAATGGACATCACATTGAGGTTAGAACATAGAACATAGAAGAATACAGCGCAGTACAGGCCCTTTGGCTCTCGATGTTGCGCCGATCCAAGCCCACCTAACCTACACTAGCCCACTATCCTCCATATGCCTATCCAATGCCCGCATAAATGCCCATAATGAGGGAGAGTCCACCACTGCTACTGGCAGGGCATTCCATGAACTCACGACTCGCTGAGTAAAGAACCTACCCCTAACATCTGTCCTATACCTACCCCCCCTTAATTTAAAGCTATGCCCCCTTGTAATAGCTGACTCCATACGTGGAAAAAGATTCTCACTGTCGACCCTATCTAAACCTCTAATCATCTTGTACACCTCTATCAAGTCACCCCTAAACTTTCTTTTCTCCAATGAAAACAACCCCAAGTGCCTCAGCCTTTCCTCATACGATCTTTCTACCATACCAGGCAACATCCTGGTAAACCTCCTCTGCACCCGTTCCAGTGCCTCCACGTCCTTCCTATAGTATGGCGACCAAAACTGCACACAATACTCCAGATGCAGCCGCACCAGAGTCTTATACAACTGCAACATGACCTCAGTACTCCGGAACTCAATTCCTCTACCAATAAAAGCCAGTACACCATATGCCTTCTTCACCGCACTATTTACCTGGGTGGCAACTTTCAGGGATCTGTGTACATGGACACCAAGATCCCTCTGCTCATCCACACTACCAAGTATCTGACCATTAGCCCAGTACCCCATCTTTTTGTTACTCTTACCAAAGTGAATCACCTCACACTTAGCTACATTGAACTCCATTTGCCACCTTTCTGCCCAGTTCTGCAGCTTATCTATATCCCGCTGTAACCTGCCACATCCTTCCTCACTGTCTACAACTCCTCCGACTTTCATATCATCCGCAAACTTGCTCACCCAACCTTCTAACCCCTCCTCCAGGTCATTTATAAAAATGACAAACAGCAATGGTCCCAAAACAGATCCTTGCGGAACACCGCTAGTGACGGCACTCCAAGATGAACCTTTGCCATCAACTACTACCCTCTGTCTTCTTCCAGCCAACCAACTCCTAATCCAAACCTCCAACTCGCCCTCAATGCCATACCTCCGTATTTTTTGCAGTAGTCTACCATGGGGAACCTTATCAAACGCCTTACTAAAATCCATATACACCACATCTACCGCTTTCCCCTCGTCCACCTCCTTAGTCACCTTCTCAAAGAAATCAATAAGGTTTGTGAGGCACGACCTGCCCTTCACAAAACCATGCTGACTATCCTTGATCACATTATTCCTATCCAGATGTTCATAAATCCTATCCCTTACAATTCTCTCTAAGATTTTGCCCACAACAGAAGTGAGACTCACCGGCCTATAGTTATTAGGGTTATCCCTATTCCCCTTCTTGAACAAGGGAACCACATTTGATAGCCTCCAATCTTCTGGCACTACTCCTGTAGACAACGAGGACATAAAAATCAAGGCCAATGGCTCTGCAATCTCCTCCCTTGCTTCCCAGAGAATCCTAGGATAAATGCCATCAGGCCCAGGGGACTTATCTATTTTCACCCTTTCCAGAATTTCCAACACCTCTTCTCGACATACCTCAAAGCCATTCATTCTACTTAATTGTGACTCAGTATTCACATTGACAACAATGTCCTGTTCCTGATTGAATACTGACGAAAAGTATTCATTCAGTGTCTCCCCAATCTCTTCAGCCTCCACACGCAACTTCCCACTACTATCCTTGACTGGACCTATTCCTGCCCTAGTCATTCTTTTATTCCTGACATACCTATAGAAAGCCTTAGGGTTTTCCCTAATCCTACCAACTAAGGACCTTTCATGTCCCCTCCTTGCTGCTCTTAGCTCTCTCTTCAGGTCCTTCCTGGCTACCTTATAACTCTCAATCGCCCCAATTGAACCTTCACGCCTCATCTTTACATAGGCCGCCCTCTTCCATTTAACAAGGGATTCCAATTCCTTATTAAACCACGGCTCCCTCACACGACCCTTTCCTCCCTGCCTGACGGGTACATACTTATCAAGAACACTCAATAGTTGCTCCTTGAACAAGCTCCACATATCAATTACGCCCTTGCCTTGAAGCTTACTTTTCCAAGCCACACATCCTAAGTCATGCCTCACCGCATCATAATTTCCCTGCCCCCAGCTATAACTCTTGCCCTGCAGTGCACACTTATCCCTCTCCATCACTAGAGTAAAAGTCACCGAATTGTGGTCACTGTCCCCAAAGTGCTCACCTACCTCTAATTCTAACAACAGGTTGTACAGGACATAAGACCATAAGACGTAGGAGTGGAAGCAAAGCCATGCAGCCCATTGAGTCCACTCTGCCATTTAATCTTGGCTGATGGGTGTTTCAATTCCATTTACTCGCACTCTCCCCGTAGCCCTTAATTCCTTGCGAGATCAAGAATTTATCAATCTCTGCCTTGAAGACACCCAATGTCCTGGCCTCCACTGTGCTCCGTGGCAATGAATTCCACAGGCCCATCACTCTGGCTGCTGAAATGTCTCCTCATTTGTGAGGCCACCTTTGGAATACTGTGTACAATTATGGTGCCCTGCTATAGGAAGTATGTTATTACATGGGAGAAGGTACAGAAAAGTTTTAACAGGATGTCGCTTTGACTGGAGGGTTTGAGTTAAGGAGAGGCTGGATAAGCTGGAGCTTTTTTCACCTGGAGCATAGGAGGTTGAGATGTTGACCTGACAGAGGTTTATAAAATCATGAGGGGTGAAGATAAGGTGAATAGCAGGTGTCTTCTGAGGGTGAGGTAGTTCAAAGGTAGGCAGCATATTTTTAAGGTGAGAGGAGAAAGACTTAAAACTTGACTGGCAACTTTTTCACACAAAAGGTGATTGCTATGTGGAATGAACTGCCAGAGGAAGTGTTAAATGCAGATACAGTTACAACATTTAAAAGACACCTGACTAAGTATATGAATAAGAAACATTTGGAGGGATATGGGCCACTTGGAGGCAAGTGGGACTAATTTAGTTTGGCAAACTTGGTTGGCGTGGATAATTTGGACTGAAGGGTCTGTTTCCATGCTGTATGACTGATTCATTACACCATTAATGAATTGGATTACCAAATAGGAAGAATGAGCTTGGAATCCTGATGTAGGTAATCACATCAACTTTAAATCAATGTTATTTGAAATTTAAATCATTGATTATTTTTCTCAATATTATGTCACTCCTTTCAAATGATACATTGGTTAGCTGAAGAATATTTAACTTGTAAGTGAACTTCACTGAATGTGGTCACACATTTGGTGTACATAACTCATGAAGAAATTGTTTGAATACCATGGTACAAGTCTTTTTGTTGCTTTATACGTTTCATGTAATGTTTATGAAATCAAAATGCATTAGCTTCTGGAAATCTGCAATGAAAAATAAAAAATGTTGGGAAATATTAAGCAGCTGGTCTGCATAGAGAAGTGAAACACACGGGTAGAATTTCACTGTCAGATTCCACTCCTTGAACTTAAGATAGGACATTGCTGAGAAATGGATGATGACTCCTTCAGAAATGTGGAACATAAGTAAAATCTAACATGTTGGTTGTAGTGCAGTATAATCGGGGGAAGTCAAACTATTTTTCCTCTATTGTGGTAGTAGTCTTCTGATTTAAGTATTAAGAAACACTGCCTGTTACTTTGATTGTTCCTGTGAAAGATTAAGTATGAAGTTATCATATTTAATGCTAGGTAAGTGATATTTAGGGTAGGGAGATCAGTGGGATATTGAGTCCAGCAGTGAGGGGGGTTGTGAGAGTTGTGTCTGATAGTGGGGAGGGGAGGTGTCTGGTCTAGCAGCAAGCAGAGTTTAGGGTCCTGGGAGGGTGAGATTGTGGAATGAGTGGGAGGTGTCTGGTCTCGGGGAGAGATTTGGAGAGTTGGTTGTATCAGCTTATGACTCAAAAGCAGTTTGACGGATTTAAAAGAGGGAGGGGTGTTGGTTCCCTTGTGATGGAAAGGGTTCAAAGGAGTTTCAAAACTGGGTGTAGGATGAAGAACAAGTTGTCTGTAATAGTAGAAAACAGGAGAGATTAATTGACAAAAAGGCTGATAGTGTAAGGGAAAATAAGGTTCAAATGAAATTATTATAAGTAAAGTTACACAGGAATTTCAGTCTTCTGCTCCTCAGGTCCAACATTAAAATTTATCATAAACCTGCATGTAAGGGTAGTGCTACTTTTGTTTGGCAAACTGACCTCTATCTATTAGTAGAGACTGAAAGTCAATTTCCTTGACCTCTCCGATCTCCCATCCCCCGGTCATAGTCCACCACTAAACATCAAAATATCGTTTCCATGATTGTCACTGACCTCATGTCCTATGGGGGTCCACGGTTTTTAAGACCCTCTCGCATTCTCAGCCAGCTTGTACTTCCTTCCCAAGAATCACTGCTGAACTGTCCTTTTCAACCTGTTCATTTCTCCGAATAAGTTTATTTTTTTTTGTTCAGTCGTTTCATCATTCTTTCAAAGACTTAATTCCCAGTTTCCTGGCCGTAATTATTTTGTTTTCATTATGATTCCTCAATTGTTTTCCATCTTCATCTCCCACATACATATTGTTCATCAACTTGGTCGCAGATGACACATCTCTGAAAAAGTGGAACTTGAACTGCGCAGGCCTTCTGGTTCAGAGATGGCGAGACTACCAATGCACTACAAGAGCCCCACTTAGACTGAGAATATTTGCCTTCTCTTCCTTTTAACAAGGAAAAATCAGTGAGGACTGCAGGTGCTGGAGATCAGAGTCAAGAGTGTGGTGCTGGAAAAGCACAGCTGATCAGGCAGCATCTGAGGAGCAGGAGAATCAATGTTTCAAGCATAAACTCTTCAGGAATAAGGCTTGTGGGGCAAGGGGGCTGAGAGAAAAATAGGAGGAGGATGCAATCCCATTTATCTCTCAGACCCCTTGGCCCACAAGTCTAATCCCTGATGAAGAGCTTATGCTTGAAACATTAATTCTCCTGCTCCTCAGATGCTGCCTGACTGGCGTGCTTTTCCAGCACCGCAATCTCAAAGGTGAAATCAGTCCCTATCCATCACCACCATCCTCTGCATAGTTGAACTTATTGACACGATTTAACTGGGAAAAATGCACCAATACTCATGTCATGCCCGCACTTTGACAAGTGTTCACCAAATATCCAAAAGTATCAAATCCCAGTGAGACCATGAAAATGACCAGTTTGTTTGCATGATTTCTACCCAGAGCCAATAATAAATAGAGATCACACCAGGTAGCTTCAGTAACAGGAAAATAACTTTATAATGAACACTGGGGGAAAGGCAATTATGATGCGATTAGGCAAGATTTAGGATGCATAGGGTGAGGAAGGAAACTGCAGGGGATGGATACACTTGAAATGTGGAGCTTAATCAAGGAACAGCTACTGTGGGTCCTTGATAAGTGTATACCTATCAGGCAGGGAGGTAGTTGATGAGAGAGGGAGCCATGGTTTACTAAAGAAGTTGAAGCTATTGTCAAGAGGAAGAAGGCTTATGTGAGGATGGGGCGTGAAGGCTCAGTTAGGGGCTTGAGAATTAAAAGTTAGCAGTAGAAGATCTAAAGAGAGCTAAGAAGAGGCAAGAGGGAACATGAGAATTTATTGGCAGGTAGGATCAAGGAAAACCCTAAGGCCTTCTATAGGTATGTCCAGAATAAAAGGATGGCAAGAGTAAGGTTCAGGCCAATCAAAGATAGTAGTGGAAAATTGTGTGTGGAATCTGAGGACATGGGGGAAGTGCTTAATGAATACTTTTCGTCAGTATTCACATTGGAAAAGGGCAATGTTAGTGAGAATATGGAGATACATGCTATAGGATTAGATGGGGTTGAGGTTGACAAAGAGGAGGCTTTAGCAATTTTGGAAATCTGAAAGTAGATTAGACCCCCCTGGGCCGGATGGAATTTATCTTCTGATTCTCTGGGAAGCTGTGGTGAAACGGTTAAAAATTATGTCCCAATACATGTGTGAATCTAACCGGAATGGAGGTGTTGCTTAGTCCCGTGTGAATCTTATTACACACCTCCCCGTGTGAATCTTCTTATCTGTATGTAACCAGAATGGAATGTGTTTTTTAGCCTTGCTCTGCTGTTCACATGAATGTTTATATCTGGAAAAGAGTATATCAGCTGGAAAAGTCTCCAGTTCGGTGAGTCTGCTCCAGGGTTACGTTTAACCGCCGAGCGTGGGTTGTTGGCAACCGCTCTACGAGAACTGACGGCTCCCAGTTCCGGTAACATGTAGAGTGAGTATAAGCCAGACCCGTTGTAAGTATGAGACCTGGTTGTGGCGACGCTGCGGGGAATAAAATGCCCATATTCTAGCAGACTCGCCTCTTGGTCGTTTGTTCTGTGTCAGACTACTCTCCTACGAACCTGACCTTGAGAATTTTTTAAAACAGAAGCCAGGGAAGAGATTGCACAGCCTTTGACTTTGATCTTTGTCATCATTGTTGACAGGAGTAGTGCTAGAAAACTGGACGATAGCAAATGTTGTTCCCTGATTTAAGAAGGGGAGTCGGGACAACCCTGGTAATTATAGGCCAGTGAGCCTTACTTCGGTTATGGGAAAGGTGTTGGAAAATGCTATAAGGGATAGGATTTACAATCATCTGGAAAGGAATAATTTGATTAAGAGTTGTCAACACAGTTGTGAAGGGTAAGTTGTGCCTCACCTAACCTTATTGAGTTTTTTTGAGAAGGTGACAAAACAGGTGGATGAAGGTAAAGCAATTGATATAGTGTATTTGGACTTCAGTAAGGCATTTAGAGTCATAGTCATAGAGATGTACAGCATGGAAACAGACTCTTCGGTCCAACCTGTCCATGCCGACCAGATATCCCAACCCAATCTAGTCCCACCTGCCAGCACCTGGCCCATATCCCTCCAAACCCTTCCTATTCATATACCCATCCAAATGCCTCTTAAATGTTGCAATTGTACCAGCCTCCACCACATCCTCTGGCAGCTCATTCCATATACGTACCACCCTCTGCGTGAAAAGGTTGCCCCTTAGGTCTCTTTTATATCTTTCCCCCCTCACCCTAAATCTATGCCCTCTAGTTCTGGACTTTGTCTATTTATCCTATCCATGCCCCTCATAATTTTGTAAACCTCTATAAGGTTACCCCTCAGCCTCTGACGCTTCAGGGAAAACAGCCCCAACCTGTTCAGCCTATCCCTGTAGCTCAGATCGTCCAACCCTGACAACATCCTTGTAAATCTTTTCTGAACCCTTTCAGGTTTCACAACAACTTTCCGATAGGAAGGAGACCAGAATTGCACTCAATATTCCAACAGTGGCCTAACCAATGTCCTGTATTGCCACAACATGACCTCCCAACTCCTGTACTCAATACTCTGACCAATAAAGGAAAGCATACCAAATGCTGCCTTCACTATCCTAGCTACCTGTGACTCCACTTTCAAGGAGCTATGAACCTGCACTCCAAGGTCACTTTGTTAATCAACACTCCCTAGGACCTTACCATTAAGTGTATAAGTCCTGTTAAGAGTTGCTTTCCCAAAATGCAGCACCTCACATTTATCTGAATTAAACTCCATCTGCCACTTCTCAGCCCATTGGCCCATCTGGTCCAGATCCTGTTGTAATCTGAGGTAACCCTCTTCGCTGTCCACTACACCTCCAATTTTGGTGTCATCTGCAAACGTACTAACTGTACCTCTTATGCTCGCATCCAAATTATTTATGTAAATGACAAAAAGTGTTGGACCCAGCACCAATCCTTGTGGTACTCCACTGGTCACAGACCTGCAGTCTGAAAAACAACCCTCCATTACCACCCTCTGTCTTCTACCTTTGAGCCAGTTCTGTATCCAAATGGCAAGTTCTCTCTGTATTCCATGAGATCTAACCTTGCTAATCAGTCTCCCATGGGGAACCTTGTCGAACACCTTACTGAAGTCCATATAAATCACATCTACTGCTCTGCCCTCATCAATCCTCTTTGTTACTTCAAAAAACTCAATCAAGTTTGAGACAAGATTTCCCACGCACAAAGCCATGTTGACTATCCTGAATCAGTCCTTGCCTTTCCAAATAGATGTACGTCCTGTCCCTCAGGATTCCCTCCAACAACTTGCCCACCACCGAGTTCAGGCTCACTGGTCTATAGTTCCCTGGCTTGTCTTTACTGCCCTTCTCAAACAGTGGCACCACGTTTGCCAACCTCCAGTCTTCCGGCACCGCACCTGTGACTATCGATGATACAAATAGGTTCCACATGGTAGGCTATTGCACAAAATATGGAGTTTCGGGATTGAAGGTGATTTAGCAAATTGGATCAGAAATTGGCGAGCTGAAAGAAGACAGAGTGTGGTGGTTGATGGGAAATGTTTATCTTGGAGTGCCGCAACGATCGTTTTGGGGCCGCTTCTGTTTGTCATTTTTATAAATGATCTGGATATGTGCATAGAAGGATGGATTAATAAATTTGCGGATGATACTAAGGTAGGCAGAGTTGTGGATAGTGCGAAGGATGTTGTGGGTTACAGAGCGACATAGATAAGATGCAGAGCTGGGCTGAAAGGTGACAAATGCAGTTTAATGTCGATAAGTATGAGGTAGTTCACTTCAGAAGAAGTAACAGGAATGCAAAGTACTGGGCTAATGGTAAATTTCTTGGCAGTGTAGATAAACAGAGAGATCTGTGTCCTGGTGCAGAAATCCCTGAAAGGTGCCACCCAGGATAATAGGGTTGTTAAGAAGGCATATAGTGTTTATTGGTAAGTGGATTGAGTTTCCGAGCCCCGAGGTCATGCTTCAGCTGTACAAGACACCGGTAAGGCCCCACCTGGAGTATTGCATGCAGTTCTGATCACCCCATTATAGGAAGGATATGGAATCTTTGGAAAGGGTTCAGAGGAGATTTACTGGGATGTTGCCCGGTATGGAGAGAAGATCTTACGACGAAAGGCTCCGGGAACTGAGGCTGTTTTCCATTGGAAAGAAGAAGGTTGAGAGGTAACTCAGTTGAAACGTATAAGATTATCAGAGGGTTAGATACGGTGGATAATGAGATCCTTTTTCCTCAGATGGTGAAGGCTAACACAAAGGAACATAAAATTAAATTGATGGGTGATAGATTTAGGACAGATATTAGGGATAGTTTCTTCACTCAGTAGTAGGGACATGGAATGGCCTGCCTCCAACTGTAGGTGTTAACCGCACTTAAATGGGCGTTGGACATTCATATGGATAATGGAACGGTGTCTGTTAGATGGGCATAAGATTATTTTCACAGGTCAGCGCAAGATTGAGTGCCGAAGGGCCTGTACTGCACTGTAATGTTCTATGTTCTATATCACGCTAACTTTAATAAGGGCAGTGAAAAGAAAGAATTTCTAATTTATGCAACTTAAACCATACCACTTCAAAACCCAAAATGAACATATTCTCAATCACAGTTAAGGCAGACAACAAAGCATATTGTTTGACACATCTTTTAGGTGGAAAAACCATGCAGTCAGGGCAAAGAAACTTCCAAAGATTTTAAGGCTCAGACTGCAAGTAGTTTTACTATTAGTACTTTTATTCTGCCGGGATGTATCAGGTGATGGTCAACCTCCAATTCAATAGCTGATCAGGTGAACTGGGATTTTCTTGTATAAATTCTTTCTTTTGAGCTTTCATGTTTCTGTCTTTTTGTTTGGAAACTCATCATGTTTCTTACCAGTTTGCTCTTGACACTCAGCTTTTTCACACACTGCAGTACACTTAATCAGCCTGCTGTTATCAGGCAGTATTTCCTTAACTCAAAGATTCTTGACGTCATTCAAAATGCAACATTGTATTGTGCAGCTCAACAGTATACGTTGCACTTGATTTTCAAGTCACAGTTCTTTCATGGTAGTTTGGTCCAGCATTCCAATTTGATTAGGAGGATAGGCGTACAAGTATAAATATCATTGGTAAAGATAGTCGATTCAATATATATCAACAAATACAAAAGAAAACCGCTGTGGGATACCAACTTAACAATGTCCTTGTTAGAATGATTGAGTTCAAAGGCCCTAGCGTGGTGTTATCAGTCCAGAATTCCTTTGTTTGGATGGTTGATTGGTTAACCAGCAGTTGATGAGTTATAGACAATTTATTGACAACGCTTTTGAGGATGTAGGTGTCATATTTCAGCAAAACTTCACTGACTGGAAGAAAGAAAAAAAGTTTACTTGTGGAGCGCAACAAAAATTATTAGACGCTTTTCACGTCCGAAGTATTTCCTTTGAAACTCGGAGCTAGGAAGTATTGATACTTGATGTTTGCAATCGTGGCATCACACAGTGATCAAAATCTCCAGCATTGGAAAAGGCTCTTTGATCCATTGCATCTGCACTTGTCAAAATCACCCCCCTCCTCTTCTAATCCCATTTTCCGGCACTTGAGCCATAACCTTGAATGCCTTGGTATTGCACAGGTATATCTAAACATTAGTTAAATGTTATGAGGGTTTCTGCCTCTATCACCTTTACAGACAGTGAGTTCCAGATTCTCACCATCCTCTGGGTGAAAAGTTTTCCCTCCCATCTTCCCTAAACCTTACTACTTTTACCTTAAATCTCTGCCCCCATTCATTGATCTCTCCGCTGAGGGGAAAGATTTCTCCCTGTCTACCCTATCTATGCCCCTCGTAATATAATACATCTCAGTCATATCCACTCAGTCTTCTCTGCTCTAAGGAAAACCACTGTCTGGTGTGCATGTATACGTTTTGGCACAGTGGTAGGGCAACTTATAACACTTTTCATATGAAAGTACTCATGGCAATAAATTTCTATGTATAAATCCAACTTGTCCAATTTCTCCAGACTGAAACTCTCCAGCCCAAGCAACATCCTGGTAATTCTCCTCTGCACCCTGTCCAGTGTCAACACATCGCTCCGATAATGTGGTTTCCAGAGTTGTGTCCACTCTTCCAGCTGTGGCATAAACAGTTTTCCACAATTCCAACATAACCTCTCTGCTCTTAATCTCTGTGCCCTGCTGTAGTTGTGGGTATGTTCGAGCTGGGAGTTGATTTGTCCTGATGAATAAAGGCAGGTATACTATATGGAACGCTAACCATTTTATTCACCTGCCCAGACACCTTAAGGGACTGATGTCGAAGCATACCAAAGTTCCTTTTGATCCTCGTTGCTTCCCAAAGTCCCCTACTATTCATCATGTATTCCCTTGTTGTTTGTTCTTCCCAAGTTTATCAGGATTGAATTCCATTTTCCACTGATCTGCCAATCTATGCCCTCATGTAGTCTAAGACTATCCTCCTTACTGCTCCATCAATTTTTGAGTCATCTGTGGATTTATCCATCAACCCTCCTACTTCCAGGATATATAATTTGTATAACCCACAAATGCAGTTAGGGTATAATAGTGACCCCTGTGGGACTCCACTGGATACAGACTTTTCGTCAGAAGAAACACCGTCAGCAGTGTTGACCACTTATGCTGTCTCCTATTGAAAATCCAGCATTCACAAGGTCAGTTCAGTTCAATGGTAATCATGAAACCAAGCTTCCTGCAGGAAGAGAAGCAGTTACATTAACATTATGGTTGTCTGTGATCCATTCAGAGAACACCTTTGGGACACACGTGCTAAACAACCCCACCGTCCTGTGGCCACACACTTTAAATCTCCTCCTACTCTGCCAAAGACATTCAAGTCCTGCGCAGCCTCCACCGCCAAACTCTGGCCACCTGATGCTTGGAGGAAGAATGCCTCATCTTCCTCCTTGGGATCCTCCAAAAACATGGGATCAATGTGGATTTCGCCAGTTTCCTTATTTGCTCTCCCCCACCTTATCCCAGATCCAACCTTCCAACTCGGTACCGCACTATGGACTGTCCTACCTGTCCATCTTCCTTCCCACCTATCCGCTCCGACCTATTACTTTTATCTACCTACCACATTTCCATCTAACTCACCCCCTTCCCTTTGTTTTTTCTCAGCCCCCTTTGGTCACCCCCTCATTCCTGATGAAGAGCTTATCCTCAATGTTGATTCTGCTGCTCCTTTGATGCTGCCTGACCAGCTGTGCTTTTCTAGCACCACGCTCTTCGACCACATCCTATCCATATGTCAATCTAAGTGACATCATCAATTGGGATCATTTTCTGGTCAAGTCTACTTTCTAATTAATTAGTATCTTAAATACTCATTTTCAGTAGACCACAGGCATCCAGACTTCAATGGAGACAGCCTGTAATTCTAAATTTTTTCTCTCCTCCCAAAAATGTCAAATGAAGAAGCTGTCATGTGAATGTTTGGCTGTCTTCCGCAGGATATTTTGATTGAATTTCAGCTTTAATGAAATGAAAGTTGGATTCATTTTAAGTATCTATGCTGCTGGATAAATGACGAGTTAACTAGTCTTAAGCAATGAATTAGAAACTGTATATCAGCCAGTCTGGGAAAAGCTGGATTAAAATACTGAATTAAACAAATTTCAGTATGTAGCAATGACTTAGTAATTGGTACTTTGTGTATATGAAGGTTTTTTTGTCAACTTGGAAACATTTTTATTGCTGACCATTCCTCCTTACTCTATCAACTTCAACTCCTATCATAGAATCCCTGCAGTGTGGAAACTGGCCATTTGGCCCAACAAGGCCACACCGACCCTCCGAAGAATAACCCACCCAGACTCATTCCCCTACTCTATTACTCTAAATTTCCCATGACTAATGCACCAAACCTACACATTCCTGAACACTGGAACAGTTAGCAGGGCCGATTCACCTGTACATCTTTGGACTGTGGGAGGAAACTGGAGCACCCGGATGAAACTCAAGCAGACACTGGGAGAACATGCAAACTCCACAGGACAGTCGCCAGAGGCTGGAATCAAACCTGGTTCCCCGGTGCTGTGAGACAGCAGTGCTAACCGCTGAGCCCTGTGCTGTCTGCACCATCTCTCAGAATTTAATCAGTACTTTATGGAAGCCGAAGTTACCGTTCAGAAGGATATTTAGAATCTTTAACCTGATAGCAATTAACAGTTTGCTCATTATAAACAGGCAATTACAGTGATCTGTAAGACAAGTTTTTTGTTTCTTTCATTACTGTTGCATAAAACTGGCATTTTCCAGCTCTGTCTTGGCTTTTGAAATGACCATTCATTTTGTGAGAACTTCAGCGATATCACAATTTGAAGATTCATCTTAAGTCACCGACCCAAAAAAAAACCTTTGACCTGCATTATTGCTGAAATGTTTCCAAAATGATCCGTTTTTATTTCTGGCACTAATCTACTATAAAGTCCATTCTCTTTGCCCATAATTATTTGAAAAGTAGTTTCATTGTACAAGTCTTAAGTTTGCTTTTTTGAAAACTACAGTAAGCCTTTTATTATCCAGTACCTATGGGATAAGGATTGTGCCAATTGATCAAATATTCTGACAATCAAGAGGTCCACATAATCAATTTAAAAACACACAAAGTAATATAAATTTAATGCAGGGTGTATACACATCAACATTATACCACATTTTACAGCACAAATCACCTAAATAATAAATCAACTTTGCCTTAAATAAAACACTATAGCAGCCAGCAAACTCACATTCCTCTTCAACTGACTATTCAGACATTGCAGCAGATTGAGGTGAAATTGAATCAACTGTTGATATTTCATGTGGCCATTTCATTGAACAACTATATTTGCATTGAGGTAAATAAATTACTATAATAATTAGACAAAATAATACAGTAATCTTGTGTTTTTTGCAGTTTTGCTGGTTTATTGAGAGCTAATTCATAAGATTTGCTGTATTTGAAGAATTATACTAGCCTCACGAATGCCATTTTGTTATGATGTGGCGATGCCGGTGTTAGACTGGGATGGACAAAGTCAAAAATCACATGACACTGGGCTATAGTCCAACAGGTTTATTTGAAATGACAACTTTTCAGAGTGAGGCTCCGAAAGCTTGTGGTTTCAAATAAACATGTTGGACTGTAACCCGGTGTAATTTCGACCAAAATGGCACATTGCTTTCTCGATCATTTCATATGTCAATATCTCTCCACTATCCTCCAAATTTGAAAGCTCAAGCTTTTCAAGCTTTCTTCATAGCTCATTTCTGATTTTAAGGACTAATTGTGCTGTATTGTTACAGCTATCAACTTCAAGAAGCCTACTTGTCCTCTTGATGGCTACGGTACCAGTAGAAATGTTTCATCGAGTATTCTTGAAAGATCAGGATCTCTTTTAACTTTAAACTTAACTATTTCAACACTCTTAATATTTGTGCTGGTCATTTAACTAACCTGTTTACATTTTCTAGGTTTGAGTTGCCTGCTTCGATTTACTCATGCTAATTTACTAAATTGCAACATGGATTAAATTGCTTTCAGTTTCTGAATCCAAATCATGAAATAAAGTAGAAAAGGTTTGGTTTGGCTACACCTCTTGTCAGTTAATATTCAGAATGTGCTGGAGAGTTTTGAGGGATCCTGGCTGATACTGGCTTTCTGTCTGTGAAGCATCTTCCCCTCCTCACCTACTCTTTCTAGTTTAGTTTGCTGAAGACCAATGCAGCTTTAAAAAAAACACATTGCATGAGAGCATATTTGTGTAAAGTCTCTGTATCGGCCATTGTGATCTTGCGTGTGAACAATCTATACTAAGACTATTTAATGTCATTTCCCACGCAAGCATTGAACAAGATGTTCTTTTTCAAAACTGGTAAAAGGTTACTGTTTAGGAAAACTGGCAACTGAATTAGTCAATTCTGCTGTCACTGATAACTAATTAACAGTTACTGTTCTAATTTGAGCAAGCGTTTATGCTTTGGTTAATATTTCATTCATTAGTATAAAGCAAACTAATGATTTCATTCTCAATTTAAGACTAAACATGATTAGTACATAATGCTGGAAATGCTTCTGCGGGTCTTGCAAAGCCGGTTGAGAGGGAATCAGACTTAATATTTTAGGTCTACGATTTTATACCAGGTCAGGGCCTTGATGAATTTCTCCATTTTCTGCCTTTGTTCTAGATGTTTAGCATTTGTGGAATTTTACTTGTGCCATGCTTGATTTCTTTTGTATGTAGCAGACAAAGTTAATTATACTGGTGTCAAATAGTATGCTGATATACCAGAGCTGACTTCAGCACCCTACGAGACACATTAGTTATGGGATTAGGTAAAATTTGAGCATAATGGAATTACGCAATTTCTGAAACAGTATGAAAACAGCAGTTGTTGGTGAACCTCAGAAGGTCTGGCAGCATCTGTGGGAAGAAAGCAGAGTTAACGTTTTGAGTTCGGTGACTACTCTTTAGTATGGATAATAGCAAGGAAAAAGTAGCATTTATGATAATGTGACTGAGGGGGTCAGGAATGGGGATCAGGGGAACTGGGAGGAGGAAATGGGTGGGTGGTGCTGATGTAGAGAGGTGAGCAGAATGGTGGAGCTGGAACTGAAAGAGAGATGAAAGGGGTAAGTGATCAAGGGGATTATGGATAGGAGGCCCGGACTGGACAGGACAGGAAATTCAAAACTGAATAACTGATAATGAGAGCTGAGAGTAGCAGAGAATGGGTAGTCTGTGCTGAAGGAAAACCATATAAAGTAAAATAGGCCTGGGTCTGGATGAAAATGTGTTGGCTGTGTGAAAGCAATCCATGTCATAACAGGTCTGGGTGTGGATGTAGGTCAAGAACATTGAAGGATGGAAACAGGCTCTAAAGTTATTGAACTTGATGATGTGTCCTAGAGGCTGTAAGGTGCCTAAGTGAAAAATGAGATGTTGTTCTTGGAGCTGGCACTGAGGCTTGCTAAAACACTGTCGCATGCCTACAACAGAAATGTTGGTATGGGAACACAGTGATGTGTTGAAAAAGCAGGTGACTGGAAGCTCTGAATAATTTTTATAATGGATGGTCTGCAAAGTGGTCATCCAGTCTGCATTTCATCTCCCCATCATAGAATAGGAAACATTATGAACAGTGAATGCAGTCAGCGAAATTAATTAAAATACAACTCAATCACTGCTTCACCAGGAATGTATGTCTGTGGTCTTGAATTGGGAGGAAGTAAATGGGCACCTTCTCATAAAATGCCTTGAGGATGTAGGAAGGTATTACGAATGGCGGACGTGTGGACTATGGTCCCCCAGAGGGAACAGTCCATGTCGAATGCTGACAAAGAGGAGTGAGGCATATGTGTCTTGTTGTGACATCCTGCTGGAGTTGGCTGAAATGGTGGCATATGATCCTTTGGATGCAGAGACTGATGGGATGGTAAATGAAGACCAGGGTGACCCAGTTGTTGCTCTGGGAGGGAAGAGAAGGGATGAGGGCAGAAGTGCAGGAGATGGATCAGGCATAGCTAAGGGCCCTGTCGACCACAGTAATGGGGAATCCTCACTTGAGGAGAAAAGGTAGACATTTTAAAGGCCCCTCGGCAGAAGATAGTATCATCAAAACAGAAGTAATGGAGATCAAGAAACTGGGAGGATGGGATGAAGCCCTTACAGGAAGTAGGGTGTGAGGATGCATAGTTGAGGGATCTTGGGAATTGGAAAATGGTCTGAAATGGTGTGTTGAGAAATTTAAAAACAAACTCATCAATATTGGATCATGTCATGTTTTCTGGAAAATAAGTTGCGAGTGAAAATTATGGGTTTGACTTAGAGATCTTCATCCATTACATGTTAACAAATTGTACTGTAATGCTGTTGCGTGTCTTCGTGCCTTGTGTCCCTTTAAACTTAGGCCAGACAGATGACTTGATAAGAGTCTTACCATTATAGTGATTACTTTTTGGCAGCAAGTTGAGAATGCTTTTAGTTTTTCCATTTTGTTCTCAGCACACTCCAGATACACAAGGATTTGATTCCTTGTCCCATGTACTTGTGCAATTTGAGCACAAGTTGTACTCCTTAGTTATTGTACATTTCATTTCTGGATTTAAAAAAAATGAAAGTAATTTATGCAGTTAATAACTTGAAGCTATCCATTTGCTTTATAAAATTTCAATATTTATGAATTTTCTGAATGTTTTTTGCAGTAGATTGGCACAATGTTTTTCAGATAAACATAACTATAAGTGTGACAAAAAATTTGAACAGATTAAATTTCGGGAAGTAATTTTCGAGTGAATATTTTTGTTTTGAGAGAAATGAAAAAGATGTCAATGAGGAGCAAGAAATGATTTTTTCCAGCTTTTTAAAGAGTGCACCTACAACTGCTGGGAAGATGAGAAGGTGACCTCGTTGTGCTGTGATCATTCTTCTGGTAACTGATATTATGGCATTGTCAGTGACAGATTATTTAATGATGGCAAGCATAGCATCATAGTTGATTTTAGTCCTACGTTGTGTCCAAGCAACTGTTTCCCAGCCGAGGCTACAATTGACATTGACAGATGTAGCATAGTAAGGCCATTTGCCCCTTCAAACTGCTGTGGTATTCGATGAAATAATGACTGATCTGATTTTGGCTTCATTTGCGTTTTCCTGCTTTCACTTTAGGTCAATACTCTTGATCAACAGTCAAGCTTAACTCAGCTTTGAATATATTTGATGATTCAGCTTCTACTGCCTTCTGAGATAGAGAATTCTACAAACTATTGGCCCTCTAGGAGAAAAATAGTTGTGCTCCTCTTCACCTTGAATAGGAGACGAGACTCCTAATTTTTAAACTACCTCCTTGTTCTAGATTTTCCCATCTGAGAAAACACTCTCTCAACATCTAGCCTGTCAAATCCTTCAGAATCCTCAATGAGAGCACTTGTCATGCTTGTAAACTTAACTGAATCTAGCTCCAACCTGCTCAATCTTGCCTTGAGATTACTTATTCATGCCAGGTGTCAACATAATTTGTCTCTCAAATAAGGAGATCAAAACTATACAAAATCCCTAAAGTGTGGTTTCACCAATGTGTTGTTGCAGCAAGACTTCCCTATTGATATCATCCACTGCAATAAAGATCACCATTCTACTTGCCTTTCTAGTTAATTGCTTGTGATGTTTGTATTCGGACAGCCACAGCTTTCTATTCTGTAGAAGTTTGTATCTCTTTTCAATTAATTTGCTGTTCTAAAGAGGAAAATGATAAAGACAAGTGGTGTAATACATTTGGAAAGCATTAACAGGATTGGGCAATAATTGAGCTAATGAAAGGCAGATCATGTTCAACAAATCTACTGGAGTTTTGTTTTGAATAAATAGTGAACTAGTGAACATGGTATTTGGATTTTCAGAAGGCTTTTGCTAAGGTCATTCATGAGAGGTTAGTTAGCTAACTTAAAGCGCATGGGTTACAGGATCATACATTGGCATGGACCGAGATTCGGTTGACAGGAGACAAAGTGGGTATGAATTGATTGTTTACAGATTGGCAGGTAGTGACTAGTGAGTTACTGCAACGTTCAATACTTGGACCCAGCTGTTCACAATAGATATTTAAGCGTGATCTGGCTGAGGGAACTATAAACAACATTTCTAAATTTGTTAACAAAATAAAACTGGGTGAGATTGAGAGTTGTAAGGAGAGCACAGGGGAATTTAGACAAGTTGAATAGTGGGCAAACCCGTGTCAAATGCAATACAACATAGGTAAATGTGAAGTTATAGACTTCGGTTTGTAAACAAAGGAGAGTATTAATTAAATGGGGAAATATTGGGATGTGAGGATGTGCAAAGGTATCCCAGGTATCTTTTTTTACCAATCAGTGAGGAAGGCAAATAGTATATTGATCTTGATTGCAAGAGGTTTTGAGTTACAAAGTAGGAATGTCTTTCTGAATTTATACAGAGCTTTGTTGAAACCACACCTGGAGTATTCCATGTAGTTTTGATCTCCCTACCTACGAAAAAATGTATTCGCGTAGTGGAGGTACAGCAGAGGTTCACTGGGCTGATACTGGAGATGGCAGTTTGGTTCAATTGGGCCTGTATTCACAAGTGTCGACAAAGATATGAGGGGGGTGTTTTTGCAAAGTATGCAATTCTAACTGGGTCGGACAGGTCGGATACAAGAAGGATGTTTCTCCTGGTTGGAGAGTTTAGAACCAGAGGACAGAGTCTCAGGATGCATTTAGCACTGGAAATATTTTTTTCACTCAAAAAAATAGTGAATCTGTGGAATTCTCCACTGCAGGAGGCTGTGGAGGCCAAGTCATAGATATTATTTTCCGAAATATTTTCAAAGTTTATAGATTTTAAAGGCATTAAAGGGGAAAGCGAGGACATGGATTTGGAATCCATGATCGTTTTGAATAGTAGAGCAGACTTGATGGGTTGAATGACCTCCTTTTGGTTTTATTTTCCGTGTTTCTCTTGTATTCAATTGATCAAAGTGAAAATTTCTCTTCCTCATTTCCAAATTTTTGTCACTTACTTAACCCATCTATACATCGTTGCAGATTCTGTCGTCTTCATGATTTGCTTTCCCACTTAACTTTCTAACAAAATTCGTTGATGGTACAATACACATGATCCCTTTGTCCAAATCAGGAAATGGAATGTTAGTAGTTGAGGTATCAGCACTGATCCCTGCCTTGCTCTACTCATTATAGTTTGCCAACCTGAAAATTACCCACTTATTCTAATTCTGTTTTCTCTTTGTCAGTTTTCTATCCCAACTGTTTTGCTCAACACTGACTACTTGTGTGGTAACATTTTATGTGGCAAGTGGAGTCTTTGACTGTTCGGTCTAGAGGGGTTGGACCAGGCATCCTAATCTGACTGAGTCCTGTTTGTCAGCATTTGGCCTATATCCCTTTAAACTCTTTCTATTCGTATATCCATCCAAATGTCTTTTTCGATGTTATTGTGCCAGCCTCTACCACTTCCTTTTTGGCATTTTGTTCCAATCGCACACTACCCTTTTGCTTGATAAAAGTACCCCTCCTTTTTAAATCTTTCATCTTCTCACCTTTAAATGTATGCCTTAAATGTTTGGACTCATCCCACCCTAGGAAAATCACATCGGCTATTCATCGTATTCATGCCCCTCATGATCTTATAAACCTCTATATCCCTATCTCTGATCCTCCAGGAGAAGAAACGCTGAGCTTTTTTAGCCTCTCCCTGGAGCTCAAACTTCCCAGTCCCAGCAACATCTTTGTAAATCTTTTTCTGTACCCTCTCAAGTTTTGCAACATTCTGCCTAGAGAATGGTGACCAGAATTGTACGCTGTATTTCAAAAGTGACTTCACGAATGTCTTGTACAGCCTCAACATGACATCCCAATTCCTATACTCAATATTATGACCTATCTAACTGCAACTCCTCTTTGAAGGAAATATGAACCTGCCCACCTAGGACTCTTTGTTTGGCAACACTTCCCAGTGCCCTCCTGTTTATTGTATAAAGTACCTCACATTTATCTAAATTAAACTGCATCCTCGACCCATTGGCCCATCTGATCACTGTCTTCTTCACTGTCCACTATTTTGGTGTCCTCTGCAAGCTTACTAACCATACCATTACGAATGCATGTTTGGGATTCCAAATATTCTCAACCTAATGTGATACCTGCCTTTTGGGTTCAAACATAGCATCAAATTTAGTTAACTTGGTAAAGTACATGTTGTTTTGAATTTTCCTTTTTGATAGATCTCCAGTACAACAGTAAAGGCAAAGTTGCAGTACCAATGATGAGGATTCTGCTCCAAAAAAGGCACTTATCTCAATTGAGATATTTTTAAAACTGGCTCCAGCAAAATATGATTTGATTCTAATTTTGTCTTGTTCTATTGTCTTTATAGCAAACCAATGAGGATGCCAATGTTCAGCATCTGATCTCCTTTATGGTAGATCTGGTTTGCCTAGTATAGGGATCTCACCTGACGTTATCCAGTGCCTTTATGCCACAATAATAATTAAACTTTGTCAACAACTTTATAACTTTGGTTGAACTTATATTCAAACTGTCATAGAGGAGGTAGCAACATAATGGTATTGTCAATGGGCTGGTAATTCAAAGTATATGGATTTAAATCGCATAATGGCAGATAGTGAAATTTGAATACCATAAATTCTGCAATTTAAATAAAAACTCAATCATGGCTGATGAGCATTTCAACTCCACTTACCCGCATTCTCCCCGTAGCCCTTAATTCCTTGTGACATCAAGAATTTATCAATCTCTGCCTTGAAGACATTTAGCGTCCCGGCTTCCACTGCACTCCGGGGCAATGAATTCCACAGGCCCACCACTCTCTGGCTGAAGAAATGTCTCCGCATTTCTGTTCAGAATTTACCCCCTCCAATTCTAAGGCTGTGTCCACGGGTCCTAGTCTCTCGCCTAACGGAAACAATTTCCTAGCGTTCACCCTTTCCAAGCCATGTATTATCTTATAAGTTTTTATTTCTTAGATCTCCCCTTAATCTTCTAAACTCCAATGAATACAATCCCAGGATCCTCAGCCGTTCCTTGTATGTTAGACCTACCATTCCAGGGATCATCCGTGTGAATCTCCGCTGGACACGCTCCAGTGCCAGTATGTCCTTCCGGAGGTGTGGGGACCAAAACTGGACACGGTACTCCAAATGGGGCCTAACCAGAGCTTTATAAAGTTTCAGTAGCACAACGGTGCTTTTATATTCCAACCCTCTTGAGATAAATGACAACATTGCATTTGCTTTCTTAATCACAGACTCAATCTGCATGTTTACCTTCAGAGAATCCTCAACTAGCACTCCCAGATCCCTTTGTACTTTGGCTTTACGAAAATTCTCACCGTTTAGAAAGTAGTCAATGCTTGTATTCTTTTTTCCAAAGTGCAAAACCTCGCATTTGCTCACATTGAATTCCATCAGCCATTTCCTGGACCACTCTCCCAAACTGTCTAGATCCTTCTGCAGCCTCTCCACTTCCTCAGTACTACCTGCCTGTCTACCTAACTTCATATCATCGGCAAACTTTGCTAGAATGTCCCCAGTCCCTTCATCCAGATCATTAATATATAATGCGAACAGCTGCGGCCCCAACACTGAACCCTGCGGGATACCGCTTGTCACCAGCTGCCATTCCAAAAAAGAACCTTTTATCCCAACTCTCTGCCTTCTGTCAGACAGCCAATCTTCAATCCATACCAGTAGCTCACCTCGAACTCCATGGGCCCTGACCTTGCTCAGCAGCCTCCCGTGTGGCACCTTATCAAAGGCCTTTTGGAAGTCTAGATGGACCATATCCACTGGGTTTCCATGGTCTAACCTACTTGTCACCTCTTCAAAGAATTCCAACAGGTTTGTCAGGCACGACCTCTCCTTACTAAATCCATGTTGACTTGTTCTAATCCAACCCTGCTCTTCCAAGAATTTAGAAACCTCCTCCTTGATGATGGATTCTAGAATTTCACCAACAACTGAGGTTAGGCTAATTGGCTTATAATTTTCCATCTTTTGTCTTGATGCTTTCTTGAACAAGGGGGTTACAACAGCGATCTTCCAATCATCTGGGACTTTCCCTGACTCCAGTGACTTTTGAAAGATCTCAACCAACGCCTCTGCTGTTTCCTCAGCCACCTCCCTCAGAACTCTGGGATGTAGCCCATCGGGGCCAGGAGATTTATCAATTTTAAGACCTTTTAGCTTTTCTAGCACTTTCTCTTTTGTAATGGCAACTATACTCAACTCAGTCCCCTGACTCCCTTTACTTGTTGGGATATTACTCATGTCTTCCACTATGAAGACTGACGCAAAGTACTTATTAAGTTCTCCTGCTATTTCCTTATCTCCCATTACTAGGATTCCAGCATCAGTTTGAAGTGGCCCAACGTCTACTTTTGCCTGTCGTTTGTTTCTTATCTATTGAAAGAAACTTTTACTATCATTTCTAATATTACTGGCTAGCCTACCTTAATATTCATATTTTACCAACAACCGAGGTTCGGCTAATTGGCCTATAATTTTCCATCTTTTGTCTTGATCCTTTCTTGAACAAGGGGGTTACAACAGCGATCTTCCAATCATCCGGGTCTTTCCCTGACTCCAGTGACTTTTGAAAGATCTCAACCAACGCCTCCGCTTTGGGTTAGCTAAGCCTTGAAAGATGTAGCATTTTTAAAAACAGTACAGGACATCTTCCACAGACTGTTCACAAATCTTCTTGTCATTGCAGTATAGAAATAGGTAACATTGTAAAATATGGAGTAGCAGAGCCAATGCATTGTAACTGCTTTGCTGCTGTAATGTTTGGCTCCAGTTTCTGGAAGAGGGTTTCATGCTTTGTTGAACTTCTCCCTAGGTTTGAACTTTTTTTCTGCAGCTTACGCAGGACATGAAATTTGGTGTATTTTGTTTCGCCAATTTTTTCAAATCCATTTGAAGTAACTTTTTTGCACAACATTCTAACTTTGTACCCATTGATTTGCAAATTTACTATGTTTGTTGAGGAAAGTAAAATGGTTAATTGATATTCTTCAAAAGTTAATATTTAATTAATAATTGCAGATCTATTCTTTATTTCTCTATCAAGCTTTTGTACTCATGCTGCCTCCACTCTTTTCATCTGCTCCAATAATTGTGTTTGTTAGTCACTCCTCTCAGGCTGTTGAGTATTTCATTATTGCCCAGTTTTGCATTCATCTTGGCCACAAATTCCTCTTTGAATCTGTTCAAATTGGTTGTTCTTGGCTTAACTATAAGCAGATGATTCAAAAGATCAAAAGATAAGAGCAGGAGTAGACATTCAGTCTTGCAACTTCCTTTTCCATTTTCTAAAACTATAGCTGATCCTCTATGTCTTGTACCTTTCTGCATTTATCCCCAATTTCATTGATTTTATTAATATTCTTTTACAGTCTGTGGCCCTCAGTTTACTTTCACAACTAACTGTATTGCTGTTTGTTTTAAATTTTTTCTTGGCATATGGGCATTGTCACTGTCCTTGTCCATCCCTAATTGACCTCAAGATTAGATAAATTGCATTCAATCATCAAAAGAATGGCCTCTTCCTGCACTGCAGGGTTTCGATGTTTCTATGAACAGCTTGAACCCAGTATATTTATTCTTACATTAGTTAAGCAACACTCATGTTGAGAGAACCATGAAGGAAATATGAGCCATCAATTGTGGACATCTCATTGAATGACATTTGAAAATTCAAATATATTGCATCCACTACTCAACTCGTTACAACTTCAAAAATGTGACTGGTTAAACTGAATTTTCCATTTCATAAATCCACCTTGACTCTATTTAAGTGCCTATAATAATAAGTTTGTGTTTTTCCTAATACGACTGTGAGGCTAACTGCCTATGTAAATACAGAAGTTTCTTCTATTCTCTTCCCCTTCTTTGTTGAGCTGAGATTAGGTTTGCTACTTTCTAATCTGTGGCAACTTCTAGAATTGAGTAAATTCTGAACACTTGAGTCTGATCTATCCACTATTTTTGTAACTATCCCTCTTAAAACCTTATAATGTCAGCTTTCAGTCTGTTAACTTTTCCTTAAACCAAATGCTATTTTCTAAGTTCCCCAATTTCATTGGAGTCTTGGTTGTCCAAACTTTCAAACTTATCTTTGTTTCCTACCTGTGAAGATAGATATAAAATATTATCCTGTGACATCGCTTATTTCTCGATTGTGTTTATCCTGTCCCTTCTTGAAAGTATTGTATGATAAGTTAGAAAAAAACAATCGTAATCAATTATTTCCAGAGGCTCCTTTCCTGCTTCTTTGCTATTGAGCGATGTTGAATCTAAATACCCTGTTCTCAAAACACAGACCTAGAAAATTGCTTTGAATAATTCCTGTAAATTTGATTTGCCTGCCCCATAAGAATTCAGTCACCCGTGATTGTTGCTTTATTGCTGTTATGTACCTCTAATTTGCTGTGTTATGCTCTAGTCTATGGTATTATCACTCTTGTCGATGTAGTTTATAGGTTTCCATGGCATTTTTTTGTCTTTGCTTAGCTGTACTCAAAATAATTTTGCATCTGGATTTTTTTTATGGAGCTAAAATCACTTAAATTTCATTTTCACCATCTTCAATTGAATAGTGACCTGGAAACACGGATCTTATGTTTGTTGGAAAGGGAGCTAGGCTTAGGCCCCTCTGGTATTGCACTTGGGGATTTCCTCACCTGTTGGATTTACAGTCGCACCTCATGCTCCTGACTATTAACCTGCATGACCACTAACTTCAGAAGTGTGACTGCCTTCTTGATCAAATGTTCAGATAACTTCCTGATGGGATACAATGTATTCAGCTTGGATTCCAATGTGGCACCTATATGTTGAAGTCCCTTGAATTGTCTAAACAATTGGTAGCCCTGAGTCTCTGGTCTTGTCTAATGCCTGCTTCTTGTTACCAAGTCTTTAGGATCAAATATTTTTACCATCTTTATAAAATGCTGTCATGTCTTGTGAATCAACCACAGCTAAAATACTAATAGTTCTGTTTTCAGACAGAGAAGGGTTGGAAAGAAATTGGGTCAATGTGAAGTGACTGCAGTTGCGTTAAAAATAAGTGTTGCATTAAATCTTCAGGGATTTGCAGGCTTTTGCATGCTAGTCACGAAATGGGTGAAGAGAATTCTTCAGCAGATCGTTGATCATACGAACTGCCAACATTCTGTTCCAAGGAAATCTATCTCGACTTGGGTATATTGCATTTGAGTTATAGTACGTTATCTGGTAGTTGCAAAGTTCTGAACATAAACCTCAGTAAAAGTGAAAATGTTTTTTATTATAGCGTATAATTATTTTTCACCTCTTGCCAGGGTTTTGTTCTGGTCATTTTGACAAATACTGCTTGCAGAAAGCTGTTTCATCAATTCAATTTGCCCTACTTAACTATTGAATGGTATTTCAGCTAGATCTTTTTAAAAAAGATGGAGTGTTGAAGATGGGCAAAGTTAAAAATTACACAATCACCAATCGTCCAACAGGTTTATTTGGAAGCACGAGCTTTCAAAGTGCTGCTCCTTCATCAGGTAGTTGTTGAAGGTGATTGTTCCTGCATTTGAGTATCAGATATCAGATATTTGACTACAGGAGCCATCATCCCAACACCCAGAAACTGAGCTGCATCAGGCTATTATTTAAACTGGCCACAGCACACTGCAGCACCCAGGGACTACGAGCACCAGAAGAAAAATACTTATCAAGAACAACGGGTACCTGATAAATACTATCCGCCAATTCTTGAAGAGTAAACCCAAATAAGAAGACAACGAGCCCAGAGACTCGAGCCACACAACCATGCATCAAAGACATCTACAGAGATGACTACCAGACTATTCCGTCTTCTTGGCATTATGGTAGCCCACAAACCTACCAACACGCTGAAACAGCTACTGATGAAACTAAAGGACCCTGTACCAGTAACCACCAAAATGAATGTCATATACAAAATACCCTCCAAGGGCTGTAACAAACACTACTTCGGACAGACAGGCAGAAAACTCGCCAGCAGGCTACATGAACACCAACTAACCACCAAAAGCTGTGACTAATATCTTACGGACGAAGGACACCACTTCAACTGGGACAACATCTCCATCTTAGGATAGGCTAAACGGAGACACTTACGGGAATTTCTAGAGGTCTGGCATTCAGACAGCAACTCCATCAGTAAACAAAATGATGTGGACCCCATTTACCAACCTCTGAGAAAAAGAACTGGGAATGATATCACCCACTTTAGCAGACCAAGACACGTGAATAGAAAGCGGGACAGAACACCAGTGTTTCAATGGACGCTCACTGATGATGTTACCTAGCATGATGACTAAACGTCTGAGAATAAACCTACCGCCTCAGCGAGCAAACTTGCAACTGTATACTCAGCTTTCATTTTTAGAAAGTATAGTTAGAGACAGACTGAAACGTGTTGGATGAGGAGCTGGATGCTCACAGAGTACCTCAATAAATAAGTGCAAGTATGTAAAAATTCACTCTAGTTCCATTCTACGTGGACTGGGTTTCTGTTCAGAAGAGACTTAATTGTTTTTAATGTTTTCTAACTGGTTTGTTTGTAGGTCTTCTATTCACAAGTCTTTTTTCTGAAAAAGAGGGCAATATATATTCATCAATCAACATTTCGAAAAGGTGAAGTGCTGAGATAAAATTCTCAATTCTGTTCAATATTGAACTTATATAGTACTCAATACTGAATGGTGCTGCTGCACTTTACTGAGGTATGCAATAGTTGAAAAATGTGGAGCTGGAAAAACACAGCGGCCAAGCAGCATCCGAGGAGCAGGAGAATCGACGTTTCGGGCATAAGCCCTTCTTCAGAAATGAAGCTGGTGTGCCAAGCGTGCTGAGATAAAAGGTAGTGGGGAGGGAATTTGGGGGAGGGGTGCTAGGAATACGATAGGTGGAAGGAGGTGAAGGTGATAGGCTGGAGAGGGGGTGGGGGCGGTGAGGTCGGGAAGAAGATTGCAGGTCAAGAGGGCGGTGCTGAATCTGAGGGTTGGGACTGAGATAAGGTGGGGGGAGGGGAAATGAGGAAGCTGGAGAAATCTACATTCATCCCGTGTGGTTGGAGGGTTCCTCGGTGGAAGATGAGGCGCTCATCCTCCAGGCGTCATGTGGCCAGGGTCTGGCGATGGAGGAGGGCAAGGACCTGCATATCATTGGCGGAGTGGGAAGGGGAAGCTAAAGTGTTCAGCCACGGGGCGGTTGGGTTGGTTGGTGCGGGTGTCCTAGAGATGTTCTCTGAAACATTCCGCAAGTAAGTGCCCTGTCTCCCCAATGCAGAGGAGACCACATCGGGTGCAGCGGATACAGTATTGATGTGTGTGGAGGTGCAGGTGAATTTGCGACGGATATAGAAGAATCCATTGGGGCCTTCGAGGGAGGTGAGGGGGGAGGTGTAGACGCAAGTTTTGCAATTCTTGCGGTTGCAGGGGAAGGTGCCGGGAGTGGAGGTTGGGTTGGTGGGGGGTGTGGACCTGACAAGGGAGTCGCAGAGGGAGTCGTCTCTCCTGAATGCTGATAGGGGTCTGTCTGGAGGTGGCGGAAATGACGGAGGATGATTAAGATGTATCCGGAGGTTGGTGGGTTGGAAGGTGAGGACCAGTGGGGTTCTGTCCTAGTGGCGATTGGAGGGGCGGGCTTCAAGGGCGGAGGTGCGGGAAGTGGAGGAGATGCAGTGGAAAGCATCGTCAACCACTTCGGAGGGGAAATTGTGGTCTTTGAAGAAGGAGGCCATTTGAGTTGTTCGGTAGTGGAATTGGTCCTCCTGGGAGCAGATGCGGTGGAGGCATTGGGAATATGGGACTCTGGTACTCCAGCATTTGCAGTCCTCACTTTCTCCTGAGGTAAGCAATAGCATGGTGGCTTCTAGTGGCAGAGGCAAGATACTGCAGCTATAACTTTTTCTGCGCAACTTGCACTGCGGAATTGTATCTGAAACAAATTTACGGCTGTTTGCAAGTCATTTGATTTTGCCTCTTTTACCCATGTGTAAAAAATGGTTTTGTTACTGGGTCAAATAAGCATGAGTGAAGGCAAAAGTGTTGAATGCGCTTTATGAATTTGCTGTATTTGTCTTGACCATAAGTGAAGTGTGCGGAGTTTTCATTTCAAGGTAATTTCTGTTGAAATATGCAGGCTATTTTTGTTCAGTTTACTCGTGTTCTGGTAGCAGTGTAATATTGCTCAAGTCGTATGCTAGTATTAAAATCTTTGATACAGTCTTTTGATTTTAATGGACAGATTTTTTATGCTACAGTTAAACTTTTAGTGTGTGTTTCTTGTGCCTGACACCATTTTTAAATACAACTAAATCTGAGCAGAACTTCAAATGAAGCAACATATACTTGATAATGGTTTTGTGTTTTTTAACTACTTGGATTATTGAGTGCCCAAATTAGTATAAATTGAAACACTTTAAGCATGATAAGGAAAGGCTCTTGGTTGGTAAATCAGGCATGATTCAAGCATCAGTCAGCGATAAAGGACTGTTTTTGTTGCTTCACCATCTCATCTTAATTGGTCAAGGAATAATCTGAAGGGTACATGGTTGTCAGGGAAGACTAACTTACTTGTACATTTTAAGATTACTCTTTGGGGCCAATTGTTGAAAGCTGTATAGCTTTGAAATTTATGTTGGTCTTTTCAAAGAATTGGAATCTATTGCAAAATCATTTTTGTCCAACATTAATGCTTGTACTGGTTTGAGTACATGAACTTGTTTATAATTTGGTATTTGGAGTGATGGGCATGATGCAAATAATTTCTCCACTTAATTTAAAACTGTGATGGAGAAATAAAATTAGAATGGGTGCATTTAAACTGGAAGAGCACCAATATCCTGGGCAGGAGATTTGCTAGACCACTTTGGGAGGGTTTGAACTAGCTTGGCAATGGGATGGGAACCAGAGCTACAGATCAGAGGAGATGGTAGTTGTTGAATGGGCAGAAATAGAATGCAAAGAGTCTGTTGGGAAGATTACACAGTTGATAGGGTAAAGGGATGGGTTAAAATGTGTCTCTTTTAATGTAAGGTGTGTGAGGAATAAGAGTGATGAGCTTAGAGCATGGATCAGTACTTCGAACAATTATGTTGTGGCCGTAATGGAGACATGGATTTCACAGGGGCAAGAATGGTTGCTGCGTGTTCCAGAGTTTAGATCTTTTAAAAAGAACTGGGACGTAGGTAAAAAAGGAGGGGGAGTAACATTGTTAATTAGTGCATCACAGCTGCAGAAAAGGATGTTGTTGGGCAGGGTTTGTCTACTGAGTCAGTATGGGTAGAAGTCAATAACAGGAAAGGAGCAGTCAATTTATTGGTTGTTTTCTATAGACCCGCAATAGTAGCGGAGTGATGGTAGAACAGATTGGTTAGCAGATCTTGGAAAGGTGCAGACCTAACAGTTATTGTTATCGGTGACTTCAACTTCCCCAATGTTGATTTTAACCTCTTTAGTGCAGATGGTCTGGATGGAGTAGATTTTGTCAGGTGTGTCCAGGAAGAATCCCTGACTCAATATGTAGGTAAGCCAACGAAGGAGGAGGCCGTATTGGATTTGGTTCTTGGCAATGAGGTATCAGATCTCTCTGGAGAGCATTTCGATGACAGTGACCACAGCTGCCTTGCCTTTACCATAACTATGGAGAGGGATAGGAACAGACAGTAAGGTAAGGTATTTAATTGGGGGAGGGAAAATTATACTGCTATTAGATAGGAGCTGTGGAGTATAAATTAGAAACAATTGTTCTACAGGAAATGCAGAAGAGAAATGTTGAGGCTGTTTAAGGAGCACTTGTTGCGAGGGTTGGATAACTTTGTCCCACTGAGACTGGCAAGGAATGGTAAGGTGAGGGAGCCTTGGATGACAAGAGGAGCTTCTTTTCAAGAGGAAGAAGGAAGCTTACTTAATGTTGAGGAAGCAAGGATTTGGCACCGCATTAGAAGCTTACAAGGTTGCTAGAAAAGAACTTAAATGGACTGAGGAGAGCTAGGAGGGGGCACCAAAAAGCCTTGGTGGGAAGGATTAGGGAAAACCCTACAGCGTTCTATATATACATGAGGAATAAGAGAATGATCAGAGAGGGGGTAGGGCCAACCAAGGATAGTGGAGGGAACTTGTGCCTGGAGCCTGAAGAGATAGGGGAGGCCTCAAATGAGTTTTTTGCTTCAGTATTCACGAGACCTTGTTGATAGTGAGAACACCATGGACCAGGTTAATAGGCTTGAACAGATTGATATTAAGAAAGTGGATGTGCTGACATTCTGGGAAGCATCAGGATAGATAAGTCTCCAGGACCAGACCAGATATATCCAAGGTTTCTATAGGAAGCGAAGAATGAGATTGCTGGGCCTCAGGCGATGATCTTTGCATGCTCACTCTCCAGGGGAGTAGTACCAGGTGTTTGGGGAGCAGTGAATATTCTTTCTCTGTTCAAGAAAGGGAATAGGGAAATCCCTGAGAATTACAGACCAGTTAGTCTTACATCTCTGGTAAGCAAAGTATTAGAAAAGATTGAGAGGAAGGATTTATGACTATTTGGAAAAATATAGTTTGATTAAAGATAGTCAGCATGGCCTTGTGAGGGGCAGGTCATGCCTCTCAAGCCTATTGAGTTCTTTAACTTGGAGGTGCTAGTGTTGGACTGGGGTGGACAAAGTTAAAAATCGCACAAAGCCAGGTTATAGTCAAACAGGTTTATTTGGAAGCACTAGCTTTTGGCACACGCTCCTTCACCTGATGAAGGAGCGGCCCTCCGAAAGCTCGTGCTTCCAAATAAATCTGTTTGACTATAACCTGTTGTGTGACTTTTAACTGAGTTCTTTTGAGGATGACGAGACAAGTTGACAAAAGTCGAACAGTGGATGTCGTGTATATGGATTTCAGTAAGGCACTTGATAAGGTTCCTCATGGTATGCTCATTCAGAAAGTTATGTATGGGATACAGGGAAATTTGGCTGTCTGGATACAGAATTGGCTGGCCAAAAAAAGACCGCAAGTGGTTGTGGATGGAAAGTATTTTTTCTGGAAGTTGGTGGCCAGTGGTATCCTGCAGGGATCTGTTCTTGGGCCTCTGAATCTTGCTTTTATAAATGACTTGGATGAAGAAGTGAAAGGGTAGCGTAGTAAGTTTGTCGATGACACAAAGTTCAGTGGTGTTGTAGATAGTGTCGAGTGGCAGATAGACTTCAACCTGGAAAAATGCAAAGTGATTCATTCTGGAATGTCAAATTTTAATGCTGAATGCAGGGTTAAAGACAGGATTATGAGCAGTGTGGAGGAATGGTGGCATCTTGGGGTCCACGTCCATAGATCCCTGAAAGTAACAACCCTATCAGTTTGGGTGGTAAAGAAGGCATTTGGTGTTTTGGCTTTCAATAATAGGAGGATTGAGTTTAAGAGCTGCAAGGTTTTGCTGCAGCTGTATAAAACCCTGGTTAGTCCGCACTTAGAATATTGTGTCCATTTCTGGTTGCTTCATTATAGGAAGGATGTAGATGCTTTAGGTGTATCACAAACTTGATTGAGTTTTTTGAAGAAGTGACAAAGAGGATTGATGAGGGTAGAGCAGTCCATCTATATGGACTTCAGTAAGACGTTCAACAAGGTTTCCCTTGGGAGACTGATTAGAAAGGTTAGATCTCATGGAATACAGGGACAACTAGCCATTTGGGTACAGAACAGGCTCAAAGGTGGTGGTGGAGGGTTTTTTTTCAGACTGGAGGCCTGTGACCAGTGGAGTGCCACAAGGATCGATGCTGGGCCCTCTACTTTTTGTCATTTACATAAATGATTTGGATGCGAGCATAAGAGGTACAGTTAATAAGTTTGCAGATGACACCAAAATTGAAGGTGTAGTGGACAGCGAAGAGGGTGACCTCCGAATACAACAGGATCTGGATCAGATGGGCCAGTGGGCTGAGAAGTGGCAGATGGAGTTTAATTCAGATAAATGTGAGGTGCTGCATTTTGGGAAAGCAAATCTTAGCAGGACTCGTTCACTTAATGGTAAGGTCCTCGGGAGTGTTGCTGAACAAAGAAACCTTGGAGTGCAGGTTCATAGCTCCTTGAAAGTGGAGTCGCAGGTAGATAGGATAGTGAAGGAGGTATGCTTTCCTTTATTGGTCAGAGTATTGAGTACAGGAGTTGGGAGGTCATGTTGTGGCTGTACAGGACATTGGTTAGGCTACTGTTGGAATATTGCATGCAATTCTGGTCTCCTTCCTATCGGAAGGATGTTGTGAAACTTGAAAGGGTTCAGAAAAGATTTATAGGGATGTTGCCAGAGATAGAGGATCTGAGCTACAGGGAGAGGCTGAACAGGCTGGGGCTGTTTTTCCTAGAACTTCGGAGGCTGAGGGGTGACCTTATAGCGGTTTACAAAAATGAGGGGCATGGATAGGGTAAATAGGCAAAATCTTTTCCCTGGAGTCGGGGAGTCCAGAACTAGAGGGCATAGGTTTAGGGTGAGAGGGGAAAGATATAAAAGAGACCTAAGGGGCAACTTTTTCACGCAGAGTGTGGTACGTGTATGGAATGAGCTGCCAGAGGAAGTGGTGGAGGCTGGTACAATTGCAACATCTAAGAGGCATTTGGATGGGTATATGAATAGGAAGGGTTTGGAGGGATATGGGCTGGGTGCTGGCAGGTGGGACTAGATTGGGTTGGGATATCTGGTCAGCATGGACGGGTTGAACTGAAGGGTCTGTTTCCATGCTGTACATCTCTATGACTCTATGACAGTGCAGAGGAGATTTACCAGGATGCTGACTGGATTGGAGAGCTTGTCTTGTGAAGAGAGATTGAGTGAGCTCGGGCTTTACACACTGGAGAGAAGAAGGGAGAGAGGTGACTTGATAGAAGTCTACAAGGTAATGAGAGGCCTTGGTAGAGTTGATAGCCAGAGACCTTTCCTCGGGGCAGAAATGGCTGTCATGAGGGGTCATAATTTTAAGGTGATTGGAGGAAGGTATAGGGGAGAAGTCAGACCGAGGTTCTTTACGCAAACAGTGCTGGGTGTGTGGAATGCACTGCCAGCGATGTTGGTTGAGTCAGAGACATTAGGAACATATTAAGCGATTGCTGGGCAAACGCATGGATGGCAATAAATTGGGGGGAGTGTAGACTAAGTTGATCTTAGTTTAAGATCAATGCTCAGCACAACATTGTGGGCTGAAGGGCCTGTACTGTGCTGTACTATTCTTTGTTCTATTTTGTAATGGTGCAGCAGAGCTTCTTTCATGTCTTCAGGAAGAATAGTCAATGTAAATTCAAACTTTATATCTCCACTTATACTTTCCACTTCATTGAGTTCCTATGCATTTCATTGAACCTTTAGTTGGCTGTTCAAGACCATGTGTAGATGTTGGTAGAGCTTTGAATTGCTTGAAAAATGTTGCCATGTAAATACGCAGAATAAATAGCAGGAGGTGGTTGATTATCACGTAAGCTGTGTACTGTGGTTCTCTCTCAGTATGCCATCCATTTAATTTCCATCAGTAAATTCTGGAATGTTAATTATTACTGAAGTGCTGCCATTACTGGGTTTCTCTCCAGCTGAAGGGAGAATTGGTCAGTTAACTAATACCGAGTAAAATATAGGGCATTATGCTTGGTGCTTTATACGTACAGTTTGTCTATTGAACTATCCAAGGAAGATTTGGGGTCTATGGACACTCATAACTTTTAAAATATTGAATTTTCTAGTGACCAGCTGAAATATTAACCTTCAAGATTTTATATTTTTAAAATTAGCATTGACTAAACATTTAAATCAAAGTAAAATGCTGTGGGTTTTGGAAATCTGAAACAGATGAGAATGCTGGAGAAACTTAGGTTTGGCACCATTTGTGAAGAGAGAAACTTCACATCTAGTCGAAACGTTAAATGTTTCTCTCTTGGCTGACCATAACTTGGTTTCTTTCTAATATATTGAACAACAGAAATTGAGTTGTCTCCTTTTAATTCAAACAACTGCAAGCTCAATGTTCCTTTTAAACTTGACATTCTACAGTTTCAGTCCCCTTAAGAAATTATACATTTGCAGAGGAACTTCAAGATTTCACCAATTTAATCCTGAGGATAGACAAATTGAAGAGATTTGAAGAAACAGCATCTGTATTTCCTAGACTTTCAAAAAATAAGATGTGATCTCATTGAAAAATTTTAGAGCTTGGTTGATGAAGATAGAATGTTTCCCTGGCTTGTAACTGTAAAACCAAGCAACACAATCTCGGAATAAGGAGCAGGCCATCTGAGAGTGATGTAAGAGGGAATTCTTCATTTCTAGGGTGGTAACATTTTGGAATTGTTCACCAGAGGGAAGTGGAGGCGGTATGGGAAAGTGTCCAGGTTTAAAAACTGAAACTCTAGTTTGAGTATTCACACAGCCCTCTGTTCCCAAAACAACCAAATTGTACAGACTTGTCTCTGGACAAAGTATAGAAGGATTTCACACTATTTACCCATTCCAGAGCTTTCTGTTTAACCTAATGCCTTAAAAGTAGCTTATCCCTAAAAAAACTTGCTGTGGAGAAAAATGCAAAGGAGAACCTTACATTGATCATTCCCATTTTAAAGTAATGTTTGTAAGGGGAAAGCTGTATCATAAAGTAATTAAGAAGAGAAAGTAGTAAATTTTCAAATGAAAGGTACAGCTTGAGTTGTTTTCAGAGGGAAGATAAAGGAGAGAGACATGAGAGATAGTGTCATCCAAAAAAAAAATTCTATAGATTCGTAGAATCCTGACAGAGCAGAAAGAGGCTATTTGGCCCATGGAGTCTGCACTGGGTGAGGAGCATCCTACCCCTACCCAAACCCAAACCCAAACCCAAACCCAAACCTTACCCAACCTCTACCCTATTTCTCACGGGTAATCCACCTAGCCTGTACATCCCTGGACACTGATAGGCAATTTAACATGGCTAATCCACCTAACCTGCACATCTTTGACTGTGGGGAAGAAACCCATGCAGACACATCGAGACCATGCAAGCTCCACATGACAGTCACCCAAGGCTGTATTGAACCCATGTCCCTTGCATTGTGAGGCAGCTTGTGCTAACCTCTGAGCCACAATGTGCCACTTCATTTGCTAAGGGACTATGTGGGAAGTTATCGCACAAGTGACAGCTCATGGATTTGCATTTAATATATTAGCGTGGTTTGAGCACTGGTTGATGGTCAAGAACAATGGGTAGGAATAAACGGTGTATTTTCAAATTAGTAAGCTTGCTGCAAAGGTTGCTGCAGGTTGTTATTTGCAATTTATTGTCAACAGATTGACCACAATCTCACTAAATAATGGAAGAGGCTCAAGGGCTGAATGACTCCTATTTCTATATTCCTTAATGACTTTGACAAATAGATGGTGTAACATATCTAACTGTCATGAAACAAAGCTGGATGGAAGTGTTAGCAATAAGGAGGATACAAAGAAGCAACCAAAAGCTGCAGACAGATTTAATAAATCCGTATAAAGATGGCAGGAGGAATATGGTATCTGGAAATGATGTGGTTCTAATTGGTCATCTCAGAAAAGCTGAATATTTTGAAAAATATCTTGATGTTGAGAGGGACTTGGGTGTGTGCTCATATAAGGAACATGAAACATTAACACACATGTACAGAAAACAGAGACAAATTGTATGTTTCACTTTCTTGGAAAGTGTCTGGGTACAAGAATAAGCAAGTCTTGCAAGAATTGTACCACACCTGATGTACTGTGCACAGTTTTCATCTCCATATCAGAGGAAGAATATATTTGCGTTGGAGGAAAGTACAATGAAGTTTACATGGAAGGTTGCTGGCTTGAGTTTTCCAATAGTGGGTTGAAAAATATTGGTCTTGTATATAAGAAGAGATGGTCTTGATGAAGCTTACTGGTTTCTAAGGCAGCTTGACAAGGTAGATGCTGAGAGAATGTCCTCAGCTAGGGTTAGGATTGTAGGAATACAGTCTTGAATTAAGGTCCTGATTTGAGGAGTAATATCTTCACTTACAGGATTGTAACTCTTTGGAATTTCTCCTTTTTGTACATGGATAGTCCATTGTCTAAGATATTTAAACTTGAGATGGATATTTGGCTCCTCAAGGAATTTAAGGAGATCAAGCAGAAATAGAATTGAAGTACAAAATCAGCTACGGGTTATGGTTTCTGTTTGGAGGGCAGTACTGTCTACCCCTTGAATCTACTCCTTGTGTAATTTTTAAAACTCATTTTTTAGCTTCCCCTCATGAAATATCTTTGACTTACCTGATATTCAGGACACAAGAACTACTACCAATTGATGCAAAAGTCTACATTTCTTTTGACACTCCTTTCTGTTTCAGTCCTTAGTTCTGCACTTTTGAAACAACACATTGATTATTCTTGTGGTAATTGGACATTAAGTTATTGATGTCTTTGTTTGTTTTATGATTGTTTTAAGGATCTCAAAAAGATCTGCATTGAAGGATAATTAACTTGGAAACATTTTAATTTGTTGTGGAAGAGCCTGTGTTAACCTTATCACTTGGAGGATCATATAAAAATTCAAATGTAGAATGACATGATCTCGTCTTGAGTGGGAACAACACTTTTTGTTTGAGAGCTTGAGCATTGCCGAGGTCAGTCAAAAGCATGAGGATCATGGAATGGTTGCAGTATACGAATTGCTTCTGTGCTGGATCACTAAAGGGGCAATTCATCTCGTATTATTCCATTGCAATTTGCTGAGGAATGGTGGATGTTTCGTGTCAGTCTTGAAATAAACTTCTTCCTTTGTAGCCTATGATACAATGGATTTTATGTAATTCTTCAACTTGTGATGACAGCTCCATATGAAGAAGGATTCCTTGTCATTATTGTTGCACACCAGTTATTCTGTGCTTGGGACATTCATCTTGTGCAAACTCATACATGCCAACTATTTGAAATAACTTGCTTGTCTGCCATTGTATTAAACCATGAAGAAATCCAAATAACACCATTTGTAAAAAAATGAACCATAGTTTTTCAAGGTCAAAACAAAAGCAAACCAGGCATAAAGTTTTATATCTGGAGGGATAAATTTGGAAAATGGACAAGTTATGCTAAACCTTAATTTCAATTTTGGTTTACTAAGTTGTGAAGGTTATGGTGTGTGTGTGTTTCGATTACAAATATGATACGAGGGATGCTTGAGTTTGCCATATCAAGAAAAAGTTGACAAGCTAATCTTTTTACGCAATGGAACACTGAGGGATATCAAATAGTAGTCTTCAAAATTGTCAAAGTCTTCAATAAAGTGGATACAGAAGTTATATATTGTGGCAAGAGTTCAGCAACAGCTGGATTATTGAGTACAGTTTGGTTGCCACAGTTTAGGGATGATGTGATTGCATTCTAGCAGGTAGAAAGATTCACCAAGGTATTGCTTGGACTGGAAAGAGTTTGATTTGTGGTGATGTGTTTGAGGTGTACAAGATTGTCGGGGAATAGTGGGTAGGCAGAAATATCTTCCCTTAACAAAGGTCAATAACCAGGTTTTAAAATCATAAGCAGAAGATTTGACCACATTTTTTTTCACTTGAGTTGTGGGTGTCTGCCAGAAAGATGGTAAAGGTGAGAACCGTCAAGAAAATCAAAAATTATTTAAATGAACATTCGAAATGCCATAGCATACAAAGTTGGAAAATTGGGTTAGATTAGGTGGATATTTTGGAACTCGTGTGTAAGCGATAGAATGAAGGGCCTCCACCAGTGCTGTAAAAACTCTGACTCTGAGGCCATCAATTTTGAGATGATTACAAAACAATGACTGCAGATGATGGAAACCAGATTCTGGATTAGTGGTGCTGGAAGAGCACAGCAGTTCAGGCAGCATCCGAGGAGCTGTAAAATCAACGTTTCGGGCAAATGCCCTTCAGGAATAAAGGTAGAGAGCCTGAAGGGTGGAGAGATAAGCTAGAGGAGGGTGGGGTTAGGGAGAAAATAGCATAGAGTACAATAGGTGAGTGGGGGAGGGGATGAAGTTGATAGGTCAGGGAGGAGGGTGGAGTGGACAGGTGGAAAAGAAGATAGGCAGGTAGGACAAGTCATGGGGACAGTGCTGAGCTGGAAGTTTGGAACTAGGATGAGGTGGGGGAAGGGGAAATAAGGAAGCTGTTGAAGTCCACATTGATGCCCTGGGGTTGAAGTGTTCCGAGGCGGAAGATGAGGCGTTCTTCCTCCAGACGTCTGGTAGTGAGGGAGCGGCGGTGAAGGAGGCCCAGGACCTCCATGTCCTCGGCAGAATGGGAGGGGGAGTTGAAATGTTGGGCCACAGGGTGGTGTGGTTGATTGGTGCGGGTGTCCCGGA
Source organism: Chiloscyllium plagiosum (assembly GCF_037043375.1). Lineage (NCBI taxonomy): Eukaryota > Metazoa > Chordata > Chondrichthyes > Orectolobiformes > Hemiscylliidae > Chiloscyllium > Chiloscyllium plagiosum. The sequence goes on from NW_028270149.1 coordinate 67,579,163, forward strand.
GATGTTCCCTAAAGCGTTCTGCGAGGAGGCGTCCAGTCTCCCCAATGTAGAGGAGACCACTTTGGGAGCAACGGATACAATAAATGATATTGGTGGATGTGCAGGTAAAACTTTGGATGTGGAAGGCTCCTTTAGGGCCTTGGATGGAGGTGAGGGAGGAGGTGTGGGCACAAGTTTTGCAATTCCTGCGGTGGCAGGGGAAGGTGCCAGGATGGGAGGGTGGGTTGTAGGGGGGGCGTGGACCTGACCAGGTAGTCAGGGAGTTAACGGTCTTTGCGGAAGGCGGAAAGGGGTGGGGAGGGAAATATATCCCTGGTGGTGGGGTCTTTTTGGAGTAGGTGGAAATGTCGGTGGATGATTTGGTTTATACGAAGATTGGTAGGGTGGAAGGTGAGCACCAGGGGCATTCTGTCCTTGTTACGGTTGGAGGGGTGGGGTCTGAGGGCCGAGGCGTGGGATGTGGCTGAGATGCGTTGGAGGGCATCTTTAACCACATGAGAAGGGAAATTGCGGTCTCTAAAGAAGGAGGCCATCTGGTGTGTTCTGTGGTGGAACTGGTCCTCCTGGGAGCAGATACGGCGGAGGTGGAGGAATTGGGAATACGAGATGGCATTTTTGCAAGAGGTAGGGTGGGAAGAGGTGTAATCCAGGTAGCTGTGGGAGTCGGTGGGTTTGTAAAAAATGTGTCAAGTCGGTCGTCATTAATGGAGATGGAGAGGTCCAGGAAGGGGAGGGAGGTGTCAGAGATGGTCCAGGTAAATTTAAGGTCAGGGTGGAACGTGTTGGTGAAGTTGATGAATTGCTCGACCTCGTCGTGGGAGCATGAGATGGCGCCAATGCAGTCATCAATGTAGCGGAGGAAGAGGTGGAGAGTGGTGCTGGTGTAATTACGGAAGATCGACTGTTTTACGTAGCCAACAAAGAAACAGGCATAGCTGGGGCCCATACGTGTGCCCGTGGCTACCCCTTTGGTCTGGAGGAAGTGGGAGGATTCGAAGGAGAAATTATTAAGGGTGAGGACCAGTTCGGCCAAACGAATGAGAGTTTCGGTGGAAGGGTACTGTTGGGGACGTCGGGAGAGGAAAAAACAGAGGGCTTGGAGGCCCTGGTCATGGTGGATGGAGGTGTAGAGGATTGGATATCCATGGTGAAGATGAGGTGTTGGGGGCCGGGAAAATGGAAGTCTTGGAGGAAGTGGAGGGTGTGGGTGGTGTCTCAAATGTATGTGTAGAGTTCCTGGACGAGGGGGGATAGGACAGTGTCGAGGTAGGTAGAAATGAGTTCAGTGGGGCAGGAGCATGCTGAGACAATGGGTTGGCCAGGGTGGTCAGGCTTGTGGATCTTGGGAAGGAGGTAGCACCAGGCAGTGCGGGGTTCCCGGACTATGAGGTTAGAAGCTGTGGGTGGGAGATCTTCTGAGGTGATGAGGTTCTGTATGGTCTGGGAGATGATGGTTTGGTGATGGGGGGGGGTGGGGTCATGGTCGAGGGGGCGGTAGGAAGAGGTATCCTCGAGTTGGTGTTTGGCTTCAGCGGTGTAAACGTCAGTGTGCCAGACTACCACTGTGCCCCCTTTATCTGCTGGCTTGATGGTGAGGTCGGGATTGGATCAGAGGGATTAGAGGGCTGCACGTTGTGAGAATGAGAGGTTGGAGTGGGGGAGGGAGGGAGACAGGTTGAGGCAGTTAATGTCCCAGCGGCAGTTGGAAATGAAGAGGTTGAGGGCAGGTAATAGGCCAGCACGGGGTGTCCAGGTGAATGCAGTGTGTTGGAGGTGGGCGAAGGGGTCCTTGGAAGGTGGGCAGGAATCCTGATTGGGAAAGTAAGCTCGGAGGCGGCGGAAGAAGTGTTCGACGTTGCAGCGTGTATTAAATTCATTGATGCGTGGACGAAGGGGGATGAAGGCGAGTCCTTTGCTGAGGACTGATCGTTCGTTCCTCAGTGAGGGGGAGGTCTGGAGGGATGGTGAAAACTCAGCAGGGCTGGGAACTGGGAGTCGGGGTGGAGCCGGTAACTGCAGTGGGTGTGATGGTGGGGGGAAATGGGGGTGGAGTCATGAGCAGGGGTAGTGTTCCCCTCGGGGCTCTGGGGGCTGGGAATGGTGACGGGGGATCTGTGGGGGGGCGGGTCAGCAGAATGCAGGTGTGGGCGGAAGTGGTGGCAGACACGGCAGTAGGGGTGGCGGAAGTCACTGAGCGTGTGACAGCGATGATGTGAGGGGCGGAAATGATGTCACGTGTGATGCATGAGGAATTGAGGGGCGGAAGTGGCTGTGGGAGCGGCCATGAAGGGGGCAGAAGTGACATCATCAATCAGCGTGGGGGTGGCAGCTGTACCAACCACATGGCTAATGGCGTCTGAACAGTTCTAGAGGCCGAGGTAATCTTCTGGAATGTTTCACACGTGACATCATTTCCACCCCCACCAACACCACTCACCTGCATTCTACTGACACGCCCCCCCCCAACAGATTCCACTGTCACCATTCCTGGCCCCCAGAACCCTGAGGGGAACATCTCCGGGACAGCCGCACCAATCAACCACACTGCCTTGTGGCCCAACATTTCAACTCCCCCTCCCTCTCTGCCGAGGACATGGAGGTCCTGGGCCTCCTTCACCGCCGCTTTCTCACTACCAGACGTCTGGAGGAAGTACGCCTCATCTTCCGCCTCGGAACACTTCAACCCCAGGGCATCAATGTGGACTTCAACAGTTTCCCTATTTTCCCCTTCCCCCACCTCACCCTAGTTCCAAACTTCCTGCTCAGCACTGTCCCCATGACTTGTCCTACCTGCCTATCTTCTTTTCCACCTATCCACTCTACCTTCCTCCATGACCTATCACCTTCATCCCCTCCCCCACTCACCTATTGTACTCTATGCTACTTTCTCCCCACCCCCACCCTCCTCTAGCTTATCTCTCCACCCTTCAGACTCTCTGCCTTTATTCCTGAGGAGCGGGAAGTAGTCTCCACTGCATCTCCTCCACTTCCTGCTTCTCCGCCCTTGAGACCTGCCCCTCCAATCGCCACCAGGACAGAACCCCACTGGTCCTCACCTACAGCCCCACCAACCTCCATATACATCGTATCATCCATCGTCACTTCCGCCACCTCCAAACAGACCCCACCACCAGGGATATATTTCCCTTCCCTATCAGCGTTCTGAAAAGACCACTCCCTCCGTGACTCCCTCGTCAGGTCCACACCCCCCACCAACCCAACCTCCATTCCCGGCACCTTCCCCTGCAACCACAAGAAATGCAAAACTTTCGCCCACACCTCCCCCCTTACTTCCCTCCAAGGCCCCAAGGGATCCTTCCATATCCACCACAAATTCACCTGCACCTCCACACACATCATTTGCTGCATCTGCTGCACCCGATGTGGCTTCCTCTATATTGGGGAGACAGGCCGCCTACTTGCGGAACGTTTCAGAGAACACCTCTGGGACACCCGGACCAACCAACCCAACCACCCCGTGGCTCAACACTTCAACTCCCCCTCCCACTCCACCAAAGACATGCAGATCCTTGGACTCCTCCATCGCCAGACCATAGCAACACGATGGCTGTAGGAAGAGCACCTCATCTTCCGCCTAGGAACCCTCCAACCACAAGGAATGAACTCCGATTTCTCCAGTTTCCTCCTTTTCCCCCCTCCCCACCTTGTCTCAATCCCAACCCTCGAACTCAGCACCACCTTCCTAACCTGCAATCTTTTTCCTGACCTCTCCGCCTCCACTCCCACTCTGACCTATCACCCTCACCTTTACCTCCTTCCACCTATCGCATTTCCAACGCCCCTCCCCCAAGTCCCTCCTCCCTACCTTTTATCTTAGCCTGCTGGGCACACTTTCCTCATTCCTGAAGAAGGGCTCATGCCCGAAACGTCGATTCTCCTGCTCCTTGGATGCTGCCTGACCTGCGCTTTTCCAGCAACAGTTACCCAAGGCATGTTTGAAGAGAATCTTCTAGATACATTTGAAGCACATTCGGCAAATATATGATAGAGAAAGGTAAAGATGGTCAGAAAAGATTCAGATAAAGAGGGTGGTGGGGGGGGGAGATTTGAGTGAACACCATCATGGACTAGTTTCATCTAATGATCTGTTTGCTGTGCATTGTATGTAATTGTATGTAGTTCAGTGTAAAATGTAAAAGCGATACTGTTGTCCTTGGTGTTTTTTAACCTGTATGAAGCGATGTAAGAAAGTGTTAAATTAAGTTAATTACTTTCTTTTCTGTGGAAATTGGTTTTGGTCAGTCTCAACTGAGTCAGAAACTGGTCTCTATACCTCCATTTAGGGATATGGTGAGAATATGTATAGGGTGTAAGTAGGCAGGGAAAGAGTTAATTTCTGAGTTTTGTGAAACAAGAGGTTCAGCTGAGCATGACTCCGATCAGATAAGAACTCACAGTTAACAATGGGGTGCTGCAGGGAAGGGTAATAGGTTAACAAGGTGGAAAAGTATTCATTATGTAGAGCCATTTAACAATATTGCAAGCATTTGATATGTGAGGTCAGTTTAACAAGGTGAAAAGTATTGATTATGTGATGCCAGTTATTCATTGTGTAAGAGCAGATGGCTTAATCATTATTATTGATACTTGTTGATTGTAATGGTCACTCAATCAGTATATAGAGGCAAAAGTGAGTACTGCAGATGCTGGAGGTCAGACTCAAGATTAGAGTAGTGTAGGTCAGGCAGCATCTGAGGAGCAGGAAGATTGACGTTTCAGGCAGAAGCCCTTCATCCTCATTCCTGATGCCCGAAACATTGCATTTTTTTTTTCCTGCACCTTAGATGCTGTCTGACTTGCAATCAATATGTATGCTGCCTTATCTGGATGCTCCTCCCTGTAAAATGACTACATACTTCATTGAGAAACTGCTGTTTCAGAGAAGACCATGAACTCGTGTCTCTGTGCACAGAGTTCTCGCTCCCTCCAGAGCCCAGAATAAAGATGGAGGAAGTAAAACTATACTGTCTCTGAGCGTTTTTCTTCGACTGAGGGGGGAAATGGAACGATGATGGAGAAGTGGTGGAAGAGTAAGAGGAAGACCTCCTAACTAAAAAAAAACTATTTGGTACAAAATTCTCAATGGGTGATCAGAGGTCATGTGGTGGATTTGATGAGCTGCTGATTTCCTTTTGGAGGTTGTAAAAAAAGATTATATGTTTGTGACTGACCATTTCACTTCATTAAATAGAAGCTAATAAGGTTTTTGTTCTTATTTATGTGTCACAAGGTAATGTCAGCAATGTCTATGTGCAATATCTAGATTGTTTGTGTGAAAAAAAAATGTTGGTTTAACTCTATGCCGAAAGATGTTTAAAATAATTGCAGTTCAGTTTTGGGAGTTCCAGGTGTCACGCAATAGAACTGAGTCTTAAGCCATAACCAACACCCATTTTTGATTTTGAATTTTCTAGGTCTGGACTTCGTAGACTCTACTCTTTTTAAGTATACTGGTTGACTACTTTAGAAGTGTGAAATGGTGATTGGGTATTTTGCAGCTGTAGGTGATGTTTTCTTTTTTTTCTGCCTTCTACAGAACCTTAACATAAAAACTTTGGCGGATGATGTGGTAAGCCTGTTCTGGAATCTATTCTTCACTGTATACCTAAAATCACTAAATTGTGCATGCTAAAAAAAACTGTAGTTTTTAACTTTCGTAGTATATGTGGAAATCATCATTATTTGTTCTCCTTCAAGAATAACCTGAGAACAATTAATGTGGTTCCTCAATTTTGCTTCTAGTTTCTAAAATCCACTTTGTTTGCTGAATCAAACTATTTACTGCCCAGTGGGATGGAACGTCAAAGTAGGACTTCTTTTTGGCGAAGTTTGTTTTATCTATGTCCTCTGCAAATAATGTCGAGAATAAACTTAGAGCTGCAAAGTACCTCAGTCTCAAACAAAAATGGACAATGAATCAGTTAAATGATTTGGGAAAATTGAATTCCACTGTCTGGGGTCTCAAAGAAAAAAAAGCAGATCCATCTCAACTTCTTTGATGTTTTTAATTTTATTTCCCCCCAAGGAATTTAACTAGAGATTATAATTAGTTCTTCTTCTAATCTGTGGCATGTTCATATTTACAATTCAATCTTCTATATAAAATACATTATTTTCTTTTCCAAGTATTAAAATTGAATTGCCATGTTGCAGAGATATCTTGGCTACTACTAAACTTTGAGTAAATTTAAAAAAAAAGGGAGTCCCTTACTGTGTTAACTTGGGAGTCCCTTACAGTTCTTGAAAACAATTGCAATATTAATGTGATCAATAAATTATGCAAGTTCTTTCATGTTCGTGATGATCCCACTTTGGAATATATTTCTAACATAATTTATAAAGTATTTGTCCCTGGTGACCATTATTTTATTAAACAGAATTTTGAGCCAATTAATCAAATTTAAGGCCATATAACTAACTGCAAAGTTGGATTTTAAGATTATTTCCTTCCAGATTGGATTGTTATATTAAGCATGACGCAAGCCTATTCCATTATGAATGATTGTCCTGATGTGTCTTTTGTGACTGAGAAGATATTTAGCTGAGTATAAACTTAATGGGCAGAAATATAATCATGGGCACTTCACCGAGATCATTCGTAAGCAGTTAAAAGTATCTTTATACATGATGACATTTTCCTAACTTTCTTAAACTCTGTATGTTCTAATTATGCATGCCAATCTAACAATGGGACACTTGAAACTAATGAATTATTGTATGTTTTATTGTCTTTACACAGCATTGATGCATTTTCTATAATTGCATGACTGTGATGACTTTGCTATTCAGATGGCCAAGACTTAACTATCTAAGGATCTTGCATTTCATTTTAGACACACTTTGAAGTGTACTTTTCTTTATCATTAGGTTTCCCAATGACCACCATTAAAAGAACATCGAAACAACCTACTGAGTACTAATAACTGTTTAGGACTGCTTAGTATTTGTCTTAACATGGCTTGCTTGAAAGGTCAAGTCTTTGCATTGCTTCAAACAGCAGACTTGAATTGAGGGACTTGTTGCAAAGGCAGAAAACTTCATTGTATGACAATGTGTATGGAAGCACTTGTGTTCTAACATATGGCTTCCTCAAGTTCGGCTTTTTAAGTTTTGTACTGTGTAAATAGCTTAGTCATACGTAATTTGAATAAAGCTGTCAAGATTAGTGCTGTGATGCCTACAGTTTAACCTGTAGTCAATTCACAATATAACAAATTGTTTGCATTTAAACAGTGCTAATCGTAATGACAATGTGTCCCCACTATTGTAACATGTAAAATGTGACAACAAATTTGAGTACAGGTCCCATGAACATGAATGTTATCATTTAGATAATCTGGTATGTTTGTATTAATTAAGGGATAGTGTTTAGGATTCAGAGTTTGTGCGAAGATTTGTAGCTCGGGTGCTCGTTGTTGTGGTTCTGTTCGCCGAGCTGGAAGTTTTTGTTGCAAACGTTTCGTCCCCTGGCTAGGCGACATCATCAGTGCTTGGGAGCCTCCTGCGAAGCGCTTCTTTGATGTTTCCTCCGGTGTTTATAGTGGTCTGTCCCTGCCGCTTCCGGTTGTCAGTTTCAGCTGTCCGCTGTAGTGGTTGGTTTATTGGGTCCAGATCGATGTGTTTGTTGATGGAATTTGTGGATGAATGCCATGCCTCTAGGAATTCCCTGGCTGTTCTCGGTCTGGCGTGCCCTATGATGGTACCATACATCAGGAGCATCTCGGAACTGACAGCCAGTCTACTGCGACCCCAAGGACTCATAACGGCACACAAACCAACAGCCACGCTCAGACAACAACTCACCAGAACGAAGGATCCGATACCCAACATGAGCAAAACTAATGTAGTATGCAAAATATAATGCAAGGACTGCCCAAAAGACTATATAGGACAAACAGGAAGACAGCTAACAATCTGCATACATGAACATCAACTAGCCACGAAACGACACGACCAGCTATCCTTAGTAGCCACACACGCAGACAACAAGCAACATGAATTTGACTGGGACAACACTACTATCATAGGGCAAGCCAGATAGAGAACAGCCAGGGAATTCCTAGAAGCATGGCATTCATCCACAAAATCCATCAACAAACACATCGACCTGGACCCAATATACCAACCACTACAGCGGACAGCTGAAACTGACAACCGGAAGCGGCAGGGACAGACCACTATAAACACCGGAGGAAACATCAAAGAAGCGCTTCGCAGGAGGCTCCCAAGCACTGATGATGTCGCCTAGCCAGGGGACGAAACGTTTGCAACAAAAACTTCCAGCTCGGCGAACAGAACCACAACAGTGTTTAGGATGCTAGGTATAATTCCTCTGCTGGTTAAGATGGAGCAAGGGATCTTTCTGTCTCTATTTCAGGTAGATGGTGCCTTTTTAATACCTTAATCAAAATAAAACTCAAAGTGCAGCAAGCCCTGAGTGCATCATTGAAATGTCAACCCGAATGGTTGCACTTAAGTCCTGGGATGTGATTTGAATCTACAACATTGTTGCTTAGAAATGTGATTGCTACCTTATGCATTATACCTGACAAAGCAGGGAATTCTTTACTGAAAACAAAAATGCTGGAGATCACAGTGGGTTAGGCAGCATCCATAAAGAGAAAGCAAGCTATTGTTTCAAGTTGCAATGACTCTTCATCAGGGCTGAAGTGAAGTGTGGAGGGGGCAGTACTTATGCAGTGGTGGGGTGGGGCTGATGGTGTTGGAGTACTGGGGGAGAAAGGATTTTGGTAGTTCAGATTACAGATAGTTCTTCTATCATGCGATGGTTGTGTTCTTGTGCAATCCTGATTATAGAAAAATCGCACTTCAGAAATAGTGCTTAAAGTGCTGGCGATGTAATCACGTTACAGTCAACACATATTTTAAAAGTTCGGGTGTTAGAAACAGTATTGCCAGTTTGTCAGTTGTGTTGCGGTGAATTTGTGTTAATGAAATGTGTGTTACAGCAGGACGACAGATATGTGATTGAAATGTGAGAACGGAAAACAAATAGTCTGTCTAAATTCCAGACTGGAAAGAACAGACAGTTTCACTGGTGTCAGGAAAGGGGAGCGAGGACATGGTGACAGAATGTAACAGACAAAACTAAAAGAAAAGGAAGGAATGGGTTCGCCATCTGAAGGTGGCATACTCTGTATTGAGCCCAGAAGGTTGTAAAGTGCATAATTTGACGATGAGATGTTGCTCCCCTTGTTTTCGCTGTGATTCACTGGAGCTGTATTAAAATGACTGGCTACGGGCATGTGCACGGACCAGAGATGTTCTGCAAAGCAGTCACCAAATCTGCGTTTGGTTTCTCCAATGAAGAGTAGGTCTTATTGCGTGAAGCGAATATAATGTACAAGATTGGAGTAGGTACAAGTGAAATGCTGCTTCATCTGGAAAGACTGCTTAGGCCCTTGGATGGTGATCAGGGAGTAGGTGAACGGGCAGGTGTTAAACCTTCTGTGGTTACATTGGTGGTTGAGGAATGGACAGGATGTCCAGGAGGGAATGATCCCTGCGGAATGCAAACTGGGAGTGAGGGGCAGATGTGTTTGAATGTGACCTTCTGCTGGAGTCGTCTGAAATGGCAGAGGATGATCCTTTTGAATATTGGAAGTTGGTGGGATGAGAAATGAGATCAAGGAGGTCCTGATCACGTAGTGAGTGATGGGAAAGCAAGGGCAGAAGCATGGGTGATAGTTGAGGGTCCTGTCAACTGCAGTGGACAGGAAACCATGGTTATAGAGGAAGGAAACCATGTCAGCAGCTTTGTTTTGGAAGGTAGCATCATCTGAACAGATAAGATGTAGGTAAAGGAACTGAGAGAATGAAACAGAATCTTGCAGGGCATGGGGTGGGAATAGCTGTAGTGAAGGCCAGCTGTGAGAGTCTGTGACATTGTAGTGGATGACAGCGGACAGATTATCCCTTGAAATGGAGACAGGTCAAGGAACGGAAAGGAAATGTCAGGAATGGATGATGTGAAAGTTAGAGGGGTGGGATTTAGAGGCAACATGAACAAATTTGTCAAGGTACAGTTGGCGCCAGAACAGTCATTGACGTACTAAAGAAAGAGTTATGGGAGGGAGCCACTGTCGGACTTGAACAAGGATGTTCCCCCATAAAGAGGCAGGCATAACTGGGACCTATGCAGGTGCCCATAGCCATGCCTTTGACTTGGCAGAAGTGAGATGAATTAAAGGAGAAATTGTTCAGTGAAAGAACAAGTTCATCCAAATGGAGGGGAGTGATGGTGGATGGGGATTATTCAGGCTCTTGTTCATGGAAGAAGCCAAGAACTCCCAGACCATCTTGGTGGGGAATGGAAGTATAAAGAGTTTGGACATCTGTAGTAAAGAGGAGACAGTTCGGGCTAAGGGACCGCACAATGTCAGAGTGGCAGAGGGTATTAGGGGAATCGCATTTGTATGTGGGCAGGGTCTGGACTGGTGGAGAGAGGATGGAGTGAAGATAGGAGGAAATTAGCTCAGTGGGGCAGCAACAGCCTGATCTATCATTCTTTGTTTGGTTTGATTTTGTTGATCTTCTCTTCAGTGAAAAGGAAGCTTTTCTGGAACAAGGACAAAAACAATATTTTACAACAAACTCTCACTGCATGTTTTTTAACTAAACTTCGATTTTCAAGATGTTCTGTGTATCTAAACTGCCTATTAAGTTGAAAAACAAGTTATCTTCCTTAAAATTCTTTTGTTCATGAACAGTTTGAAAGTAAGGTGTAGCCTTTAATTTTGATACTTGACTCTTCAATTTTGCTGCTTGTCAGAAATAAAGCATGAAACTGTATTTTAATCACTTAGAGAATCACTTAGAGAATCACTGCAAGTATGCATGCTTTTGTAACTGATGTGCTTGAAATAGAATATTTTAGGCAGTTGTGTAGATCTAGAAATCTTTATGAAATGATTTTGATACAATGTGTTTATTTTGACAGCGTGACAGATTAACCAGCTTTCGAAAGTCATCTACAAAAAAAGAGAAACCTCACATACAGCATCCTACTGACTCCCAAACAGCCATGTGTGACTTACCACTAGCACAACCAGTATTTGAGGAATGTTTTATGAATCTTTCTGAGAAAGAAATTTTAGATCTCTTTGAAAAAATGATGGTGAGTACTATGCTGCTTTTAACTGAAAGAACAATTCTATAATTTCTCGAAAACTTGACTGGCTAGACATTTTTAACTGCAAACGGACAGGCTATGACATCGCTTGTAGCTGTGCACTAAGCTGTGTTTGTAGAGGAAGTTGTGATGCTATGATCTGCTACATCATAATTTGTTTAAACACGCATGAAGTAGCAGGATCAGCATTTTAATTGAAGACTTAATATTGTCATGACTTGTTTACTTTGACAGTTAATGTGGCTATTTGAGTCACCGGTTAAATCCTGCAGAATATTTCAGTTACAGGATATATTTTTACCAAAATGTGCAACTTTTCTTTTCAAGGCTTTTTTAAAGAATACCACATTCAGTGACACCTTCAATATTTTTCTAAAATAATTGATCTCTATTTATATTTTCAGAAAATACCTTTAATAATACAACTTAAGGATTTAGAATAACAGTTTGGCAATCAAAAATTACAAGAAGTCAAAGCTACTTTTGCCCCTGCCATTTTAACATCAGGACGTGATTCAAATTTGCCTCATGCCTTCTGAGGGGCCATTATGTCAGCCACACATTTACTGAATCATTTCTTAGTTCACTTGGAGGCACTGGACATTAACTGGAAACTATTGATTGCCTCAATTTCTTGATGACTTTATGCTAGCATTAGTGACTTTGCGCAGCTTGCATAATGTAGGATTTCCATGTATTCTCCCATTCTTAACTTTGTGTGTGCCTGCAGATTCCCTTTCACTGCTCTAATTGGTCTGTCATATGGCTTACTTTATTAGTTACACGAGCAATTGCCAATTATAACATTATCTGAAATAGCAACAAGAGTAGGCCATTCAGTCCCTTGACCGTGTTCCTCCATTCAATGAGATTCTGGCTGATTTGTGGCCGAACTCAGTGCATCCAGCTTTGACCCATGTCCCTTAATACTTTTGCTAAATTAAAAAAAAATCTCAAATTTAAAACTAACAACTGATCAAGTGTCAACTGCCATTTGTGGAAGACTGTTCCAAACCTTTATCATGGTTTGTGTGTAGAAGTGCTCCTTAACATCTCTGTTGAACACACGAACCTTAATTTTCACATTGTTCCCTGGTTCTAGAATCCACAACCAGTGGAAACGGTTTATCTTCTACCCTATCTTTCCCTGTTAACATCTTGAAGACTTTGATCAGATCACACTTGTCTAAAATTTAGACAGGCTAAATTTGTATAATCTCCCCTCATAATTTAGTCAGTGAAATCCAGGGTATCATTCTTCTAAGCTTAGGTTGTATACCTTCGAAGACCAATATATTCTTCACAAGGTAGTGTGCCCAGTTGCACTGGTGCACAGTACTTTAGATGGAGGTCTGACTATGATTTTGTATTACTACAGCATAACCTCTATCTTTTATATTCCATTTTTCTCTATCAAGGATAGCATTATTTTGGCTTCTTAATTATTTTCTGCACTTGTTCATAGCATTTAAAGATTTATGTACTTAAACTGCCACGTTTCTTCGTACATCCACTTTTTTAATTCTGTAAAATCTAGAAAGTACCCTGATTTGTCCTTTCCCTGTCCAAAATGGATAACTTCATAGTTGCTTACCGTGAACTCTATCTGCTACAGTTTTCCCATTCACTTAGTGTTTCAACATCCCTTTGTAATTTTATCATTGTTACTGTCTCTAATTCTGCTTAATTTTTTATCATCAGCAAACTTGGATATAAGACTTTAAACCATTATCCAAGTTGTTAATAAATAATGTGAATAATTAGGCCCTAACATAGATCCTTGTGGGACACCACTGGTTGCATCCTGCTAAATACACTAACATTAGTGTAACACCCATTAACACTACTTCCTGTCAAAACTTTCCCGGCCATGTTAGTTAATTGCCCTCAGTTCTGTGAGCTTCTGCTTGGTTAACAGTCTCTTTTATGGGACTTATATTAACTGCTTTATGGTAGTCCTTATAAACAACTTCCATGACATTTCACTATTCTCTATCTTAGTCACCTGTCAAAACTTCAGTGAGGCTTTTTGTCAAGCATGATCTACCTGTCTTGAATCCATGCTGGCTTTCACTAACTAAAAACCTTTTAACTCAAAACCTTTCAAAGGTTTAATTTGTTGGGAATTTGATCTTAAAGATTTCTCAAGCATCTACACTTATTTTCTTTACATTTAACCCCACTAATTGTTGGAATGCACCGCAGAAAAAATCAAACTGGATAAGATCTATTGGTTCATTGAGATTGTCTCAAACAGTCAATATGCTATTGAGCATTGTTCTTTGTTCAGGATGAAAGAGCCCCCAATTTTTATTAATGTTTATAATGTCTCATTTATTGTTGCAGTGTAGGAAGAGTCTATTTAGCCCATCATGAAGTACATAAGAATTATGGATTAGTGATGTTTGACTGGCTTTACCCACACACATGCTCATTGTTTCCAGTCAAATAATTATCCAGTTTCTTCTTGAATGCCTTTGTTGACACTATGGGGAATTGAGTCTGTGGTAGTGGTCCTACCTTTGGACCAGGAGGTAGGGGTGACCTTAAAGATGGCTATTGACCCCTCCTGTTAAGTGGAAATATTTCTTCCTATCTATCCTGTTTGTGCATGCACCTCAAACTTTGTAACCTCCATCAGAACTCCACTCAGCCTTTTCTGTGCAAAGTAAATAACTCCAGTCTATCTAGTTTCAATCCATAGCTTAACCTAGGCCATGTCTTGGTGGATCTCCTCTGAACCCTCTTTAATTGCAATCGTATTATTCTTGTCATGTGGCGACCTGAATTGCACTCAGTACTCCAGTTGGAGTACTATCATAACCTCCTTGCTCTTGTATTCAGTGCTTTGGCTTATGAAGTCATGGATGCCGCCTTAATCATACTGTCCTGTGGCCTTCAAGGATCTGTGGGCATGCACACCGAGGTCCATCTGATATTTGTTGTCTATGGTTATATCATTCATTGTGCTCTCTTGCTTTGTTTGTCCTTCCAAATGCAAGATGTCTAATGTTTCAGGATTAGCTTCCGTTTGCCACTCTTTTGACCATCTGACCAGTTGGTCTGTTTTGTCCTTTGATCAAAGGGTTTCTTCCTTGTTATCTTCCACATCACCAATTGTTGTGATCTGACTGATCACATCTGCATTCTCATCTAGATCAAGGGATGCAGCAATGAGCCCTACAATATGCCACTGGACACAGGCCTCCTGTTAGGCAAACACCTTTTGACTGTCCTGCCACTGAGCCAATTTGCCAGGTTTCCCTGCACTTATGCTTGCATGTCACTTTAAATGCATTCCTTTTCATTCTTGATCCTTTTTAGGAGCAGAAAAGATTCTTCCTATCTGCTCAGTGCAGACCTCATGGTTTTGAAAATTATCAGAACTCCTCTTAACTTCCTTCTTACCAAGGAGAACAGTCCGATTTGTCGTCTTAATTTAAGTTTCTAATCTTTGTGATAATTTCTGCACCTACTCGAATGTATTCACAACCTCCTCATAATGTGACACCCAGAGTTGTACACATCACTCCAACTGAGGTGTAACAAATACCTTTTATCTAAGTTCAACATGACCTCTTTGCTCTTGCAACCTACGTCCCTATTAATAAAGCCCAAGATATTCGATGCTTTAGTAACTGCTCTCTATCACATTGTGATCTGTGCATGTATACACTCAGCTTCCCTCTGCTCCTGCCCCCTTTCACTATTAGACCTGTATTTTTTTATTGTCTGTCCATATTCTTCCTCACAAAACGCATCACCTCACGCTTCTGTGCTTTGACCTTTGTCTGCCATCAGTTTGCCTACTTTTACTAGCTTAAAGCTGTCCTTGACTTCTCAGTTTACAGTACTCCCAAGTTTTGTATTATTCATTAATTCTGAAATTGTCTCCTGTGTATTAAGATCTAAATTATTAAAATATATCAGGAAAAACAAGGGTCACAATATTGACCACTCCTCCAATACAAACCTTCCTCCAGCCTGGAAAATATCCATTGACCATGACACTTTATTTCCAGTGGTATCTGTGTCATGAATGAATGAGCAACTTTTTTATACTTTTGCTGTGGGTTTGATATTTAGTTGTAAGTCTGTACCCAAAACACTATCTTGGCCTCGGTATTCCAACAGTCAAGTTGTTGGAGCAGTGACTGAAGTGCCATACAGACACCTGTTTCATTCCATACAGTATATTCCTTGTACTTATCAAAAACGTAATCACAAGTATAATCAAATTTATAAATCAGTTTGAATATTTTTCTCTTCTTCCTTGGCAAATATACTGTTATATGCTTTGCACATCTTACAAGAAATGTACAATATCAATACAAATGATGAATGCATCGTAAAAAGAACTGCAAACCAGCTATGTTTAGATTGTGCTTGCCTTACATAGGCAACCATTACAAACCCTCTTCCATACAAGCTATTTTAAGGAGACCAATCCCTACTGTCAGTCTCTTCCATTTCTTAACTTTACGTTTTAACAAACAAAACAAGACTATTGCAACATTATAACAAATTGTAGTACAACAATCATGTGAGACACAACTCTAATCCATGGATGGACCTAGGTTCAATCCTAGATTCCAAATTTTACTTCAGAAACTTGGAGCCTGGAAGTGCCTATCTGCCTGTTCTGCATGAGTATTTGTCTCCTTCATGTGCATAGTCCATTTATGGATAACTTCCTTTGCCTCAAAAATGAGCTTCACAGAGTCTGCGGTGAGTTGTGGAATCATCCCCAGCTGTAAATCATCGTCTGTATCATATGGGTGGATGGTTAGAGTTATGTGCAGTCTCTCATTGGGTTCTGGCTTAATCATTAGCCACCAAATTCTGTTTAAGTAGGAAGAAATATTGCTGATAGCCACATGTTGTCCATCTAAGGTGCACCATTTCTGTCCTTTTTTAAATCCTGAGGCTGCTGTGGTGATACAGATGTCTCCTACTAAGTTCACAGTGAGTTAGCCCTTTTCCCAATAGTTTCCTCCTTGATGGCATTCAGACAAATCACTCTCTCCCTTGCCCCCCAACCTTTGGATCCCTCCAGAACTATAGCTTGGAATGGCGGGTTACTTAATAATATCCAAGTTCCTTCATATTTACCCACATTATGAACTCTTATTGGAGGTGTATCAGATTATCCCCATGTTTGGGTATATGAAGCACTGCACCAATGTAAAGCTGACCTTTATTGCCATTACAGGTGCTCAACACCTGGTTGGTGAGAGTGAGGCTTCTGAGGTGACTTATGGATGCCTTCTCCCCACCCATGTCAGTTGATCATCTGACTTCCAGTTCAATACTCTGAGCACCTAATTGCAACATATTTGTGCTAACTATCGACAGGAACCAGCTAGTATATGTTGAACAAAATACTGCATTATTACTGCAGGTTGCTAGTAATATTCTGAACTGATCTCAACATTTTGGTGCTTGAGGCTTCCTGTACTGCTTGCCATCCTACCCTCCTTGTCTTTTGTTGATCCTGGGATTTCTTGCCAACTACTATCCTCATCTTTTCCTGGAGAGAACTTCATTCTGCTATGTTGTATGTGCCTGCTCCTGTTATCTCTATCAACCCTCTCTTTCTCCTTTTTCTTTCTGTAAATTCATTGTGACTAAGTGTTGTCTCGGGTGGTGGTCAAAGTGCTTCTGGATTGTGCCATTGTACCAACATGGCACTTGCATGTCTGTCAGGTTAAACATTACCTGTATGTGTCTACGTTGTGGTACCAGAGTTTATTCTCTTTCGTTTCTTCTAAAACTAACCCTACTCCCCCCATCTCTGGGATTTGCTACAGTGTGGCTCTGGAGTAATTCCAGTGATCGTGATGGTGGCAGTTGGTGGGCCATCTCTATAATGTGAAGATCCTAGCCCATTGCACCTATTCAAATTGTCTCCATCCCTCCAGGTACATTTGGCTTTGAGGTAAATGTGTCCTTATACTCTACTCTAATTCACTTGACTGAACCATCAAAAGCTGTTAAGGTCTCCAATCCTCAAGGCTTACTCTTGTCTCAGACCATGTAAAAACTATCAACATCTTTTTTGCCTGGTGGAGCCATTCCCTAAAGGAAGGGATGAATCCCAAAACTTGATCTTCAAAAAATAGCCACATTTCACCCCAACATGCGATTGTTACTGTGACATTTGATCGAAAATATGGTTTTATGTGCGCAATTGATTATCCGCTTCACTCCAAAAGACAATTCTGTCAGCTGCCTGTCCCAAGATCTCGTGGCCACACAGATTGCAATTTTGAGGAAGATAATGACCATCGATTCTCCCATGTTTGTCTCTTCCTCTATTTTATTCAGTTGTCTTAGTTTCTTGCAAACCAAACATTTCTGCTCTTATTTAGTTTTTTTCTATACTTTTTATTGTATTTACAACGCTAGTCTCCTCACCCCTTCAGCCAATTCATGTACATCAAAGGCATGTTCCAGCCTTCCATTTTCTTCCCCCCTCATCCAATTCAGTTGGAGGGTGGATGTTTTGTCTGTTATTTCCCTTTTTCTTTTTCTTTCACTTTCATTTCCATTGGTGAGCCTGAGGAGTCCATCTGACCCCTAAGGGGTTAGGAGATAATGGGGCACCTGCTGGATCTCCATTTGGTTTGGGTTGCTTTGGTCCCACGATCCCCTTGGTCTGGGTTCCAAAACCAATCCCAATCCCATTCCTCGTTTCCTAATTCTAGGGTGTCACATTCTTCCAACATGGTTTAAATGTCCCTCCCTCCAAATTGTTGTAGCTGGTTAATATGATACCAGCTACTCTTGTTAGGGGCTGTTAGCACCTTGTATACTGATGGCCTTGCTTCATCTATCACTTCATATGGTCGTGCAAATCCAGCAGTAAGGTAAGATGTTTGTAGAGGTACCTGTTTCCCCATCGACAGCTCCATTGGCTTTGTCTTGGAGTCAAAGTGGACCTTACTATCCATATTATTTTCAGCTACATAATTTGCTTCTTTTACAGATTCAACCAGATGTTGTACTTGCTTAGCTTTCATTATTCCATTTGGTTCCAGCTCAGGTAGGTCTAATTCAGGCAATGCATCTCTCAACCAATTAACCTATAAGGGATAAATCCTGTGGAGGAAGCTACAGTGCTTCCTATTATCATCAAGACAAAACAAAACACTGTCAAATGGTCTGTTACTGCTACTGCTGCACCATTTTGGCAAGCATTTTCTTCAAAGTTCGATTCATTCTTTTGACTATCCCACTGGATTGGGGCATATAGGATCGATGGAACCTTTGTTTTATCCCTTGCAGTGTCATGATATTGTGGATCACCTGGGCCGTAAAATACGTCTCTTGATCTGATTCACTACTCCTTGGTCAACCCCAGGATTTTTATGTAATTTTAGCAGTCTTGATTAGAGTGGGAAATTCCTCTACCCATTTGGTGAAGGATTTACTATTACCAAGATGTATTTGTACCTCCCATAGTTGAGGGTAGGAGATTTACAAAATCAATTTGTAGATGTATCTGGGGCCTTTATCCTGGCCTTATCTGACGGTTCCTGTCTTTATTTTGTTGTCAGGGTGGTTTTAGGCACATTGGACAATTTTCACATAATGTTTCACATCCCCTTTCATTTGTGGCCACCAACATACCTTCTCCAACCTCCAAGGTTTTTTCTAATCCTTAGTGTTCATATTTTTCATGATGCCAATAAATCATCTGATTCCTTTCACTGTCTTGCCCTACAAATTTCCCTTCATGCGGTACCACACCCTCTTTAACTTGTATGTTTTTTTGTTCCTTATATTCCTCTGACTCCTTCCCTTCCAATACTTTTTGTAATTTTTTATCCTTTCTTTGTTCTTCTGCTAAATCAATTGGCGTCGCTTCTTCCTCTTTCTGTGCTTCTATTTCCTCGATTTGTGGCTGCCATTCTTCTCCAGCTATTGTTCCTTGCTTGGCTGATTTATCTATCTGTCTGATTCCCTCAGGTGATAACTTAGAATGAGTTTTTATTTTGATCACTGTTCTTTGCCTATGGCCTTTTCAAACATGAACCTCAGCAATGGGGCAGGCAGTAGGGCCTTCCAATCTGACACAACGCGCCTCTCCTCCCATTAGGTTAGGTATTCCATAAGTTTGTTGCATACGTAAATACTATGTGAATAGCCAGTAGATACTTGCGGGAATTTATCTGGGTGGCTCAATTTATGTGCCACTGCTGCCATCTCACCTGCTTGAGCACTATTGGTCTTTGGCAGTTTGAGAGCTGTACTGTCCACTCCCCATCCTTGTTCATCTTCCAGCTAGTTATCCGTTCTTGATCCTGTACAGATGAGATGTCAACAAAAATTTTTAAGGGTGATTTGGCATTCTCTTGCTGTTCTCATGTTTTTGTTTCTATCTGTCTTTTGTCTTGGGAATTCCCTGTGTACTTTTTATCAGGACTCCCTCCTTTTTGTTTTGATAAAAATGCTTCCTTGGGGACGTTTACTATCACCAGCAAACATTCGTGAGCTATCCTCTGGTAAATTATCTGCTGCATTGTCATGCTTTTAACCCTTTTTGA
Organism: Chiloscyllium plagiosum; assembly: GCF_037043375.1. Classification (NCBI taxonomy): domain Eukaryota; kingdom Metazoa; phylum Chordata; class Chondrichthyes; order Orectolobiformes; family Hemiscylliidae; genus Chiloscyllium; species Chiloscyllium plagiosum. The sequence continues at coordinate 67,598,885 of NW_028270149.1, forward strand.
TCATAATTCTATTAGTTTTAAAATAGTTACGGAACAGGAGAGGCCTGATCTAAAAGTTAGTTTGAAATTGGAGGAAGGCCAATTTTGATGTATTAGGCAAGAAAATTCAAAAGTTGATTGGGGCCGGACATTCACAGGTAAAGGCAAGGCTTAAAAGTGGGAACATTTCAAAAATGAGGTAATGAGAGTGCAGGCAGAGTATGTCCCTGTTAGGATGAAGGGCAACGCTGGTAGATATAGGGAATGTTGGATGACTAGAGAAATTGAGGTTCTGGTCACAAAGAAGGAAGCATATGTCAGGTATAGACAGCAGGGATTGAGTGAATCCCAAGAGGAGTATAAAGGCAATACAAGTATACTTAAGAGGGAAATCAGGAAGGCAAAAGGGGGAACAGGAGAGCTTTGGCAAATAGAGTTCAAGACAATCCCAAAGTGTTTCTAAAGTACATCAAGGACAAAAGACTAACTAAGGAGAGAATAGGGCCGCTTAAAGATAAGCAAGGCTGTCTATGTGGAACTGCAAAAGATGGGGGAGATATTGGACACTTAATTTGCATCAGTGTTTACTGTGGAAAAAGATATGGAAGCTAGAGAACTTGGGGAAATAAATAGCGATATCTTAGTGTCCATATTATGCAGGAGGTGGTGCTGGATTGCTTAAAACACACAAAGGCAGATAAATCCCAGGGACTGGATCAAGTGTCCCCCAGAACTTTGTGGGAAGCAAAGGAAATTACTGTTGGGTTCCTTGTATCATTGATAGTCATAGGCAAGTTTGGTGAACATGGTGCCATTATTTAAGAGAAGTAGTAAGAAGCAGCTAGGGAGCTATAGACTGGTGCGCCTGACATCAGTGGTGGGCAAAAGTTGTTGGAGGGGATCCTGAGGGACCGGATTTACGTGTGTTTGGAAAGACATGGACTAATGAGAGACAGTCAACATGACTTTGTGCTTCGAAAATCATGTATCACAATCTTGATTGAGTTTTTTGAAGAAGTGTTGATGTGGATTCGTGAAGGCAGAGCATTGGACATTGTAATGTGTTTAACAATTGGAAAAGGTAGATCATATGGGATACAGGGAGAACTAGCCATTTGGAAACAAAATTGTCTTGAAGGTCGGAGACAAGGTGGTGGTGGAGGGTTGCTTTTCAGACTGGAGGTCTGTTGCATAGGATTGGTGCTGAGTCTACTGCTTTTCGTCATTTATTTAAATGATTTGGATGTGAATATAATAGGTATCGTTAGTGGTGATGTATTGGCACGAGAAGGTTACCTCACTGTACAGTGGGATTTGGATTAGTTGGACCAAAGAGTGGTAGCTGGAGTTTAATCTCTATATCAAAAGTACGACATTTTAGTAGGACAGATTGAGGCAGGACTTTGACATTTAATGGTAAGGGTCCTGGGGAGTGTTGCTGAACAAGGAGACCTTAGAGTGCAGATTGATAGTATCTTGAAAGTGGAGTCGCAGATAGATGGGGCAGTGAAGAATGTATTTGAGATACTTGCCTTTACTGGTCAGTGTATTGAGTAAAGGAGTGGGATGTCATGTTGCGGCTGTACTTTTGGATTACTACTTTCAATGTTGCTCGCCCTACTATGGGAAGGATGTTGTTAAACTTGGAAAACATTCACAAGAGTGTTGCCATTTGGAGGGTTTGAGCTATTGAGAGGCTGAAAAGACTGTGGCTATTTTCCTGTCAGAGGCTGAGGGATAATCTCATAGATGTTTCTGAAATCATGATGGCCATGGATAGGGTGAACAGTCAAGGTCTTTTTCCAGGGTAGGGGAGTTTGAAACTAGAGGGGACAGGTTTAAGGCGAGGAGAGAAAGATTTAAAAGGGACCTGAGGGGCAATATTTTCATGCAGAGTGTGGTGCTGTATGCAATGAGCTGCCAGAGGAAGAGCTGGGTACAATTGTAACATTTCAAAGGTATATGAATAGGAAAGATTTAGAGGGATGTGGACCAAATGCTGGCAAATGGGACGAGATTAATGTAGGGTATCTGATCAGCATGGATGAGCTGACCGAAAACTCTTTCCATGCTGTACATCTCTATGACGCTATGACTGTACCTCTGTTTCTGTATAATACTGTTTAGCTCATTGTGCTGTTGTTAATACATCCATCCAGCAACATCCGAATGGAAGTAATGTTCCGTCAAAATTATCAATAGGTTCAACCCGACAATGCAAGTAAAACGTACCACCCAGAACACAGTCAACAAATGCCTTTCATGTGCTGTGTACCCCTCCTCGACTGGCGTGAGCATGTGAGAGACGTGGGCTGCTAGTCTAAACTGACCAAGCAACTCTTGCAGTAAGGAGAAAGTGAGGTCTGCAGATGCTGGAGATCAGAGTCAAGAGTGTATTGCTGGAAAAGCACAGCAGGTCAGGAGTCCCAAACTCTTGCAATAAGATTGCTGCTCTGGCCCTGTAAACACTTCCCAGGATATGCTGTTGATTTCCTGGGAGTTGTCATAATATTATTGAATACATTATCTCTACCTCTCCTATTTGTATGTTTGAAGGGCTATTCACTGATCCCACTTGAGGATGTTCCATAAAACCACTCAAAATTATTTGTTTCTATTTTCCAGTTGTCACTACTTACAATAGATATGTTCAGGGTGGTGAGGGATCTACCATCGTCCCAAAGGAAAATGATAGGATGGTGTCCTACCCTATCATCCACTAAGAGTTTCCCTGTCATATCCCATTTTGCATCTCACATCCATATTGGAGGGACTGGCGTTGTAGGTTGGGGCACAACCCACTTGTAGCCTCAATTGTTTGCACGTTATTCTGTGGCGTGGGCTGGAGTCTCTCGAGTTGTATCATAGAATCGTGGAAGCAGGCCATTCGGCCCTTGAGTTCATATCATCCTCTAAAGAACATTCCACCCAGACCCCGTAGCTCTACCCTATCCCGGTAACCCTGCATTTCCCATGACTAATCCACCTAGCCTGCACATCTTCAGACTGTGGGAGACTGGAGCATCCAGAGGAAACCCATGCAGACACTGGGAAATGCACAAAGTCCCCACAGAAAATCGCTTGAGCTTGGAGTCAAAACTTATGACCCTGGTGCTCTCTGGCAGCAGAGCTAACCACTGAGACACAGTGATGCTCTAATGGCAAGGGTTGGGCCTCCATCTCATTCGTGCTGCCCCTTTTGGGGGTTTGGACAAATTCTGATGTCGTGCACTTTGTTGCAAATAAAATACTTCTGTGAGCTCTTAGGAGTCCTACCACTTCCTGTGACTGCAGGCAGGGCTCATTATCCATGCCCAGGTCCCCTTCCTACCTTTTTGAAAAGGCAATGGTGGTCTCCTTGAGACTGGTCCCTATGTTTCCTTTCCCTATGCTGCTCCTTGAACTCTAAAAGGTACCATTCATCCTCCCTGAGCCTTTGTCCTCTTGTCTCCTTTTCCCAAGCTCTGACCATTTTCCTCAACGTCCTTGTGTGTGTGTGTGTGTGTGTTGTCTGGGGTGGGTCAAACATTTTACACTCCTTTCACAATTCTTCTATCTCATGGACCTCCAATGCACTGACTCTCTGATTGTCAAAAGGTGCAGTCAAATTTTGCCAGTCTCAAATTGGGCCGTATGCTCTCCGGATCTGTAGCCACAACCTTGTGGCAAATGCATTCGGGTGCTCCCCCTTTCTCTGTATACACTTACTCAGAGCTTCCACTGGGACCCCTCAATTGGCTCCATTCCATCAGTACAGCCTCATTTAACTCCTCTGGTGTTCCCCTTCTCCTATTTTTTTCCTTTGGCAAGGCTGAATATATAGTGGGACGGAGACGCATCATTTGCCAAGCTGAAGTCATGCTGATGTTTCTGCAGAATCTGCATGGTAATGGTCTGCACGCATCAGCATAATCAAGCAAGATCATCAGTTTGTGACTAACGAAACATCTAACGGAAAAAGGTCTTTCCAGCAGATTAGCGACTGTTTTTAGATTTTAAAGTAAAGGAGATTAATTCATTAGTTTCTTGCTTTCCGCCCTACTTTTGAAATAGCTTCAGTTTTATGTTGGTTGGTTATCCCACTTAACTGGACGTCTTTTTGTGATGCAGGGTGATGTGAACATTGAGAGTACAGTTCCCAGTGAAGTACTTGCCTTCTCAACCTCTCCCCTTTTCTGAGGTGTTGTGACACATATAGGTTAAACTGCCATCAGCCCTCTCTCGCTCGCTCGCGCCCGCTTGCTCGCTCTCCCTCTCATGAAAGACCAACTCTATGGTCTGGTAAGATTATGGTGGCTTTACCTTTATGCTTTTTACCTCCTATTTTGATTACCCTCAATGTTATTTAAAAAGTGATTTTTTTTTCAATTTTATAGAACTTTGATGAGATGGCATTTGAAGCATGGTGTGCAGTTCCAGTGTCTTTACCTAGGGAAGAGTGGCCATCTCCCAGAAGGGGTGCACTGGGCGTTCATCAATTTTTTTTATTGAGATGGTGGGATTGTTCTGAGCCTGCAGTGTCTAAGGTTTAGAAGAAAGGTGATCTAATTGAAACTTACAAATGTCTTTAAAGGCCTTGCTGGGATAGACGCAGAAAGGTTGTTTTCCGTGTGTGTGGGAATGGAGGGCATGTTCAGGAGGCATCTAGAATCTGGGGTGGTGGGGGGCAGTCTCAGATTAAGGGGAAATCTATTTTGGACAGCTGAGACAAAATTTCTTCACTAGGTTGGTGGCACATCTTGAGGGCTTTGAAAGCTCTGTCATTATGAAAATTCAAATAGGGCCGTGCAGGAAAATGTTTTAGTGGATGGTTGGCTATGATCGAGGATGGCAGAGCAGGGTTGCGGTGGAACTGAATGGCTAACACTTGCTTCTGTGTTCCTCTGTTTTTGTGTCTGCAGCTCTTTAATCATTCTTTTCACAAGTTTCTGCCCGGTCCTGTATTGATTCTGCTGAGCACTCATCTTTACAGGATTTAAATTAGATAAGATTACTTAGTGTGGAAACAGGCCCTTTGGCCCAACAAGTCCCCACCGACCCGCCGAAGTGCAATCCACCCAGACCCATTCCCCTACATTTACACCTTCACCTAACACTATGGGCAATTTAGCATGGCCAATTCACCTAACCTGCACATTTTTGGATTGTGGGAGGAAACCGGAGCACCCGGAGGAAACCCACACAGACACTGGGAGAATGTGCAAACTCCACGCAGAGAGTCGCCTGAGGCGGGAATTGAACCCGGGTCTCTGGCACTGTGAGGCAGCAGTGCTAACCACTGTGCCACCGTGCCGAATCTTAACATTTTTTTCTCACTTGTACAGTACTTTAATTTTTCTCACCTGAAGAAGCAAGATTTACATCTGGTTCATCTGTGGCTTTTTTTGTTGGAGATTTGGAATTAAGAGCCCAGCATTTTCTACTTGTTTTGCTGTGCTTCAGATTGGGAGGTGCATTTTTTAAATGCTCCTGTTGGTCTTTTCTTTAAATTTGCCTGAAAACTTTAATGACAATACTCAACAGTCTGTCCTTCTATTGAGATTTTGGTGCTGAACTACTTTTTGCCTTCGGTAATTTGTTTGGTAATGGACTTTTCTATACAACTGTCTTTAAAAATATTTAATGTATAGTTCAGTTATTTGGTTATTATTTTGATCAAATTTTGATGTCCATTAGAGAAATATCTGTGGTGAATCATTAGATAAAATGAAAAGAAATTACTGTTCCTCAGCTACTGTCAGAGAGTTGAGTCAAGTTACACTTTGTAAAAGCCTGATCTAATGTAGCCGAGAAAGTTCACTTTCATACCATGAAAGTTGACACATCATTTCCCATAATATATAATCATAGTTTGGCCATTCCCATTTATTTAACAGTTCTATGATTTTTGGATGATGTATAAGTACAGTAAGAATGATTAACAAATGGATCATCAAATTGTATGGCCATTTAATGTGAATGCAGTCTGTTATTCACGAATATCACCAAGCCTCCTTCAACAGCAGTTCCCAAACCTTCCATGTGTACAGCTAGAAGGACAAGGGCAACAGGTACATGAGGACACCATTACCTCCAAGTTCCCCTCATATTCACAGGCCACCCTGACTTGGAAATGCATTGCTGTTCCTCCTTCATTACTGAATTAAAATTTCAATCAATAACTAACAGCACTGTGGGATATCTTCACAACATGGACTACTGGTGGGAGAAGGCTCCTTACTAGCATCTGTTGAGGGATTATAAATAGATTATGGCTTTCACAGTTTTGTCCACATATTTTGAATGATTTTAAAAAAGTATCACCGCTTTGATCGCTGCTGTGTTTGCTGTTCTTACAATCAGTCACAATCTTTCAAAATAACTGACTGCTTTCTAGTTGGATATTATATGCAGTGGTTTGTGAAATGTCATGTTTGCATTTGTTAGAATGTCGAGCTTCCCAGAATGGCATGAGACCAAAAATTTTTCTGACTGGTGATTCGAAGGGCAGAATGGCCTACTCCTGCACCTATTGTCTATTGTCTAAACTTTTGCAAATAATTTGCATTCATGGAGTCCAGATTCTGTTAAGATGTGGTGAAATGTGATAAAACTGTGATCATTTCTGGAATTTGGACTTTGTAAAATACGAGGCAGATTGGTATCAATTATTGCTCTGATTATTTGTTTTACAAAGTTTAACAAGTAGTCATTTTGGAACAGTGACTTAAATCCAACATTGTTCAGAAAGTATGTCACTGAAACAGCTGGAGTGTTAATGAAAAGATGCTTTTATACCTTTTAGTTTGTAATGGACAATGTAAACAAATTAAGGCCATTCATCTCGTTTTCAGTTCTATTTAGAAAATTCAGATTTGAGTTGAGAAGCAAGTTTTGGTTTTTGTCCTAGCATAAGTTCACATAAGCCTGTTAGTTACTTCAGCTAAAATTTCTAGTTCATGAAGCTTCTCAGCCAGAAAGCTGTTTGATAAAAAAAAAACCTGCACATTATTAGAATTCAGGAAGTTTAAGCTGTCAGATTTGTGAAACGTCATCATAATAAGCTTGGAAAGGAATTATCAACTTTCTCTACAGTCCATAGGAAAGAACCTGACATAACTGACTCCTTTCAAAGTACCCAGATATGAGATACAAGTGTAATTTCTCTGCACTTGAATCTCTGTATTGGATGGTGTTGGAAGACAGGTTGAAACTTTATTTTTGAGTTTGTGTTTAGATCTTTCTGAATTAGGATATATTTATATCCTAAGAGTTTGGTTTGTTTCCTTGTTTTTGTATAACAAATTTATTTTCTGTTGATAAGAATATCTGCCTCTTGTGAATATGTTTGTGACCAACCAGTGTGTTAAATAACAAAATAAATCTCTGAAGTAGAGTTTCATTCAAAGATCTGACTCGACCATTTGTACTATCTAGTTGAATTATAACAAAAGAAAACGAATCAAATTGCCCCACTGAATGAATACAAATGTTTGCTTTTCATGGTGAGAAAAAAAACTGCAGAAGTTTTTAATTAATGAAGATAGAAATGAGAATATTGATGTAGTTTGTTGGAATGTGGGGAAGACTTCCAAAGGTCATGGTTAAGACAGAATCAGTTTTGAAAAAAATAGCAGTTACTGAAGTGAATCCATCATCAAATAGATGCTATTATGCACTTCGGACTGTTGTGACAAGTCAGAAAAAGTAGCTGAGAATTTGTTTGCAATTTATAATCCTCAGTATACTGAATATTAGCAACGCTTTGTTTCAGGAAACAATAAAGGATAAGCAACCTTAATGTAGATAAGTTAAGAATAATGCAGGTCCATTGTTCAAGACGGCATTTAGAGATATGTAAGAAAGTTAAGAGTAACTGATACAGAATTTAAACAGATAAATGCAAGTTTCGGGACTGCCATGGTTTAATGAGAAACTACAAATTATATTGTCTCATCATATACATGTCTTTAAAGGGTGTTTGATAAAGTGGTGACAAGAAATCTCATAGTTTGAGCATCATATAGAAATATTTTTTGAGCAGTGAGGGCAAAAGTATGATTAAGGTTACTCAGATATGAGCTTCCATGAGAGAAACCCAGGGAATGGGGATCATTTTCAATTTCCCACAATTCCATCTTTGAATCTGTCTACTCAGCTTTCAAGCTCAGGAGCATTGAAATCATCCTTTCTGAAGTCACGGTGGTATTCGTTGAGAAGTTTGATAAGCTGCACCCTGTTACATTGTTTAGTCTGTCTGCAGCTTGCAGTGCAGTAATGGGGAGGAGAAAGTGAGGTCTGCAGATGCTGGAGATCAAAGTTGAAACTTTATTGCTGGAACAGCACAGCAGGTCAGGCAGCATCCAGGGAACAGGAGATTCGACGTTTCGGGCACAGGCCCTTCTTCAGGAGGCACTGGCCTAGTGGTATTATCACTAGATTATTGGTCCAGAAATTCAGATAATGTTCTGGGGACCCAAGTTCAAATCTCACTATGCCGGTAGGTGGAATTTGAATTCCAGGTAAAAAAATTCAATTAAGAATCCTGAATTATTGGTCTAATGATGAAACCATTGTCAAATCTCAGAAAAACTCATCTGGTTCCCTCATGACCTTCAGGGAAGAAAACTTGTCATCCTTACCTGGTCTTACCCATGTGACCACACCCATAGCAATTTGCTTGAGTCTTAACTGTCCTCTGGGTAATTAGAGATGGGCAACATATAGCCAGTGGCACCCATATCCTAATGAGTGAATTAAAAAAAACCCACACCATTCTCCTCCATTGCCTATTCTGGTTGTCCAACTGGATAGAACTCCGGAGCTTGGCTTCATTCTTACCTATCTCATGGTAAAAATCCTCATCCCACATTTAGGAACTCAAGTATCTGTTTGTCTCCCTGCTATTTCTCATATATGTGCTACCCTTTGATATCATAGGAAAATATCAGTTTCCACATGTGTGTTGTTAATACTTAGTTCCATCTCGCCATCATTTCCTTGGGCTCCTCATCTACATATGGTGTGTTGCATTGCTTATTTGACATAAATACTGGACAAAGCCTTATTAGAATAAATGTTTCCCCTCATAGGAGAGTCTCAGGCATTGTTTCATAATAAAGGGGTGCCAAGTTAAGACTGACGTGAGGTGGAATTTCTTCTGAGGGTTGAGTATTTTGAACTTCGGTTGGAGGAAGAGCGCCTCATCTTCCGCCTAGGAACCCTCCAACCACAAGGGATGAACTCAGATTTCACCAGTTTCCTCATTTCCCCTCCCCCCACCTTGTCTCAGTCAAATCCATCGAATTCAGCACCGCCTTCCTAACCTGCAATCTTCTTCCTGACCTCTCCGCCCCCACCCCATTCTGACCTATCACCCTCACCTTGATCTCTTTCCACCTATCACATTTCCGACGCCCCTCCCCCAAGTCCCTCCTCCCTACCTTTTATCTTAGCCTGCTGGACAAACTTTCCTCATTCCTGAAGAAGGGCTTATGCCCGAAACGTCGATTCTCCTGTTCCCTGGATGCTGCCTGACTTGCTGCGCTTTTCCAGCAACACATTTTCAGCTATTTTGAACTTCTTGGCAGAGAGCTAAGAGGACAGCCTATTTATTATGGTCATATTTAAAATTGAAATGATAATACAATGCATTGAATGGACAGGCACTCTTTATCCTGGTAGTGTAAAATTAATCTATTTTCTTTGAGACAATCTAAACACTTCCCCTTGACATTCAGTGATGTCACCATCACTGAATCCCCTACTGTCAACATCCGTAAGATTACTATTGATATGAAACTCAACTGGACTCTCCACATAACTAGTGGCTGCAGGAGCAAATCAGAGGCAGGGAATACTCTGGTGAGTAACTCACCACCTGACTGTCCAAAGCCTGTCCATTATCTGCAAGGCACAAGGCAAGAGTGTGATGGAATGCTGTCCACTTAGTGGAGGCATGTAGCTCCAACATCGACTCCGTCCAACTCTGACCCCTACCGCGCCCCCCCCCCCCCCCCCCCAAAAAAAAACCTCCAAACTGACGTTTAGTGGTAACAGTATGTACTATTGACAGCATGCATTGCAGATGTTCCTTGGGCAGCATCTCCAAATGCACAATTTTCCATCTTGAAGGACAAGGATAGGCGATACATAGGAATGCCACCACCTACAGGTTCCTCTTCAAGTTCCTGACTTGGAAAGATATTGCTTGTTCCTTCACAGTTGCTGGGTCAAAATCTTGAAATTCCCTCCCTGAAAGTATTATAGATTTACCTGCAGCATGTGGACTGCAACAGTTGAAGAAGGCAGCCACCACCACCTTCAAGGACAATTGAGGATTGGCAAGCATTTATTGCCCATCAGCAATACCCCATGAAAAAGCAAACCAAAAATTCTTTGTCAAATTTGTCTGTTACAAAATTAAATATTGTAAAGATGATTTCTTAGCTAGTGAATTTCATCTTGATTCTCTACATTCTTGATCTTGTACCTTAAGGGAAAATCAACAAAAAAGGTACTCTCTGACAATTTTGGGTTGGATTAACAGAACCAAGAAAGTAAGACAAATTCACTCTTGGACATGAAAAGGAAGAAATTTTGTAATATTTATTTTTGGAAAAGATGATTTACCTGTTTTGTGTGACCTCAGATGTGCACTGGTTCTTCAGGTTACAGAGTTACCAGCTTGTTCAGACAGTATAAGACGTTTACTTAGTTTCACATCAGGCCCTTGTGTTAAGAGCCAGTTAGGAAAGATGTTATGGCTTTCCTCTTTGCCCAATCCTCATTTGACTGCAAATTGTTTGTCAGTGAGTGCTTAACTTTGCTTCTGTGAATTGACTAAAAGTCACAAACAGGGTTTTGCTAAGTCCAAAGCCAGTGAAAGTTCTGAATTCCACAATTTCTTTTTAATCTTGCATATCATTCAAGGGAAGGAATTCCACTTCGGGTGATTTAATTGAGAGTCTTCCAGGGACTCAAAATTATGAAGCTTTGTGGCCATCTGGCAGTAAATTCAGAGTTTAGTGATAGTTTATTTAGATTGCTTCACCGACAGGAAAATGTAAGCAATCATCTTCAAGATTAGTTGTTGCCATTGTTTTCAGGCTAGTGTTGTCCAATCCCAATAGCATTTGATGATTACGGCACAGGTATAATTGCATTGTTTCAACCACATGCACTGCTTTTAATATAAAAGACCATTCATTGCCACATCATGCATGTAAATGTTTTTCACACCATTATATTTACTTAATAAACGACTGCCGCCAATCTGTAACCAAGAAGGTAATAATAACGCTGCAGCAGTGCTGTTTTCCATCCTAACATTTTGCCTGCAAAAGTTTAAAGGACTTGTGAAATTGAGTGTTAAGGATACATTTTCAATGAATGTATCTATAGTCATATTTTGCTTACTGTTCAGAAATGATCGTGTCTATATTCCCAATAAACTACATGACAGCTAGTAATAATGTACTGAATGAACAGCGCTGCAGTGGACTCCAGTCGATCCATAAGCAATGGTGAGAGGGCATCTTACAGGTCAATATGCACTGTTCATGATACTTATTTAGTCATTCAAAAGCAGAACTCATCACAAATTATCATCTTGATTTTGAATTTTTAGTACAGTCAGCGGAATGGAGGTTCCATAGCTTCATACTTTTAGGGCGTATTACGTTGGTTCTGTTGCAATATGTGTGAAGATGGTTAAACATCAGTGCAAAGAGTATATGAGGTTTGCAGATAAAACTTGCTATACATCATAAAATATTTGCAATTGGATAGAGTGCTATGATAAACTGGATGAATTATTTTAATGAAAATGAACTCTCTTCATCTTGGTCTCATCTGTATGCCCTTGTCCTAGACTTCTCTACTAGTAGAAATTTCCTCTCAGCATCCAAGTTCTCTTATGATTTTGAATGCAACATTTTATTCTTCTCAACTCCAATTAGTATGGGCCAATCCTGATTTTTCTCTCTCATTTATTCTCTGGAATCAGTAGAGTGAACCTTCTCTGAAATGCTTACAATAGATATATCCTTAAGTAAAGATTGCAAAACTGTACACGGTACTACAGGTGTGGCCACACAAATGTCCTGCAGTGCTATATATTGTCAGCATAGCACTGAACCTGAGTCAAAACCTGAGTTTTAGTGACTTGCATGACCTGTTTAACTTCCCCATAGTGTTTGCCAGATTTCCCTAAACTATGCTTACAAAACCATCTGCTTGAAAGTTACAGGAGCAATAGAGTCATAGTTATACAACTTCAGTCCAACTTGTCTGCACCAATCAGCTTTCCTAAACTGATCTCTTCCCATTTGCCAGCATTGGGCCCATATCTCTCTCATGTTTCTTCTTCATGTACCTATCCAGAAGCCATTTAATGTTGTAATTGTACCCACCTCCACCACTACCTGAGCTCATTACCTAAATGCACCATTGTGAATCTACATAATTTCACCTCAGGTGAATAAATTGGTTTCCAGTTAAAATTGTCTTGACTAATGTAAATATTCAGTAATTAGACGCCTCTGTGACGGATGAATTTCTTTTTACTTGACAAACATTCATTACAGATTGAACACTCAGTTACTAGTGCGACACCTCTTAGTGTATGGTCACTTTGACTTGTTCTTGTACTAATTAACTTCAAAATATTTTGCCCTGTGAATTGCCAGAAATGCTAACAGATCATCGTGCCTTTGCACATCTGGGACCTTGATGAATGGCAGTGCAAACAGCATATCTCCTCCGGATTTAATGATTGAGAAATAATTGGGAAGGACTGAGAAGCAAATAAATTAGAGTGGGCGAATTCAATGTCAAATCACTTGGAGAGAAAAGGAGAAGAAAAGTTTGGATTGTGTGAGTCGGGAAAAGGCAGATTGGCAAAGTTTGTAAAAAAAAAAAAGTCACATTATTATATTTGACATTTTTAAAATTCTCCAGCCATAATCTAATGCATGCAGGAATGAGATTCCACATTTTGTTGACTTACTGGTCCAAAGATGTTGAATATCACATCGTTAGAGCAGCACTATACTCATGATTTATTAGGTTTAATTTTTGTTGCAGGTTTATTGAGCCATAGACACGAGTTTCATTAAACTGCTGCATTTGGAAAAGGTTAGGAGTGAAATGCTATTTTGAAAAGCTAAGAGCAAAATGGCACAAATCTTTGTAATTTTTGAGTATTTCTGTAATTTCAGCACAAAATGAAACACCTTAATTAGAGTATAAGTGTGTGACACAAAACTGAGAATTATTCATTCAATTTTAATGGTAATCTGCTGTTGAGTCTTATTCTGGACATGTACCTAGCAGTTTCAAATCAAATTATAAATCAGAAAGAACTGTTACAATGGACACTTTTAAGGCATTATTTCAATATATTCTGTTTTTCATATTTGTCACTCTTCAATAACATTACGAGGTCAATGACACATTCCAAGCAATTTGGTTTCTTTGGAAGCATTTCCTTTTTGTTTGGTAAGATCTGCGCAGATGACCAACAAAAACTTTGGAGGGGTATGCCATTCATCAGAAGTATAGCATGGCATTTCTGTCCTGATTTGCTGCAATGTTCCAGTGAAACATAGTGCAAATTGAAGGAACTAGCCTTGAGGTTTCAGCATTGAATTTGATAGCTTTAAAAAAAACTGACTGCATGTGGTCAGTTCGCAATTTTTCGTACATCTTTCCCCAAACTCAGCCTGGTTTTGTTGGTGTTGTTTTCTTTGATCTTGTAAGAAAGTACCCAATCTCTCCCTTTCACATCTTAATTTGCATCCTTTTTACATTAGATTAGATTACTTAGATTAGATTAGATTACTTACAGTGTACATCTCTTTTTCACCCCCATTTTGCAACCCTCCAGCTGTACAACATCTGTCACCTTGCTTTTCCTCCACCCCTGTGAGAAGTATTTTCCAACATTTTAAATTCTGATTCATCATCATACTCAATTTCAAATTTTAACTGCTGCTCTCTCCATAGATGTTTCCAGACCTTCTAAGAATTTCCAGTATTCTGTTTGTTTCAGATTTCTCATCTCTACTGTATTTTGCATTTTCAAAAGGCAACATACCTGTCTTCAGTGTGGCATTCCTTCAGATTCATGGGCTGTGTTCCAAGGCAGCTCCACAGCTATAATCTAACCATACAGGAATTGAGCAAAGTGTCATGCTAATTTGTGTTCATTCCAATTTCATGGGACTTGGGGCTTAATATATTAACACTGTTGACACGTCATTAGCTGTTCAATTTAGAAATGGAAATGAAACTGATCTTGTGAATTATTTTAATGAGATTTAAAAAGATCAGTGTAGAGATTGTGGAAAAAGTCTCTGTGAAATAAAAAAAAATTAATCTGGTTCTTTATGTACATTGTTTAGTGTCATCTATGGCTAAATTCGTAACACATTTGAGTAAGAAGATTGTATGTTTGTGCACCAGTTGGAGACAAACAAATTCTCCAAAACCTTAGAATCTGCCATCTTCGAGGTGAAACATTAAACTGAGGTTATTCCTGCCCCCTGCATGTGTGAAACATCCTAAAAAACTTTTTTGAAGAAAAAGAATTCCTTTTGACAATAGACAGTAGGTGCAGCAGTAGGCCATTTGACCCTTCAAGCTACCACCACCATTTATTATGATCATGGCTGATCATCCACAATCAGTACCCTGTTCCTGCTTTATCCCCATAACCCTTGATTCCACTATTTCTGAGAGCTCTATCCATCTCTTTCTTGAAAGTATCCAGCGACTTGGCCTCCACTGCTTCTGGGGCAGAGCATTCCATATATCCACCACTCTGTGGGTGAAGAGGTTTCTCCTGAACTCTGTTCTAAATGGCCGACCCCTTATTTTTAAACTGTGTCCTCTAGTTTTGGACTCACCCATCAGCAGGAACATGCTTCCTACCTCCAGAGTGTCCACTCTTTTAATAATCTTATGTCTCAATCGGATCCCCTCTCATCCTTCTAAACGCAAGTGTATACAAGCCCAGTCGCTCCAATCTTTCAACATATGATAGTCCTGCCATTCTGGGAATTGGCCTCATCAACCTGTGCTGCACTCCGTCAATAGCCAGAATGTCCTTCCTCAAATTTGGAGACCAAAACTGCATCCAATACTCCAGGTGCAGTCTCACCAGGGCTCTGTACAGCTGCAGAAGGACCTCTTTGCTCCTATATTCAAGTCCTCTTGTTATGAAGGCCAGCATACCTTTAGCTTTCTTCACTGCCTGCTGCACCTGCATGCTTGTTTTCACTGACTGATGTACAAAAACATCTAGATCTTGTTGTACTTCCTTTTTACCTAACTTGACTCCATTTAGATAGTAATCTGCCTTCCTGTTATTGCCAACAAAATGGATAACCACGCATTTATCCACCTGAAACTGCATCTGCCATGCATCCGTCCACTCACCTAGCCTGTCCAAGTCACCCTTATTCACATTTTGTTGACTTGTTAAATATTTATCCTCTGATCAATATTGCGAACATCTAATTGGTATCTTTGTGAATGATGAAAGGTGCTAAAGAAATCCAAGCCTGACTTATGTTCCCTAATATATGGCTGTCCATGTTTTCCTCAAATTATAATAGTTACTGTGTTTTATTAGCTGTGACAATTTTTGAGAGAACCTGATAATGTACTGATAAAATATAGGTACAGTTTTTGTCTTTACATTTACTGTTATGTTAACTTGTTTTTAGAACCATGGAATTCTTTAACTTGAACCCTACTTGGGTCAAATAAAATGCAAATTGGGATGATTAGACTCACGGATTACATGGGAATTCACCTACACTAGTGCGATCCACAGCAACGTAACTCTAATGAAATCCATTCAGGAATTTACATTCTGAGTTGATGAGCTGTAGTCTGTGCTTTGGACAATGTGAGGTACTGGGGATGTTACTGTTTTGTAGTGCATTTGGAGATAACTGTTTAGTCTTACAATGTAATGCTGCTAGAATCCATGGAACTTTGTCCAACAATGAGAATTGCTGGGTTTGAAGGTGAGCCCTAGGATTCTTAATTTCTTTTTAAATGTTTGCTGGGGTGGAGACAATTCTGTCTTGGTGAGATTTGAGGCCTCTGCCGCCTTTTCTCCAAACTTAAGAATTTTGGAAAGTCCCTTTGAATTTGATTTGCTTGTTTTGTATCTACACATTAGCCTTCTCAATTAATCTCTTGATTCTCACTGACAACGATTCCATGATTTGTGTTTCCTTTTTCCTGAGCTTTACCATGATAATTGTGAGATGAGAGAATTTTGGTATATGGGGACTTTCAGAAAGGTGTTGACAAGGTATTACTTAAAAGGCCACCAGGAAAGCCTTCATGGACAGGGAACTGGAGGAAAGATAAGAAATCAGAAGGATAAGAAATTGATTTTTAAAAAAAAGTTGGAAGAAAAGAAATCAGCAATTCAAAAATGGGTCTAGATTCGAGTGGTTCTGGAAAAGCACAGCAGGTCGGGCAGCAGCAACCCACCCTGACTAATGTACCTAACACTATGGGCAATTTAGCACGGCCAATTCACCTAATCTGCACATCTTTGGACTGTGGGAGGAAACCGGAAGAAACCCATGCAGACATGGGGGGAATGTGCAAACTCTCCACAGACCGTCGTCTGAGGCAGGAATTGAACCTGGGTCTCTGGCGGTGAGAGGCAGCTGTGCTAGCCACTGTGCCGCCCTTAGAACCTAGTTTGTGTGCTGCAGAAATATTAGCAGTTTCAATGCAGCAGAATTGCCAAGTCAGATTTATCTCAATATTTTACGCTAATAGGTACAATGACCTAAATGACAAAGCCAGTGTTGGAACCCTTTTTTTGGGCGTTTGAATTGAATTATCTTTATTGTCACATGTTCTTACACGAGTACAGTGAAAAGTTTGCAAGTTGTCACCTACGATGCCAGCTGAGGTACGGAGAGTCTTGATGACAAATTCTTTGGAAAAACAATTAGCAAAATAAATAAAAAGCCCAGCATTACAAGCCATCAAAAGTGCAAAGTCATAGTAATTAATTAGAAACATACTGAAATTGAAGTTCAGAATAACACTCCTTCCACGATAATAAAGAAAAAAAAGAATGCCTACATTAAAAAAATGCCATTTTCCTTTAAATTTTTTTTCTGGCTGCTCTTCCAATTGAGGATTTTTGAAACCTCATCTGCTCAGGAATTCTCAGGAGTAGTGCAGCGAATCTATACAGAAGCGATGGCCCCTTTTTATTTCTCCAACTGCCATATTCTAGTAACGATTTGTGTCCCAGAATTGTGTGATGCTCTGTGTGTGTGTGTGTGTGTGTGTGTGAGAGAGAGAGAGAGAGAGAGAGAGAGAGTGAGATGGGCGTGGGCAGAGAAATTGTATGCATGTTGGAGAGGAGGGGGTTTAATGGTAATGGAGTAAGTTAGTTGGATGGTCAGGTCAATGACAAGAGGTGGAGGCTCCTGATAGACATTTTTGTCTGATTTCTGACTTGGGCACAAATTGGAAAATCTGGGCCAATAAATTGGAATACAGCAGCAGTAACTGTTATTTTACTTTGATGCATTCTAAGAGATTTCGTTTGGGGTTTATACATTGTGCTGTGTTGTGCAACTTGAATGAAAAATGTTGAATGTGAATGCCCTCTAGTGGCCAATTCTGCTCCAGTATTATCCATTTAATACAAATGCAGCACTTGCAACTGTGACCTAAAAATGTGATGGCATTGTTGTTTGAAATCACATTGATGTCGGCCCTCATTCACCAAATAAATTTGGTTGTGATGTGGGGAAAATCACAGTCTCTGGGTCAGAATCTGGATTCAGCGACAGAGTTTATTGTACAAAGAAAGCGGAGCTCCGGGGAGAGAGAGAGAGAGAGACGTCCGGCAGCACGGCTGTCAGCTGCGAGCCTTCTCTCAGCCTCTGAGCACGTGTCACTATATTATACATTTCATGGTATAATGGCCCAGATATTGAATCTTTGTTTATGTAGCATGGTTTGTTTACAGAAAACATTAGAGTCATTGTCAGTTTCAGAGGAATGTTAGAGTCATTGTCAGTTTCAGCAGCTACGCAGAAGTCTATTGCTGCAGTAAGTGGTCGTGATCGTTCTTCCTGAAAGAAAGATAATTTTCCATTGCTGCAAATCTAAGGTCTTAACACTTGTATACAGGCAGTCTCAGGTAGTTAACATTCTATTGAAGGTGATGGCTGGGCTCAGACACTTTGGTGAGCAATAGATGTTACTGATGCGTATCGTCTCTCCTACCCACCTTAAACTAATTGTGTTCTGTGTCTATTGTGTTGATATTCTGTTTGGCTGAAGCAGTATCTGTGTGTACTTTGCTGTACTTCTCCATGTAATGGCTCAGCAGCCATCTTGGTTGCGAAGTGACCAAATTATGGCTCAGCAGCCATCTTGTGTCCGTGCGTCCTATGTCAGCATGCCTGTGTCAACTTCCACTTCAGTTGAAACTGGCACAAACTTTTGGTTTTGGAGATATCTGTCAAAGACCGGCATTAAATATTAAGTAGTACAGGCACGAGATGTGCCTTTGTCTTGAAAATTAATTAGAAAATTTTGAAGATTCATATTTTGCCTTGGCTACTTTGGTACACGTGGCTTAATGTTGTGTACATCATTGTATACCCAAGTACCTAATTTCTCAAATGCCCATTTAGTTTTATTGAGCGAAGTTGATTAGACTATGAATCCAAGTGCATGAAAAATTTTTACTTGGCACCCCTTTCCATGTCTCAATTTCGAATTGCTCTCATACCATACAAATTGCTGCATATGCTGTTTATAATAGGAATTCTTATAAGTACCAGCTTCTTAGACTGTCACTTGGCCTTCTAACTGTTAGGGCTGAAAATGTGTTGCTGGAAAAGCGCAGCAGGTCAGGCAGCAGCCAGGGAACAGGAGAATCGACGTTTCGCGCATAAACCCTTCCTGAAGAAGGGCTTATGCCCGAAACGTCGATTCTCCTGTTCCCTGGATGCTGCCTGACCTGCGCTTTTCCAGCAACACATTTTCAGCTCTGATCTCCAGCATCTGCAGACCTCACTTTCTCTTCTAACTGTTAGAGAAAGTGAGGGCTGCAGATGCTGGAGATCAGAGCTGAAAAACTGTTCTAACTGTTAGGTCATGTTACAACAAAAGGCCTCAGGACCACTGCCATCTTCTTTCGCAATCTGTTTTGAATTCTGTTTGGGAAATATATTTAAATTGATTTATTTGGGAAAGAAACCAGCTACCATATAGCTTTCCTCTTGCTGCTGTTCTGTTTGCAGCACCTCATTGATGCATTGTTTCCTTTGCATTGTCTAATCAGCTTTGCTCAATAAAACTAAATGGGCATTTGAGAAATTATGTACTTGGATAAAGTATGATGTACTCAACATTAAGCCACGTGTACCAAAGTAGCCAAGGCAAAATATGAATCTTCAAAATTTTGTAATTAATTTTCAAGACAAAGGCGCATCGCGTGCCTGTACTACTTAATATTTAATGCCTGTCTTTGACAGGTATCTCCAAAACCAAAAGTTTGCGGCAGTTTCAATTGAATATGTTTACTGCCATCTACAAATCAGAGCTCAACTAGCAACAGAAAGCATGTGTTCTCTAAACAAAGAATCCTCAGCATAGAAATAATTTGATCTTCCTGAATTAGAAAAACTGTTTTGGTTTTCTTGCTGTGTCAAGCTGAAGTGTAGACCTCGAGTAAAATGGGTACCCAAAGATTTGAAAGAGTTGAAATGGAGAAGAATGGAGTGGGACAATTGGAAAAAGCATTAAACTACTCAAAATGTTCTCCACTTAGTCGAAGATTATTAGTGAATAACACCAAGAAAAGGTGACAAAATTTGATTGACAGTATTCCAAAGAACGAAAGTTTTGTGAAGGAGGTGGCAGAAGGAAGGTTAGACAGATGTAGACCAAGAGTAAGAAACAGAATGACAATGTTAGACTACTTGAAATTGAAAGTGGGGGATTCCTTCAAATAACTGAAGAGGAAAGCAGTTGACTGTGAGGTGGAGAAAATGAGTTGAGGACCTATCCTTGGGCACTTAACTGCCACGTGGCTGTAATTTGTCAGGTAGATTTTCTTCAAAAAGCTGTGATCTGAGGTGTACTGAATGGTTGAGAAATCTACCTGGCATCCCCTGTCTACTGCTTTCCAGTTTAGAGCTCAACATCCATCCTGCTGTCTCTGGCTCTGCTTTATTTTTCAATCATCTGGCTCAACCTTTGATATTAACCTTGCTCCCTTGCCACTACCTGCACATTATTGTAGTTGTACCAATCAACAAGTCCATAGTACTAGTTGATGCTTTCAAGATAACTAGTGCAATACGATAAGATATCTGAAAACAATGTCTTAAAAATGTGTATAATCTGTCTGTTGAACTTCTTGAGCCAATTCTGAACCTCTAGCTGATCTATAATTCTGTAACTTGTCATTGGAGAATGAATTTTTTTTTGCAAAGAGACGTTACAACTTGGCATTTTGGCAAGTAGTTAAATTAGTTTGGTCACTTAAAAGCTGCATCTTTTTATTTTTCTGTATTTGACGGTTCACTCAAATGGGAAATGAAACATTGCAAAAAAAACCGAGGATTGTTGAAGGATTGCAGGACCTTTTAAAAGCCAGTGGCTTGATACTCATTCTAAATGCTATTCACACAGCTGTTTGTTCAAGTAGTAGTGGAAACAAGATGAGCTGAAGCCAAGGAGTGGCTTTGGCTGGGAACAAGTAGCTGTCTGTTCAGTGGATGAGTAAACAGACGTCGACAACAAAGGCATTCTATCTGGCAGCAGCAACGTGATTCGTTCCCAGGTAACTGAACAACTTAGGATCATGATTGTTTTAAGGAACATCATTATACCTCTCAGGGAAGAGAAGTTAATAATACTCTGTCTCGAGCCTGAAGATAGTTTTTTTTTTCCCCCCCTTCTGTGGTTGCTGTCAGCCCTGTCTCTTTAACCAGTAAGCCAGAAACTTTATAGGTCTGAATCAGCCATCCTGCACCTTTTGTACAAGCAGGTGAAAGTATCTGGAGGAGAATCAAGGACCATATGGCCTGACATATTAACATTTAAATGGATCCTGTGTCTTCCCAGTCTTTTCTTCCGCCCATGTTTATTTTCCCATCAGTGTCTGTATAGAAGGGAAGGTTATAAGGGGGTTACTTGTTTTTAATGAGTAGAGGTTCATCATTGGCCACACTAAATTGCCCGTAGTGTTAGGTAAGGGGTAAATGTAGGGGTATGGGTGGGTTGCGCTTCGGCGGGTCGGTGTGGACTTGTTGGGCCGAAGGGCCTGTTTCCACACTGTAATGTAATCTAATCATTACTCAGTTTATCATTGTTCACCTGTAGCTAGGGTCTATACATTTGAAAAGATATTCATTCTTATTAAGTACAGAAACCTGGACAATGTTTTCTGTCAATCTGGGTCTAAAAGACAGGTAAAGTGGAAAATTTTATGTACTTTAAAAATCTTCGATCTTGCACCTACTCCTTCTTAACATTGTCATGACCTCATTGACACGTCCCACCTACTCTTACCATCCTCCATTTCCATCTACTTTGTCTTCAATCCACTCACATTTTCCAGTATAATGGAAACTGGCTTTTAACGCACATCCTTGTGTATTCTTTAAAGGGCGAAAGATAAAATGTATCTGTAGTTTGGCACATATTCTGCAGAAAGATGGCTTGCTGTTGAGCAAGGGTCATTAGCCCCTAATTATTTTTGTTGTCATGTAATCACTGTCCAGTTTATTTTGAGTTACCTTTCCCTGCCACTTTGAAAGGTTGTTATTTGAAGTTCCCTTTGCATCTTGGGTGCAATCTGAGAGGCTCTATCTCCAGTCAGCCCCTTGATGTATATCTGCAGCCATTTTTGGAGTTGATCAGTCCAGGAATCAAGGGTTACAGTATTCGCCGCCTTTTTAAAAACAAAGCACATTTTCTGAACTGTAGTCGTAAGAAACTGAAATGGTAGGCTGGCATGTGGCATCTCCAATATTGTAGTAGTCCTTCTGGACTGAAGTGTTGGCCAAGCTTTTGTGCATAAAGTCCATTGTGGGCTCAGATTCGTGATACTCAAGCTTGTAAAAAAGAAAGAAGGGCCAGAAGTAGACTGTTAAGCCCCCTTGAACCTGCTCCACCATTCATTAGGCTCATGGCTGATCTGACATTCCTCATGTCCACTGTAACCTTGATTTCTGGATTGATCAACTCCGCTCCCACTGCTCTCTGTGTTAAGAAGTTCCAAAGACACTCAACCTTTTGAGAGAAGAAATTCCTTCTCATGTGAATCTTAAATTATGAGATGATGCCCTGTGGTCCTAGACTCTCCCATGTGGGGAAACAACCTCTCAGCATTTACCCTGTCAAGCCCCTTAAGAACTCTATATGTTTCAATGAGATCATCTCTCATTCTTCAAAACTCCAAGCGAGTAGAGTCCCAATCAGTTTAGCGTTTGCTCCTAAGACAATCCCTCCATCCCAAGGGTCATTCTAGTGAATCTTCTCTGAACTCCCTCCAATGAAATAATATCTTTCCTTCAATAAGGGCACCAAACTGCTCTCAGTACTCCAGATGTGGTCTTACTAGCACCTTATATATTTGCAATAAGGCTTCCCTACTCTTATACTTCACTCCCCTTAAAATAAAGGTGAACATTCCATGAGTTTTCCTGATTACCTGCTGCAGCTGTGTGCTAGCTTTATGCTTAATGCAGAAGTATCCACAAGTCCCTTTGTGTTGCTACACTCTATTGTTTCTCTCCAACAAAATCAAATTCTGTTCTTTTGTTTTCTCTTCCAAAATGAACGCCTTCATATTTTGCCACATTATACTCCATTTACAACATTTTGCCCACACGTGTAAACCTATCAATATCTCTCTGCAAACTGTCTTTTTCTTTCAATCTGCTCTTCCACCTATCTTTGTATCATCTGCAAATTTGACTACAGTAATTTGCTTCCTCCCTCCAAGTCATTAAGATGTATTGTGAACAGTTGAGGTCCGAGCACTGATCCCTGTGGAATCCCACTGGTCACAATTCGTCACCACTCACTACTTTCTGCCCGTTAACCACTTCTCTATCCATGCCTATATGCTACCTCCAACACCATGGACTCCTTTCTTACGAATTAATCTTTTGTGAAGTTTCTTGTTGAATGCATTTTGGAAGTCCAAATACATTACATGTACTGGTTCTCCTCTGTCCATCCTGGTTGAGAATTCCCTGAAAGCTCCAATATATTAATCAGACATGATTTCCCTGTCTTGAAGCCATGCTGACTCGGCTTGTTTAGATTATGATTTTACAAATGTTGTATTACTTAGTGAATAATTGATTCAGAGACTTTTCCAGCAATAAAATAAGGTTAGTCAACCTATAGTTTCCACATTTTGCCACCTTCCCTGCTTGAATAGGACAGTTTTCGCCCCAAATTCCTTCCTATTGAACTGAATATTAATTGGCTTGTGGAAATCTATTCACGGAGGATATTTTAAATTTGGAGATGTGGTAAGCTGTTATATTCTCTTTAGACAGAAGAACTTTCCTAATTTGAAAGAATACTTGATTATGGCGCTTTTATCAATGGTACCATATGCAATTACATAAGAAAACAAATCCCTTTATTGAGAAATATATCTATTATTGTTGCTAAATGGAAATATATTAAAAACTGTAAATCAAAATAACTTAATTTACAAGATGACCCCAAAATGAAGACATTACAGAAGAGTCCATACTTTGTAACTTTTATTTTAACAAGGATCAGAACTATATAATTAAGCATGAATTAATGGGAAATACAGTAAAATGGTAAATTTTGCTTTAAATAGTTGATGTTACAAAGTTATGTTTTGCACAACCAGTCAGTTCCATGTAAATGTAACACATCGCTACATGGTTCCACAGTATGGCATTCTTTATTTGCACATGGCAAGTCAGGCATTCTATCTGACACTAACTTTTACCTCTATATTCGTGACTACATTTATTATTAACAAGATGTAATTCCACGGATTGTTTCTCCCTCTGGTCACTGCAATCCTGATGATGTACTTTTTCAGTTCTTTTGTGAGCAACTAACCAATAATAGTCTGGTGCACAGTTTGATCACTTCTGAGAAAGCACACAACACTTTATTATCTCAGAGCAATTCACAAAGCTTTCCAGGTGTTAGAACTTCCATAACCAGTTTGCATTTTGTCTTTGTCTTCCTTTTCTGCCGAAATGAAAATCTGATATATATTCCAGAGATTTGCTGTTTCCCCTCAAAAGAATAGCCTGAGCTTATCTTTTTGTGTCTGTTTTCATTTTCCTTGTGTCTGCATATGGGTCTTCACGCTTCAGCTCCTGCACTTGTAGCTGTCCTTTGTTTGGCCACACACCATTTGCATTCTTCTTGTGAGTACAAATTCAAAATTCAGTGTCAGCAAGTCTCATGGACCAGTTATCATCTTGTTATCCAAAAAAGTTATAGTTGATCCTTTTACTATTAATGCAAGCCCTTAATGTCAAAATTTAAGACATTCTTCAAACAGACAGATACTGCAGACATTTTAAAGAAATTGCATGTTCTTCTTGCTGTGCTAAGCTTCAGGTCAATAGTTGTCACATTATCTACAGTCGCTGTTAAATTAATAATTGCTCACAAAAGAAAAATGCTAAAACATGCACATCCTCTGTGCCAACTTGTAACTACTTGATCCACTTGTTCCTTTCATTATTGATCACAATTAGAGAACTGTGTTAGATATTGGTTTGCTATAATTTTTAAAGAATGTAGGACACTGCAGAGGGTGCAGGGAAAGTTTACAATGATGCTCAATATGCATAGGTATACAGTACATACCAGGAAAGAATTAACTAGCTGAGTTTCATTTCTCAAAAAAGGAGGCTCAGCAGTGCCCCTAAAAACTATGAAAGGCTTTGATTAGAGTGATTACAGAGTGAATATTTCTTTTGTGGGGAAAATTATAATTAGAGACCATCAAACTAATATAATTAGTGGAAAAAAAAGCAAAGGTAGTTTTGTTCCAAGAGTAATAAGAGTGTGACTTGTGACCACAGGGAATGGTTGAAGCAAATACTGTGCTTTTAAACATTGCTAAAAAGAGACATAAAATGAAGCTTTTTGACTTCCACACTCATTAGGACTGAAGTGGAAGAAAACCAACTGTAGAAAGGACCAACTGTGAAAATTTATCCAACATGGCAGCAGAGTGGTGATTGATTGAAAAATGGTTGTCATGAAGAAGTACAAACTGTCAATCTCAGTTCACTTACTAAATTCAAATGTGGCAAATTGAGTGACTGGTCAGGACATTGCCATGGAGATGCAGCGTGCTTGACTATCTCATAGCTTGCTCGTCATAGACATTATACATTTTTCATATGGGCATGTTATTTCAGCCTCCAAATTATAGGCCCCCAAGTATGCATAAATGTCATCTCCAGTGCATGTAAATGAATCTCACTGCAAGCCTGACTGAAAATGTTAATTTCATGTGTATTTCTGATATTCTAATATTGTCCTGTCGCAGAATCATGTAATGTTGAACACACTTCTCTGAAGTTTGCAAGCAAAAGCTGGTAGGTCATGTTCGGCATCCTGCCTGCTGAGGACAGTCAAAGGGAAATGTTGTTTGATATGGTTTCTTTATAGCTTGAATTACATTAGCTTATATTGTTTGCATTACATCAACACAAACTCAAATGTCACATTACCCATGTTTGGTAGGTACCAGATCTTTTCGACTTGCTGGAAGCATTCTGTTAGTGTGAATGCCACTTGTTTACTGCAAAGTAGCAGTGCAAAATGTCTAGCATCACCTGTTACAAACATCGTTCAGATACTTCAAAAGTTTTGGCAGTGCACCGAAGACAACTTCACACCAGAGAATCTGACAGGCAATACCTTTTGAAGCCTTTTATTAATTTGTTGGCAGTAAATAACAGTGTCAGGTTTTGTCAAGTGAAGACATGCCATTGCCGGTCCTTCATTGAAATAGATTAAGATGTCTTGTTGCAGTTGTGTAAGGGTCTTGCTGATTTATCACCTGGACTGTTGTGCACAGTTTTTGTCTTTTCAAAGGAATGATATACCTGCTATTGAGTGCCAGTGGAGGTTTACCAGATCAGTCACTGGGATGGCATGATTATTTTATGAAAAAGATTGAGGAACCTGGGTCTAGGCTTACAGTTTACAAGACTTGGAGGTGGCCTTTGAGAGGGTGATTTTCAATGTGATGTTTCCTGTGGCTGGTGGCTCTTAAATCATGATGTGGAGGTGCCAGTGTTGGAACAGGTCTGAAGTCAGAAGAGAATAGGTTACAGTCCTAGTGATTTCAAATAAACCTGTTGAACTATACCTTGGTGTTGTGTGACTTCTGATTCTTCAAGTAACATAATCTGAAACAAAAACAAATTGCTGGAAAAGCTCAGCAGGTCTGGCAGCAACTTTGGAGAGAAATCAGAGTTAATGTTTCAGGTCCAGTAAGCCTTCCTGAGAACTGGTAGCTAAGAAAAAATTCTTTTTTATATGCAGAAGGTAGAGTGGGGGAGGGGTTAAGAAATAAACAATAGTTGGAGACAGAGGACAAATAAAAAGATAAACAGTTGTCCAGACAATGGAGTGGTTAAAGGTCAGTCTGAGAATGAATAGCTACTCATGAGGACTATTAGTGGCGATCAGTGTGGTTGTGTGAATAACAGACAATGTGATAACAAGGCCTGGTGTGTGGGGGTTGTGGTAAGGACATGGGAAAAGATGCCTCAAGCCCTAAAATTGCTGAACTCGGTGTTGAGTCCAGAAGGCTGTAGAGTTCCCAAGTGGAAAATAAAGTGCTGTTCTTCCAGCTTGTGTTGAGCAGCAAGTGTGAGACAGAGATGATGGCCAGGGAACAGGGTGGTGTATTGAAGTGGCAAATGACTGGACGTTCAGTTTCCTTAGTGAAGAGGAGACCACATTGTGAGCAGCAAATGCAGTAGACTAGATTGTGAGAAGTGCAGATAAGGCACTGTTTCACCTAGAAGATGTGTTTGGGCCCTTGGAAACTGAAGCAGGAGGAAGTAAATGGACAAGTATTACACCTTGTGTGATTGTAGCAGAGGGTACTCTGAGGCTGTGGGAGGTTATTGAGAGTAAAGGAAGAGTGGACTATGATGTGTTAAAGGGAATGGTTTTTTTGGAAAGCTGACAGGGAGGGGAATATATGACTTGTAGTGACATCCCACTGGAAGTGGCAGCTCATGATCTTCTGGATGTGGATTCTGGTAGAATGATAGGTGAGGACAAGGGGGACCCTATAGTTGTTGTGGGAGGGAAGAGACTGGATAAGGGCTGAAGTGTGAGAGATGGGTCAGACCCGGCTGAGGTCAACTACAGTGCTGGTGAATCAGTGTTGAGGAAGATGATGAATGTTTTGGCGACCCTCTTCTCAAAATTGGCATCATGAGAACAAATGCAATGGAGACTGAGGAACCGAGAGAACTGAATAGAGTCTTCACAGGAAGCAGGCTGTGAAGGTGTAAAGCGAAGTTAACTGTGGGAGTCGGTTAATTTGTAGTGGATTTTGGTGGCCACCTATCCCCAGAAATGGAAACAGGTGTCAAGTAAGGAATGGAACAGCGCAGCAGGTCAGACAGCATCCAGGGAACAGGAGAATCGACGTTTCGGGCATAAGCCCTTCTTCAGGAAGGGCTTATGCCCGCAATGTCGATTCTCCTGTTCCCTGGATGCTGCCTGACCTGCTGCGCTGTTCCAGCAACACATGTTCAGCTCTGATCTCCAGCATCTGCAGTCTTCTCTTTCTCCTCAAGTAAGGAATGGGCCGAGTCAGTAATGGATCAGTTTTTCAGGTGAGGGCAGGGTGGAAATTAGAAGTGAAATTGACAAACTTCTAAATTGAAATATCGGCAAATAGGACTGCCCGGGCAGAGAGAATAGGTTACAGTCCTCGTGATTTCAAATAAACCTGTTGAACTATAACTTGGTGTTGTGTGACTTCTGACTCTTCAAGTAACATAATCTGAAACAAAAACAAATTGCTGGAAAAGCTCAGCAGGTCTGGCAGCAACTTTGGAGAGAAATCAGAGTTAATGTTTCAGGTCCAGTAAGCCTTCCTGAGAACTGGTAGCTAAGAAAAAATTCTTTTTTATATGCAGAAGGTAGAGTTTCTGCCTGCTCCTGGTGTACAGAATTCATCAGTGACATGGTGGGATCTTTGTAAAGGTGGCATACAGAGGACACAGGTGAAATCTTTTAAAAATCACTTTTGCTCAAGGTAATAATTTGCTCATCCTCTATGTTATAAGTACTTAAAGCATCTAGCAACATGTTGGGAGGATAAAAGGCAATCTTACACTTTTATAACAACAATGATGACCATAGAACCAAAGTAGTCTGAAGCCACTGAAATACCTATATAATGTTGAAACACATTAACCAATGCAACCATATTATGTGGGGGTCTCCAACATTTTTAAGCTTTTTGAATATAACTGACACCCAGGATCTGCCCTGAAGAAAATACAGAATAAGTGTTTTATTTTTCATTTTATGCTTTGTTTTAGATTTGTATATCTCAATCGTTTTGTCCTCTGCTCACCAGGTCACAATGTGAGACTTGTGATTTCTGCCAGTGAAATTTTGGTTGTAGTCTGAGGCTGTTAGTTCCGTCTAAACTACCAAATTTGTATCTATGAAAACGGTGCAACAGTTGGACTTCATTGGGTGAACACTGTCTTGCAGAAGTATGTGGACTCAAAGTAAGCTTTAACTTTGAAAGCATAGGATGACAGGTATTTTTCTTTGATTCCTGATGAAAGGCTTTTGCCCAAAACATCAATTTTCCTGCTCCCCGGATGCTGCCTGACCTGCTGTGCTTTTCCAGCGCTACTCTAATCTTGACTCTAATCTCCAGCATCTGCAGTACCCACTTATGCTTAGGTATTTTTCTTTGTAGGTCTTGACAAATCCCTGTCCCTTGATCTGACTTTGAGCTCAATCTTATTTTGCACAGGAATCATCTCAATTTTATATCCACTGCTTTTTAAATCAAACAGTGATGCAATTTGACAGCCAACCCGCCAATGTCCACTTGAAGGAATAGATTTGAGATATAGATGAAAATATATTATATCACTTCTAATTCTTGAATAAATAAATTTTTATTTTAAGGTCTTCAAGTGTGCACAGATGTTTTCTGGGTGAAACCTTTTCAATTTTTGCCTTTAACTTTTTCCTATTAACTTTTCTAGACTTGGGGAGTGTTAGCATTTTACTTTTTCCATTGGGAGACCTGTCGACCCAGTTTCAATTTGAATGAATGTACAAAGTCTCTGCGTTTTCCAAGTACTATACAGTTCAGTTTTGACATTGTCTGTTATGAACCCAAAGTCAAACAACCATGCATTGACAGCTCACTGCACCCTTCCTTCTTCCATTTAAGAAGAATGGCCATTTGAGGCAACAGATGTAAAAACCTTTACAGGACCTTCCTTGACTTAACCATCGCATATCAGCATGGAGGATTACTGCAGTGCAGGCAATATCGGGTTTGTCTAGTAAGGATCAAAGGAAATGCTGAAGGACTCCTGCTCAAATTAAATTTACAATCTTACCTTGCATTACATGAGAACAGTCCGTGACTTTACTTGTTAATGCTTGCTGCTGGATTATACAGTGTTTTTGATGAAAGAGGCGAAATCAGGATCATTTGTACAAAATGCACTAAAAGCTTGCATTGGCACCAAGCATGGTTGCTGTACCATCAGTTGTGATCGAAATCGGTTTCGTAATTGAAATGTTTATTTTCAAGCCTGGACTTTTGAATTTGTGGTACTATCATTATTTGTACTGTCTTTGAGAGACAAAGGATGAGATTTTCTTTCGTTGTTTTTGTGCATACGGTCTTTAAGGACATAGCCAATGTAGCCCAGTCAATTGTTATGTCGATGGACTCAATTATAGTGTATTGAAAACTATTAAGTCCTTCAGGTTCTGCTTTAGTTGTTGAAAGATGTCTTTGGCCAAAGTTTTCATTCGCCTTGCTGCTAAGTGACATGGTTGTGTTTGCCGTTATACTACTTTCTGAAAGTCTTTGAATGAAAAGTCATTGTTTCTTTAATTACTTGTCATCTGTGGATGATTTCTTGCATTTTGAAGGAAGTTGAAGAATTGAAATGATGGTTCAGTGCTTAGCTTTTGTTGATTTATCATCAAATGACTGAGCTTTCAAAACAGCCTTCAGTTTGTCAACTTTGTTCAAAGCATGCTGTTCAAGGGAAAAACTAGTCTTGATTTTCTCAAACACACGACTCAAGTCTCAAACTTAAAGTAAACGATAGTAAAATGTCTTTATTATCACACTAAAGTTTTGGTCCCTTAGAGAATGAAACTGGGAAATTAATGAGAAGCAAAGAAATGGCAGACTTTGAACAAAGGTTGTATGACAAATACTTGTGTTCAAAGTAGAAGACATAGCATCCGAGGTGTTGTAGGAAATGAAGAGGCTAAAAAGAAGATATGAACTTAAAACAATCCTAAATACTGGAGGAAAAGTACTAAGAATGCAACTAAAGCTGAAGACTCAAGACTGCTGGACCTGTTGGTCCACATCTTGGGTTCTCAAAAGATGTAGTTATGTACTGGTTGTAATCTTTTACATTCCTAAAGGCCCACAGATTGGAAAATAGTGAATGCAGCACCATTATTAAAGAAAGGAGGGGAAAAAAAAGCAGGAAACTCGGGGCCAGTTAGTCTAATGTCTGCCACTGTGGGAAATCTTGAATTTATTGTTATGTAGGTAATAGTGGGAAAGTTGGAAAATCAAAAAATCATTGCTGTTTTCTGCAAGGGAAAATAGTGTTAGCCAAACTTTCTTGAAGATGTAGCAAACATGATGTATAAAGAGAAACAGTAGATGTAGTATATTTCCATCTCTAAAACACATTCAATAAGATGCTACATAAAAGGCTCCTACACAAAAAAAAGCTGAACTCGGGTGTTGATATATTAACACGGATAGAGATATAGCTAACAAACAGCAAACAGAAAGTCAGGGTAGTTTGCAGGTTGGAAAACTGTAATGAGTGGAGTTCCACAGGCCTTTATTATTTTTGAATTATTAATGACTTTGAAAAGGCCATTTGTAGTGTGATCATACTTGCTAGGGATGTGTAGATAGAGAAACAAACTGTGAGGATGATTCAAAGAGTTGGCAAAGCTAGATAGATGGTGTTGGACATGAATTGGCTGATGAGATATAATGTGGAAAAATGAGAGGTTCACCTTTTCAAAAGAACAGAACAACATATTTAAATGGAAGAGAACCTGCAAAAAGTGTAGAAGGATCTGGGGTTCCATGTGCTTCAATCACAAAAGATTAACACGCAGGTATGACAAACAAATAGAAAGGCAAATGGAATAGTCTTGTGTATTGCAAATGGGAAGTTCTTACTACAACAGCACAGGGCATTGTTGAAACAGCATCTGGAATATTTTATTCAGTTTTGATCATTTTTTTGAGATTGAAAGCAGTTCAGAAGAAAGTTAATTCAGCTAATTTGTGCAATGAAGCAATTGTCATATGAAGAATGATTTGAGCATTTACGCATTGAGTGTTTAGAAGCACTCTATTGACATAAGTATAATTCTGTGGAGGTTTGACAGGATTCAAAGAAGTTCCTTTTGTGGGGAGTCTGGAATAGTACAGAACAGAAGAGGCCCTTCAGCTCATTGTGTCATTACTATCAAAAACATATTATTATTTACACAGTCACACTTTTCTGTACCGGGCCCATAGCTTTGAATGTTATGACACTGGAGTGCTCATTCAAGTGTTTATAAAGGTTGTGAGGTTTCCTGCCTCAACTACCCTCCCAATGCATTCCAGGCCCCCCCCCCCCCCCAACATTCTGAGTGAAAGAAATTTTCCTTAAATCCCTGCGAAGCCTCCTGCCTTTCACTTTAAAATTATGCCCCCTTGTTATTTGCCCTTTGACTAAGAGCAACAGCTGTTTTCTATTCACCCTGTCCATGTCTGTCATAATCTTACATTCCTCTGTCATGTCCCCTTTCAACTTTCTGTGCTTGACTACACCTGAAATGTATGCTTCATAAGCTTATAACCTCGAGTAATCCTGAAGTATTGAGAAATTCTCATTACAGCAGTTGCTCTTTAGATTCTTTAATGGTTCTATCAATACAGACTACCCATAAAATTAATAAAACGTGTTTAGAAATACATAAATTTCTTGAATTGCTTTTCCTTGGAATGATGGGTTGAATTTTCCTTTGGCGCGCAGCAGACAGTTGGGAAGGATTGTGCGCAGATAGAGTGAGATTACACTAGGAGACAGTGAGGTCTGCAGATGCTGGAGATCAGAGTTGAGAGTGTGTTGCTGGAAAAGCACAGCAAGTCAGGCGGCATCTGAAGAGCACGAAAGTCGATGTTTCAGGCTGGAGACCTTCAGGATTCCTGATGAAGGGCTCCGGCCCAAAATGTTGATTGTTTTTTTTTCCTGCTCCCCGGATGCTGCCTGACCTGTTGTGCTTTTCCAGCAACGCACACTCAACTGAGATTACACTATTGAAATTATTAGAGGTGTATTACATTCCCCGAGCAGTTCAGGTTTAACTAAGTGGGTTCGGGGTCATTTGACTAACCAGATGTGGTAAAACAGAACAATTTTCTCACATTTAATGAGATTTTGGCCACTATTTAAATATGTATATGCATTATTTAAATTTTAAATAATTGCTGACAGCGTTTGCCATGGCACAGGTCACTGATCTCAATCATCCTCTCAAGTTCTAAGTTTGCTCACTGAGCTGGAAAATTTGTTCTCAGATGTTTTGTCCCCTTGTTATTTGCATCCTTGAGAGGATGCTAGACAACATAGTCAGTGAACCTCCTTTGAAGCCCTGGTGTTCTGTCCTACTTTCTATCTGTGTTTTGGTCTGTTGTGGTTGGCGATATCACTTCTGGTTCTTTTTCTGAGAGGATGGTAAATGGGGTCCAAATCAACGTGTTTGTTAATAGAGTTCCGGTTTGAATGCCAGGCCTCTAGGAATTCCCCTCCGTGTCTTTGTTTAGCCTGTCCCAGGATGTATGCATTATCCCAGTCGAACTGACGTCCCTCGTCGTCTGTGTGTAAGGATACTCGTGATAGTTGGTCGTATCGTTTGGTGGCCAGTTGGTGCTCATGTATCCTGGTGGCTAGTTTTCTACTAGTCTGTCCAATGTAACGTTTGTTGCAGTCCTGCAGGCATCCTGCAGAGTATCCTTACACACAGATGATGAGGGACACCAATTCAACTGGGACAGGCAAATCAAAAACACACACGGGGATTCCTAGAGGCATGGTAGTCGAACTGGAATTCCATCAACAAACACTTCCATTTACCAACCTCTTAGAAAAAGAACTGGAAGTGAAATCACTGACCTTAAGAAGCTAAGACACAAAAATAGAAAGCGGGACAGAACACCAGCGCTTTAACTGAAGCTCACTGATATTGTTACCTCGCATGGTGATGAAACGTCTGAGAACAAGTCTTCCAGCTCAGTGAGCAAACTTGCAAGCTGAACCACAAACTTGAGCTACAAAGCTTCACAAAAATCACATTCCTCACAAGTTTGATGAAAGCGTTCTCACTGTATTCATCTCTTATCTTCTGTACTGAACAATTTGTGCTCCTCCAATTCTGTACTTTGTAGCTTCCATAGTTTTAATTGCTTCACCATTATTGTTGATTTTTAGCTTACCTAGGCCCTGAGCTGTGGAATTTGCTCCCTATACATCTCTGATCTGTTTAGGATCTCCTTAAAACCTGCCTTTGATCAAACTATTCGTCATCTGCCCTCATATCTTATGTCAATCATGTAGTTTTTGGTTAGTGTGAAGTACTTGGGAATGTTGTATTGTGTGCTATACAAATACAAATTTGTTGGAGTTTTTATTTAAAAATAGCATGACACTCAGAAGCTTTAAATTAAATAAATGAGCTATGTTGAAAAAAAAAATCTGTTGGCTTTCCAATAAAATTGCTTAGATAAATGTATGCTTTCTGATGGTCTGTTCATAAACCTTTCAGGCTGAACCACAAGAAGCCGTCAAGTCCAACATTTATGGTTTAAATGACAGTTCTCCAAAAGAAACCTTCAGGCTGTGGTATTTCAATTCGAAGTAGCAAGTCCATTATTTCCTGTTCTTTTGGTTGCGGTTCATGTGTCAAATTGTTTAAAAGTCTCTGATGCATTATTCTTGAAGCTGAAATGCAAATGTTGAACCAAGAAAAACAGTTGCTTTTACGATGCCAGGTTTATCATGCATTTGGTACAGTTAATTTTTTTGGACTCTGAGAATGTTCAAGTAACACATTTTCATGGTTAAATGTACATTTATAATTTGTCCATGATTTGTTTTCTAAGAAACACTTGCCCTTGCTTTTTAAAGCTAACAGTTATACTTAGTGAATATCAATTACTTAATATTTTCCGTCAATTGTTTGACCACAGGAAGACATGAATCTGAATGAGGACCGTAAAGTTCCACTCCGAGGAAAGGATCTGATGACAAAGAGAGAAATGGTGGTTCACTACATCTCTGCAACTGCCAAATCTGTAAGGTTTATTTTTGAGTAAATAACTATTTTAAGATAGCACAGTATATGCAATTCCTTTGATCGTCAGGTATGATCAGCTTGGAGTGATCTGCTTTTGGCTTTGGCTAAACTGTAATCTATAATTGCTGCCTGAATGTTTCCTCCTTCATTGCTTAAAGCTGCACTTCTTAATGTGGTTTTAAAATGCCTTCCTCCTGTGGATAAATTGTTTGAGGGTTTGGCACACACCACACAAAATGCTCTAATCTGAAGCATGATGCTTTTATTGCTATAAACTATAAGTGTCTTCTGTATCTACTGCCCTAGGGTAATCCATGTGATTTTTAAATCTTGGGTGGTATGTTTTGTCCAGAGGAATGGAGGTCAATTTTAATTGTTCACAGTTTAACATATTCAATATGTAATTGCACTTCATTATTAATTTTAATAATTTTAAAAGTTACAGAACAGATGAATATTCCACAATGTTTTGGATTACCAATATTGAGGAAATTGAATGGGAGTTTATCACCCCATTGAATGTATTTGCTCATCATGTATGATTGAGTTAATTGTTTAAACCTGCAGTATAATTTTAGGTTTAATTGAGGAATATGAAATTTATGAATCTAATGTTGTCTAAAGTTTACCATCTTCTTGAAAACAAAATTGAATAGTATCAGAACAGCACCTGCTCACAATCTTCAAACAAACATTTTTGAAACAAGCAGAGCTCCATAGCATGAAGTATAATCGTTACAACCAGAAGAAACCTCATACTTTTTTTTAGTATATGAGGGCAGAAAAAAATCTCAAATGATAACAAAAAATGTTGTGAACAAGACCATTTATCCCATTCATGAGGTTTCAGTTTGTATTTTCTGATTTTATTTTCCTGTCATTTATTTTTGTGGAGCTGTGTACCTGGATATGCCTTGGTAGATGGTTTTTGATGCAGTAATTATTTGATTTATTTTTTCTCAGTAAAAAATTCAAAATATGGGTGGAATTGCACAGCACCCAAGGATGATGTAATGAATTGAATTTCTTTTTTTTATATTCTGTAGTATGTGCTTCATTATTTAATTAGCTATGTTTGAACACTAATTTTTTTTCTTTTAGTAAGCACTCATTTGTTCTAAAATTATTCTAATGTTAGCAACATTAACAATTCATAAGTTGAGATACTTTTTTGAAGTATTAAACCTTTGGGAATTTTTTGATTTTGAGCATTGTTCTTCAAACTTTGCTTAAAGTGCTAATACTGTAACTGATGTACAGGATTTGCCCAGGTTTAGCAGATAAAGGAAATGATATATAACAGCATATTTCCTGGGTGAAGCACAGCAGCAAAAAGTACACAACAAAAATCCAAAAACTAAGACAGCCTGTGAGCTGAAAGCTATTACAGTCAGACAAATGTAATTCTGCCCTTCTGCAACATTATCAACCAGTACCTTAGATATAGAATAAATGTTTTGAAAGTTTTTTGTTTTTGTTGAAACTGCTGCTTCAGCTGCTCTTTTGGTATCACTTTTGATCTTCTCTCAACTGGCTATCTCCTCAATTTAAATGCTGCCCAGCATTCCTTCCCTGTGGTGACCTGTCAATCACAGGACAGGAATACTTGTTAATTGCCATACAGTTTGTCAGATTAACTATTTGCCTTTGTCAAGCAAACGTTTCGGAAATATCCTTTTGTGATATCTTTGTGACTAAAGCTGTTCGTGCAGAGGCAAATTGTTAGCTACTTGTTTCCAAAAGTTTGCAGGCCCTTGCATATGGCTGCTGTTAGAACATTCATTCTTTGGAATGGTTAGTGACTGTGTTTGTGTAAGAAAAGAAAGTCTAAACTGTTTGTGCATTTTACACTGGTGCTATACAAGCAAGTCAGGATATTTCGAGATGATGATCAGTTCAATATTATGGTTTTGACTTCCTTTTAAAAATATTTACAATTTAAAAATTAATTGCCTTTGAGTTGACAGTATCTTCTGAGGCTTTGTTAATTAAAATATAGCAGTATGTAATCGAGAAATGTGCTGACGTTTTAGTTAGATTGAAAAGCTTTGAACTAAAACATAAACAGACTTTCTTTAATCATTTGGATATCGAACCAGGCAAACAATGCACTGTGACAGTCTACAAGGTGATCAGTACTTTCCTGACAGGCATTGTCATGATTCCAAAATCTTGGATCTGATACATGGAAAATCAGAGCAGTGAAATGAAATAAATTGTACAACTACAGTTCCATTCGTAGTTGTGAAATGTGAACATTAATACCAAATTAAAATATATATTGACATAAGGTGAAAACTATTCAAACTGACCATTGTAACCTATTAGATCAGAATTTGCTTCGGGTGTCTAAACCAAAGCATATGATATGTTTAGCAATACAATTCTACACATGACTTTATTTTTGGTTTGAGTAGAAGCATAAAAGAGAGTTGTGAATGATTTGGTAATCAGGTTTGTTTTGTTAACTTCAATGCATATGTTCCTCTTCAGTTATTAAATAAACATGAGAATTTTCTTGAACATGAGGCATTTTCTTTTCATTGCTAGTGATATAAAAATCCAGCTGCACTTAATTTCCTTTTGTGATCCTTAGAAGTCTCAATAATTAATTAACTGACCTCTTCACAATCTTGCAAAGATATAAATGTCTGAAGGCTTCCATGTTTGTACAATGTTTATACTGAATATTTTCCTCCTCTTTCTTTGCTTACTTGTTTCAGTTTTTCCTTTGTTTTGGGGCAAATGGCTGTCTTGGTTGCTAAAGTATGCTGAATGTTCCTTGGGTGAGCTTCAAACCAACTTGTATTTAGATTAACTTTATGCTGCTGCCTTGTGCACATTGAGCTCCTCGGTGCACTCTTTGAAATGCTTTTGTATGTCATTGGCAAATGCATAGGTTTTCGAAAATCCTGGTTTTATCGATTCCCATTGAACTTTAACAAACATTTCTTTCATGTTAGTGAGATAAGGTACTTTTTTTCATCTTCCTTTGTCATTACATTTTTATTTCCCTTTGGAATTTAAGCTTTCTACTTTGCTAGAGTTTGTAATAGATATAAATCTTTTGAATTTTGAAATTTAAAATGCAACTAGATTTGGACCAAAATACACTCATGCAGAAAGTTTGCTAATGTTAATCTGCTGGTCTTTGGACTGGATGTATCTTCAATGCTGAGTATTCAAACTCGATTACATTCCTTCCACTGGCATAAGTAATTGGATAAATATACTTGGAATCTCCAGGAGTATGGAGTGGTGATAGTGATTCTTTGTTCTCATTTGATTAAAACATTTTATCTTTGCTTCCTCAACATTAAGTTACAACATGGAGCTAAAATTGAATTCGGTGGGATTAGTTGTGCAGTTGTGAACTATAATAACCTGTTTCTGCAGTATTCAATAGTGTGGGTCAATGTATTGTAACACAGAACTGGTGATCATCCCTCTATCAGCATTACTGTGATGCATCTTTAAAGGGATCTTTAATGTGTTTAGTCAGAAAAAAGATGATAAGCCTTGAACTTAAATTCAACAGTTTAGTGGCAAAGACTGGGGGACGATAACACTTATCAGATTTAAAACCTGATTTCACTGAAGAATGTTGTTCTGATTTTCATTTTTCTTAAGGTGTTGAATAAGGTACCCAATTACTTGGAAATCATTGGTTAAATTATGTAATTGTGGTCATATAATCAAAATTGCTTTATCCAAAATTTTGAACTAACCATGTAAAAAGCACAGACAGCTAAATTAGAACCTAATGTTGAAATATTTACATTATCACATAACTTGAAATGTGACTTTACATTAAGAGAATATACTATGTTAGTTTGAAATGAAAATACAGTTTAATAGAATGAAGTGTACAGATGTGTGCACTGAGGAAGCAATACGTTTTGAGTTGCTACATAAAACAGACCTGTGTTGCCACTCTGTCACTTGTTTAATATGATTTAGCAGGTTTTGCAGTAAAAGGTCACCAAGATGTCAGCATTTGGCATTTTGAAATATATGGATCATTGTGTTTGTTTTTTGGGAGTAGAGCTGATTATAGAATCTCAAAAATTGTGCTGTTCATTGTATTGTGCCCACATAACAATAATATAATGCACATGATTGTAAGGTTTGGTTTTCATTCATCTTTAAGTGGAGTTTTAATTCAGTCTTGCAATCTTTTGGCTTGCTGCCTTAATAAATTGTGTAAGTACAATATTGGCAGCACAGTGCTTACTGTGTTACACCACCAGTTATCTCTCTCTGCAGTAGGAGAACAGCGCAATGGTCCTCTAGAGTTTTGGCAACTTACCTTTTATTTTGTCTCCATTAAATCATAACCATAATCTTCAAATTTACTGAGTGATTCCAGCGAGAAAATCTGTAGACAAGGATTCACATTTTTATATCACCTTTGTACTTTAACAATAAACACATTAAGAAAGATTTCCCAGGTAGATTGCAGTCAATAACAAGTATAACAAGAATAGATTGCATGTGTAGTTGACATACATGGCAGTGACTTCAGCTAAAAACCACCTTCAATTCTCTGAAATTCTAGTTCTCGCTGTAAGGTTCCCTAATTAACACACTTCTTTTGGAGTGTTCTTTTATTTTTAAGATCTGCTTCATCAAATTATGTTTACAACTTGGTTGCTCCCCCAATGCTCACCTCCCAGAATTGCCTCCACTTTGCCCTTGCTTTCTTATGGCTTGGCTTTGTTTTGCTTCACTTTTGCATTGCCTCCCTTCATCCTAACTTGTCTCTCCTGTCTGATCTTGCCTCCCTCTGTCCTTACTTTAGGCTGCTCCCTTTGCCAACGAAGCCATTTCCTTCTCCTGGCTATGGTTTCAAATTCCTACTAAATTGCTCCATCTCGTAGCAGGTGTTGGTCCCTGCAGGGACTCCACAGCTCTCTACACTGACTGTTGCCTGTCAGTGCATGGAGTTTGGTTAATCTAAGAATGCAGGTGAGTGCACTTTGGGGGGAAAAAAAATTGAAGTACTATTTAAATACTTGAAAATGTCTGAAGAAGCCAAACTCTGCTTTTAGTCTTGATTTTTATCAGAACCTCTGATTCCCTGGTAAAGTTGGAATTTCAGGAATGTTACAGCAACTTTCAGTGAAGACTTAGTGTAACCACGGATCAACTTTGGACCAACCTGAGTTCTGTGATTATGGTCTTCTTTAGAATCTCTGAGGAGATTCCTCTGAACCTCCTTGGCTTTACACTCATCAGTCTTGATCCCATGGTTTCACGAGAAACAATTTAGCTTGAAGCCTCATAACGCTGGGTGCACTGTATGGCTGGCTTTGGACAATCACTTCATTTATTGTGAAGCTATAACAGTAACTTTATTTTTTCCTTATCTTTGCTCTTAAATCCAGCCTTTTTGTTTATTTCTAAACAAGTGCACTGCAAACTTACCTGCCTCTAGCAGAATTTTGTCACATTGCCTGTTATTTTTTAAGTGGTGCAGTCACCAATTAGATTGGTGGCTCCATATTAGATTCTCCACCCTGGATCGTGTGATTGCTCTCCCACAATACATTGAACTGCTTCCAGTGAATGCATGTCTTCTATCTTGGGAGACCAGAACTGTGTGCAATACTCTTGGTCCCTACACAGTTGTATCAAGATTTCACTCCTTTAATAATAAAGCCCAGTGTTCGTTTGTCATCTTAATTGCTTGCTCCATACCAACGTTTTTGTGATTTGCAATATGAGGGCAACCAGATCATTCTCTATCACAGGACTCTTTAGTCTTTCTCGTTTGAATAATGTTCTGCTTTTCTACCACAGTGCAAGGTCTCTCACTTTTCTGTATTATACTCAATTTACCAAATTCTTCCTCACTCATTTTATCTTTCTTTGTTATTAGATTCTTGTTCCTCTTACAAGTTGATTTCCTACCTATCTTTGTATTGTCAACAAATTTAACTGCTGTTCACTCTGTTGATATTCAAGTCATCCACATAAGAACATCATTTTCAAAAATCAAAGAATCACAGTGACAAAAATCAGTGTGGAAGCAGTCTATTCGACACATCGAGTCCATACCGATCCTTCGAAGAGCATTGCATCCAGACATACCCCCATCTACACTCTCCTTCTAACCCTGCATTTCCCATGGCTAATCAGTGAGCCTGGACACCACAGACAATTTAGCCTGGCCAATCCACCTAACCTGCATATCTTTGGACTGTGGGAGGAAACCAGAGCACCCAGAGGAAACCCCATGCTGTCACAGGAAGAATGTGCAAACTCCACACAGGCAATCGCCGGAGGGTGGAATTTAGCTCGGGTCCCTGCTGCTGTGAGGTAGCAGTGCTAACCACTGAAGCTTGCTGTTCCACTACTACCCTTTTCAAAATAACCTGCTTCTTTCTTCATGATAGATTCCAATATTTCCTGATGTCGTTAAGCTACCTCTGCTGGTTTCTATTCCCTCTTCCATCCTAAAATAGAGGCATTGCATTTGTAGTTTGTATAATTGGCTGGAACCTTTCAAGAATCTAAGAAAATTTGAAAGACAGTACAATTGCACTACCATCTTTGTAGCTACTGCCTTCAAGACCCGAGGCTGCAGGTCCTCCTTTATTCCCATTTTTTTGCCTATTACTTTGTCCCCACTGATACTGATTGTTTTAAGTTCTTAAGTATTGTCCTAAGAAAATGTGTTGAATACACTCGATGAACTCATTTTTAAGGTTACGTTTGCCAGGTTAGTTTGTCCAAACCATAATACGATTAAAATCACCCATGGTACTCAGTCTGTTTGTTTTCCAGGATCCAACTATCTATCGATTAAAACACTATCCTATCGTATAACTACTGTCA
This sequence comes from Chiloscyllium plagiosum, assembly GCF_037043375.1. Classification (NCBI taxonomy): domain Eukaryota; kingdom Metazoa; phylum Chordata; class Chondrichthyes; order Orectolobiformes; family Hemiscylliidae; genus Chiloscyllium; species Chiloscyllium plagiosum. The sequence continues at coordinate 67,640,363 of NW_028270149.1, forward strand.
GGATCCAACTGTGTTATTGCTGTTAATATTTTATACTTTCAGAACCTACTATTGAATGAATTCAAACAAAAGGAGACCTGGAAATTGCACCCAACAGTAACTTATCACCCTAGCTATTTCTTACTTTTTAGTTAACTCATAGGATATGAGCATCAATTATTGTGCATCCCTGATACCACTGGAAAAGTGTTGGTGAGCTGTCTTGAACTGCTGGAGTTCTTGCGATTTAGGGACATCTGCATTTCTGACTTGTGCCTTGCAGATAGTGGGTAGGCATTTGGAAGACATGCCTCGCTCTAGATTTCCCAGTTTCTAATCTGCTTCACCCAAATTACTTCCACATTTTGATCTTTTTGAGACGGAACCATTCCTCACTATTGACCTTAATTTTTTTATCACAGATCTACCTGACCTCATTTTGCCTTTATCCTCTCTTTCTAGAATGTTAAATATCCTTGAATGGTCAGTTCTCAAACTTGTCAAGCTGTAACAACATCTCTGTAATAGTTAGTTTATGCCTGTTGATTTCTGATTGTGACATTCATTCATCTACTTTGTGTACTGCATGCGTATTCTGATGAAGAGCCATTAGCTCTCTGCTTGTAGCAAATTTCCATCTTCTGACTCTGTTTAGTTGTGCAAACATATTGTTGTCCTGACTAATTAGAATTTTTAAAACTTGGAATCTATCTCCATCTGAGGGACTTGTACCTCTATTTCTTTGGGATAAGTATTGCAAGTCTGAATTATTTGAAAATTAATGCATTGCAGTGAATAAAACATGGCTTTGATATTAACATTATTGGATATCAGATCAGGTTTACTCAACATTTTTGGACAACAAGTACTCTTCTATCTCATTCAGGCATTTTTTGACTTGCTATCACACTTAAAATTTTCATAAAGTATCTTCGAAACCAATAAAAAGTTAGTTACAGCCAGCATCTCTCAGCAGAGCTAGACTGAGAATGAAAAGCAGCAAAGATAAACAAACAAATTTGACCTTGTAGAATAAATCTGCATTAATGCAATTGCAAAATAAAATATTACAGTGCCAGTGGCTATAGTTGAACAGCAATCATACAAGAAGTTACATGCATAATTAGCAACAGAAAAGCAAAAATTAATACAATTTTGAAGTATCAGGACAGAGAAATTGGAGGTAATTACAGTTTGGGAAATGCTTCATGTTTATTGTCATTTGACACATCGATCTTTTATGGTGGTACAAATGGTGTGTGCTAGGTTTGAGGAGCAGTACTTAACTTTGGAGCTAGTAGACACAAAATGAAGCAAGATGTGTAAGTTGTGAAATAAGTATGTAATACTTTATATGATTCAATATGAAGGTTCTGTCAACTCTCATGGAAAATGATATGTTTGCATCCAGAATTCCATTTAAGTGATAGAAGCAAGATGATTGACCTGGCATATGAAAGTTATACAACATTCAAAACACGTTTTTGATATTTTGACTCAATGAAATTCATGGTTGTATTTTGGAGTAGGTAACTTTAAACAATTATCAATTGACCAGTGTATTTTTGAAAATTGGTAACATCTTACTGTGAAACCTGCTGAAATACTTCATCAGATCTTTTGTAAAAATAATTGGTTTTGTATGGTAATCTACACTGCTCAAAGCTGTAAATGTATTACTAATACTGTAACTAAACTACATTATGATTAATCAATGTAAAGCTGAGCTCACTAATAATGCTGTTTTGATTTTTTGTTTTGTCTCTCCAACTACTACTAATTTACACTACACTAACCACTGCATTCAGATAACTGGAAGCAAAGTTTCGGTGAGTAATACTGCTTAGTTTTGTTTATTCTTATAACAGTAATTTTTAATCTCAATTTACCCAAACACACGCTTTCAAGTGAGTAGTCAGAGTTTTTGATGAGGAAAAGTAATAGTACTGCATAAGATATTTTCATTAAAAGGCAAGGTGCTGTACGTCAATTCAAGCTAATAGATGTTGTTGAATAACTTTGTTCTATATCTATTTTACAGATGAAAATGAACCCAAAATGCAAAACTATCATTTGTTTACAGTGGCACCGTCTCAATATTTTCAACCGATGATTTGAATGATTGATGAGACTAAAACCTGTTACAACAATTCTGTTTTGAGGATTTTATTTTAAACTACTGATTTCAGTATCTTTTAGTTTTAATAACTCTCATCTTTGAAAAAACTTAATACGTTTTCACTCATTCACTCATTTAGTCAGCTTTCTTATGGTAAGACACTTGTGTGATTTTACCAAATTCTATTTAGACTAATAAGTAAAAAGGGATATCAAATAATCATCTGGAATATTTTTAGAAATTTGAACTTTGGCAAGCACTTGAAATTTGCTGTGTTGTGTATAAAACAAAGTCCATGCTGTGACCTACATTGTTTCATTGTTTATGTTTGACAGATTGTCTCTCTTGACTTCCGTGTTTGATGTTACATTGCATGTTTTTTGGTAATTAGAATTTGCCCTTCTAAGAGTCTGGCTTGTTTGTAGTGTGTAAATTGTATCTAGGAACAGGAGTAGGTCATTCAGGCCATCTGGTCTGGTCTGCCTTTCAGTTACATCATGGCTGATTGCCTACCCTAGTCTTACTTTTCTACATTATTTACACAGACCTTGATGTCATTAGTCTGCAAAAATCAATTAATTTCTGCCTTGAACTTTCTCAAGTAATTTTAACAGGTTTATCAAAGATGATTTCTTTCATAAATCATGTTAACTCTGACTAATTTTATTATTTTTTTCTAAGTGTCCAATTATCACATCTTTGATGAAAAAGCTTTATAATCACACAGTTAAAAATCACACAACACCAGGTTATAGTCCAACAGGTTTCATTGGAAGCACACTAGCTTTTGGAGTGACGGTCCTTCATCAGGTGAGGAGCATCGCTCCGAAAGCCAGTGTGCTTCCAATTAAACCTGTTGGACTATAACCTGGTGTTGTGTGATGTTTTAACTTTGTACACCCCAGTCCAACACCGGCATCTCCAAATCATGACTTTCTAATCACAACATCCTTTACAATCTTGATCACAAGGTGTTAAGTTGGGATGTTCAGTAATGACTGCAGAGAGTTCGGTACACTTGCCATGACTCAAGCGCTGAAGCAGTCCTTGCCTAAATACAGCAAGATTGAATGGCACAAGATGATATTCAGACTTGGGCTGACCATTGGAAAATAACATTTGCATTATACAAGTGTTAGGCAATGAATATCTGTAACAGGAGAGATTCTAACTATCTTGGTATTCAAAACCATCATTGCAGCCCCCACTGTAAACATCTGGAGGTTGCTGTTGACCTGAAACTGAACAGGGCAATATCCTTGTAAGTACAATGCTGCAAGAGCAGGTCAGAGGCTAGGAATTCTACAGAGGGCAAAGTACAAGTCAGAAATGCAGTGGAATACTCCCCATTTGTATGGATGAGTGCAGCTTCAACAGCACTCAAGAAGCTTGACGCCATCCAGGCCAATGAAGCACTCACTTCATGATTGATGCTCAGTAGAAGGACTGTGTACCACCTGCAAGATGCACTGCAGGCATTCACCAAGGCTTCCTACATCACACATCTTCCAAACCTGCAGCCACTACCATTTAAATGGACAAGGGCAGCAGATATGTTGGAAAACCACTTTTCTAGTTACCCTCCAAACCACTCACCATCCTGACTTGGAAATATTTTGCCATTCCTTAGTGTCACTGTATCACAGTACTGTAATTCTGTTGCTCGGAGTGTTGTGGGTACACGTGCACCTGATGAACTGCAACACTTTAAAAGGGGAGCTTACTTCCATCTTCTTAAGTGATAGGCAAATGTTGGCCCCTCTAGAAATGCTCACATCTTCTGAATAAGTTTTTAAAAAACCCAACTTTTCCCAACTACATACATTAAGCTAACAGGTTTGTAATTCTCCATTTCCCTTCTTCCTTTGTTAAATGTTATAGTGGTTTTTATCCATTCTGTTGGAATGATACAGTTTTTAAAAGAAAATCACCAGCGTGTCTCCATGTTGTCCTCTTTCAATATGCTGCCATGTAACTGAAATGGTCCTGAGTTGGTTAGCCTTTTAAGCACTCATCTAAAACTAATATAAATTTATTTTAGAGGATAATTTTCACAAGTTCCTTGGTTGCCGAGTAAGTATGGGAGATTCTCTAAATCTTCTTCCACTCCAATGTAGTTTTCTTACTTCTGTGCCATTTTCCTGTCTTCCATTGTATATTTTCTGGTCTGTACCTGTAATAGGCCTTCATTTGTCCTATCTGATCTTGTCTTTTTCACGTGCTGAAAGTAATATTTTACAGTCTGCTTTACATTTCTCTCTAACTTGCATTCTTATTGTTTCTTTTCCAGTTTCTTGGTTTTGCTTTGCTAGATTTTGATTTGCTTCCAATCCTCACTTTTTGATGTCACTCCCTTTAACCTAATATTATTTTTAACTTTCGTTAGCCATGGTCGATTCATATTTGTGTCTATATTTTGTTGGCAATTTAATAGTAGCTATTGTTGTTCATCATCAGTCGTCCAGTGTACTTTTCTCGGACACCATGACCAACCTGGCTGTTGTACCTCCATAGTTTCCCTTCTTAAGGTTTAAGATCTGAGCTTCAGAATTAGAAGTTATTATGTAGTCTTTTCGACTTACTTACTTACTAAATCTATGATAATCCAATCCTTAGTTGGTTCTTCATTGTGATACTCACTCAAGGAACTCGTTTCCTTAATGTTCTAGGAAATTGCCTTTCATCATATTTCTACTGACATTGTTAACCCACTCTGTATGTAACTAACTTTTATTACTCTATTATCCATGTTCTATGCATCTCTAATTTCCTGATTATACCAGGCCTAACACTACCACTATTGTTTGATTGTGTATAAATCATTTTCTCCAATGTTTGCAGTCTCTTGGCTCCACCCAAACTGATTCTACATCCTGATCCTTTGATCTAAGATCCCGTGTCACTTATATACCAAGATTGATGAGTTGCAGATAGTGAGGAGGATTGTTGAAGGATACAGCAGAATATAGATAAGTTGGAGACATGGCCACAAAGATGGCAGATGGAGTTTAATCCGGATATTGAGAGGTGATGCATTTTAGAAGGTCATGTACCAGTGGAAATTATACAGTAAATGGCAGAACTGTTAGGAATATTGATATGCAGATGGGTCTGGGTGTGCTTTTCCAAAATCACTGAAAGTGGCAGCACAAGTAGATAAGGTAGTTAAAAAAAGGTTTATGGCATATTTGCCTTCATTGGAAGGGGCATTTGAGTGTAAGGACAGACAGAATATGCTGCAGTTTTACAGAACTTTAGTTGGACCACACTTGATATATTGCCTACAGTTCTGGTCACAACACTGCAAGCAGGACTTTGATGCTTTGGCAAGGGTACAGAAAAAGTTTACTGGGGTGTTATGTGGTATGGGGGGATTTTAGCAATTGTGAATGGCATGGATAGAGTGGAATATGTGAGGCTTTTTCCCCAGGATGGAGGAGCCAGTTACTAAGGGACTCAGGTTTGTGGTGTGAGGGGGGGATGTTTAATTGAGATGTGCGAGGCAAGTTTTCAACAGAGTGAGTGTGCCTGGAACGCTTTGCCAGAGGAAATGGTGAAAGCAGATGCAATAGCAGCATTCAGGAAGCACCTGCATAAATACATGAACAGGAAGGGAAAAGAGAGATATGGATCCTGGAAGTGAAGCCAGTTTTGGTATGGAAGGGCAAAATGTGGCGGCACAAGCTTGGAGGGCCAAAGGGCCTGTTGCTGTGCTGTATTGTTCTTTGTTTCTAGTGTCAGTCCTGCAAAAATGTAGTCCATCCATCTTGTCCAAGTTACGTCTGCCCCAGAATAGGTCCTAATATCTCAAAAATCTGATGTCCTCCTTTCTCCAGCCACTTGTTCAATTCCTCAATTCTCCTTTGTTCAATTCTACATGAAGTATAATTCTGAATTACTGAGTTTGCTGTTGATCATTTTTAATATTCCTAACTCCCTAAAGTTTGTTTTCAGAGCCTCATCATCCTCTCAACTTGTCATGTTGTACCTGCTGTAGACTGAGTGGCCTCCATATGATGAATGTCCTGTCCCTGTATCATTACGTTTTTGACCTTGCCATGAGGGAGGCAATGAGCCATTTTGGAATCATGTTTATAACCACATCAACACCTTTGTTCCTATAATGAATGAATCACCTGTCATTTTGGTCTTCTGATCCTCTGGAGTTGAGCCACTCCTGATATCAGAGTTTTGGCTTTGACTGTGCTTCACTGTGGAACCATTGCTGTCACGAGCACACAAGTGGATAGTCAACCAGTGAGCCTGATTGTCTCAGCGAACACCTTGTTCTCTTGGATTGTCTGAAGGTCACCCATTCCCTATCTGCCTGTGTTTCCCTACCCTTTAGCGAGACCATCATTCTAAATGTGCTATTCAAATAATTCTATCACCATGTTTCTAGTCAGTGGCTGAGTTTCAAAAACCTAAGCTCAAACTTCTGTAGCTGCTCACACTTGCTACAAATGTATTTCCCTTGGTACACGTGGTGGGCCTTTGATTTCTTGACATGACACAGATTGCACATAACATTTGGCCAAGTTTCCTTGCATGCCTTGACTTTAAAAGCGATTTATTCCAAGTAAAATAGCCAACTAGTCACTCTCTAAACCTTTCTTCTCTTGCATTGAGCTAAGAACTAAATAATGTGTGAGAGAAATTGGGAAAGAAAAAGTACACTTTTGCTGTCTTTGTCGAACTGTCATTCACCAAACTTGTATCTGCTCACTCTGCTTACAGACTGCACTTAGTGTGCATGATTAAATATTTTAAATGTTTTAAGATGTGTGAAACTGGAGAAATATTTTGTACTTAGATGCTGTGTTTGTGATGTTCACTTGAACTTCTCCAACTTTTGCACCTGCTGATGGAATCGAGCACTTCCAGACCAGATATAATGTAGCCTTGAAACAAAATAAAGCTATCTTTGTTATCAAAGATGGTTCATTTGCAGCTTTCAGTACGGTTTCCATATGAGTGACCAGGAAAGGCTGTTATTAGCGAAAAGGATCTGCCTTCTGGTGGAGCACTGATGATGATTACTCTGTGATGTGTTCAGATATTACTGTGTTATATATAATGTGTTAATATAATGTGTTATTATTACTGAAAAGTCCAAGCAAATTTCACATTTTTCTGATCAAAGTTAAATGTGTTCCTGTGAAAAACTTGTAAATTTCCCCACCAGTGAAGTCTCCTGCTAGATATCTGTCACTGCTGTGATTCAATGTTAGCTTGTTACAGTCATTCTGTTGCTTACTGTCAACATTGATGTGACTTGGAACAATTCTCTTGAACTATTCAAGGTACTTCCTATGTAGAGTCATAGAATTATGCAGCATGGAAATAGACCCTTCGGTCCAACAGGTACATACCAAACAGGTATCTTTAACTGATCTGGTCCCAATTGCCACAAAATATCTTTTTTCTTCATCTACCCATCCAGATGCTTTTTAAATGCTGTAATTGTACCTGCCTCCACCACTTCCTCTAGCAGCTCATTCCATATATGCACCACCCTCTGCATGAAAATATTGTCCGTCAGGTGCCTTTTAAATCTTTTGTCTCTCATCTTAAACCTATGCTGTCTAGTTTTGGAATCCCCTACCCTGGGAAGAAGACCTTATCCATGCCCCTCATGGTTTTATAAACATCAAAAAGATCACCCCTCAGTCTCCAACACTCCGGGGGAAAGATAAGCTACAGTCTATTCAGTCTCTCCCTGTAACTAAGAACCCAAGGTCTCTTTGTTCAGCAGAACTCCCCTGGGACCTACTATTAACTGAATAAGTCCTGCTCTGATTAGCGTTACCAAAATGCAGCACCGCACATTTATCTAAACTGTTGCTGCCACTCCTCAGCCCATTGTCCAAGATCTGTTGTACTGTCTGCTACACCACCAGTTTTGGTGTCATTTGCAAACTTACTAAACATTCCTCGTATGTTCACATTCATGTTCACATTCATGTTCACATTCATGTTCACATTCATGTTCACATTCATGTTCACATTCATGTTCACATTCATGTTCACATTCATGTTCACATTCATGTTCACATTCATATAAATGCCAGAATATTGAACACAGCATTGATCCTAGCAGCACAGCACTGGTCACAGGTTTCCAGTCTAAAAAACAATCCTCCACCACCACCCTCTGTCTCCTATCTTCAAGCCAATTTTGAATCCATTTGGCTAGATCACCCTGGATTCAATGTGATCTAACCTTGCTAAGCAGTCTCAATCAAGTTAGTGAGGCACAATTTCCTATGCACGATCCCAAATCAGTTCTTGCCTTTCTAAATTCACATAAATCCTGTCCCTCAGAATCCCCTCTGACAACTTACCCACCATTGACATTAGGCTCACTGGTCAATAGTTCTCTGGCTTTTCTTTACCACCTTTCTTAAATAAAAACATGACATTCGCCAATCTCCAGTCTTCCGGCAACTCACCTGTAGTAATCGATGACATAAATAACTCAGCAAGGGGCCTAGCAATCAGTTTACTATTTTCCCACAAAGTTCTTGGATAAACCTGATCTGGTTCGGAGATTTTATCTATCTTTATGCATTTTAAGATGTCCAGCACCACCTCTTCTGTAATGTGGACAATTTTCAAGACATAACTATTCATTTCTCCAAATTGCCTAGCTTCAATGTCCTTCACCACAGTAAGTATTGATGCAAAATACTCGTTTAGTGTCTGAGTGTGTATGTGTCCGAGTGTGTGCGTGTGCTGTGTGTGTTTGTGGTTTCACACATAAATGGTCTTGTTGATCTTTAACTGGCCCTATTCTTTCCCTAGTTAATCTTTTGCCTTTAACTTATTTGTAGAATCGTTTTGGATTCTCCCTAACCCTGTTTGTCAAAGCTATCTCATATTCCCATTGTGCCTCCATGATTTCCCTCTTAAGTACACTCCTGCTGCCCTTATGCTTGTCTAGGAATTGGCCTGATTCCATCTGTCTATACTTGACATACTTTTTCTTGACCAGAGCCTAAATTACTCTCGTTATCCAGCATTCCCTACACCTGCCAACCTTGCCCTTTACACTAATAGAACATATTGTCTCTGAACTCTCATTATCTCTTCTGAATGTGTTGCTTGGTTACTCGGTGCCATGAAGTTTTAAGTTCTTGCATTGCACTGCACTTAAGATTATTTCACATACCTTCTGCAAATTGCAAGTTTGAAACTGAGAATATTAAATAACTCTTGTCTAATTTTGTGAATTAATTACTGGAAATTATTAATTATCTATCGTGTTCTCATAATAATTATTACCTTCATGCCATTTTTTGGTAATGAATTTATGTGTGCTAAGAACATGGTATAAAGCAGGATGACACCCAGTTGACTCCAAATGCCAATATTATCGGAGGCATTGTAAAAGGTGGCTTTTGTTTTATTTTCATTCTGTAGATATTAATTTTAATTTGAGGCTGAACTAGATTGAAATAAAACAATTAAGTGCAACCATGCTTATATTAGATAATCTAACTTTTTGTGGCATGCTCAATTTTAAAAAGAATTCTGGTTTTCCTGAGATGATCGCCATATAGCAGCACAGCTCTGTAAAAGTGACACTTCAAATTTGGCTCTGATAGCTTTCTACTTCAATATCTAAACATGGTGAGGCCACTTTTAGAATATTGCACACAATTCTGGTTGCCCTTCTATAGAAAAGATGTTGTGAAACTTGAAAAGGTGCAGAAAAGATTTCGAGGATGTTGCTGGAACTGAAGTTTTGAGTTCGAGGGAGATGCTGAGTCGGTTGAGGCTTTTTTCCCTGGAGCGTCGGAGACTGAGGGGTGACCTTATCAGAGGTTTGATGGATAGAGTAAATAGATAAGGTCCTTTCCCCTGTGTAGGGGAGTCCAAAATTGGAGAATGGGCAACATTTTCAAACGGATGGTATGTGTGTGGAACGAGCGGCGAGAGGAAGCTTTGGAGGTGGGTACAATTACAACATTACATACCCATCCAGATGGTTTTTCAAATAGGAAGGGCTTAAATGGTGGAGTGGACCCAATGGGCAGAATGGCTTTACTTCCACTCCTATGTCTTATGGACTTATGGGTATGGATCAAACACTGGCAAATGGGACTAAGTCAGATTGGAATATCTGGTCGGTACAGATGAGTTGGACTGCACGCTCAGTTATTTTCTGTAGAAGGAAGACTAAAATTGTGTACAGTATTCTAAAAGTGGCCTCACCACTTTTAGGTATCAAAAGTAGAAAGCTATCAGAGCAGGATTTAAAATTGCAGATGACTTTGACTATATTTCAGTCATTACTTTCCCAAAAAAGTTGATTTATTAAACAAATTATAGAATTATGTTTTCAAAGTATATATACTTGTGGTATACATTACATATAAAATTTATGTATATGTCAATATCGTCTGGAACATTTTGTATTGATTTTGATTATCTGTGATTATTTGGTTTTTCTGAGGTAATATCATTGACTTTATTAAAATTAACATTTATACTCCTTAGGATGCACGCCCTCCATTTACCATTGAAAGACATGTCTGCACTGTGAATGTAGTTTATATATGCATCTGCTCATTGAACTGGAAAATTACTCATTTCATGTTTAGTTGTGAGATTAAGCCTTTAAATGATCAGTGTCTAATTTTGTCACTCGTGACTTCGCAGGGAACAGTGAGTTTTGATGGATGGTTTTAATCAATACCGCGTATATTTATGACGCACTGGACATAAATTTGTAAAACCTTGGTAACATAGTCTTCGCTGAACCATGTGCTAATTAAGTTGCAAAACAACATCAGCATCATTGAGCTTTAGACCTTGTATCATAAGAATCAGAATTGTACAGTACAAAAGGGGGCCTTCAACCCATCAAAATTACACCAAAAACGCACAAAATCTGCACTACTCCTGCTATCTAGCATTTCTTAGAGCCATGGTCCAGTGTCGACAAAAGAGCTGAATTCTCATTGAGGTAAGAGTTATTGTCCTTGTCATCAAGGCATTTGACCAATTGTGGCATTGAGGGAATTGAACAATACTCCTGTTGGGATGGGATTTTTGGGGGTCACTGTTGATTAGAGAACTCTGTTGTTTGGAGTTCATCTAACACTAAGGACAATAGTTATAGTTGTTGAAGGCCAGTCATTTCGACTCTAGGACATCAATTTGGAGTTCTTTAAGGTCATGTTCTCAGCTCAGGTATCTTCCAACATTTCCATCACTGACCCATCTACCTTAAGGTCAGAAGTGTGATGTGCATTGATTATTGTATAGGTTTCATACAATTCACAACTCCTGTGGTATTGAAGCAGTCTGTGCTCACAGGTAGCATGTCTTGGACAACTTTCAAACTTGGCCTGATAAGTGATTGATGATATTTGTGCCATGTAAGTGGCATTCCCATTTTTGAATGTCAGTTGTGGCTCCGATAGCCCATTAGTTTCTGAGCCACAAAGTTTTATTTTCAAATTCCACTTCAGAATTGGAGTACAAAAATAAAGGCAGGTATTCTAGTCCAATACAGGAGTGTTGATTTGTTGAGATGCTCTTTTGATGAGACATTAAAGCAATGCTCCACTTGCCTATTCAGGCAGATGCAAAAGATGCCATGGTACCATTTCAAAGAAGAACAGGGATGTTATCCAGGCTGTCCTAGTGAATATTTACCCCACAACCAAAACACTTTAGATTATCTGGCCATTATCACATTGAGGAAGCTTGCTATGTGCTATTGTTCCTAATTTTCCAACATTGCAACACATCGAAAAGTATATTTCATTGTAAGACACTGTTTCATGTCTGGTGGTCATGACAGACACTGGATATATTATTTTCTTTTTGAATTCCCACTATTACTAAGTTTTGGTCATGATTGATCAGCACTGCTATTTAAATACTGCAGTTACAAGTCCAGCTGAAAAGCTGAGAATTTTGTGGTGTTCAGCTTGTCTTGTGACTCACATAATCTGTCCAAGGCATAACTCAGGAGTATATTGGAATAGTGACCACTTGTCTGGGTGAGGGACCTCCAAGAACACTCAAGAAGCTATATGCCATTGTGGATAAATGGCCCTCTTGATTAAAACCCAATCACCACTTTAAGTATTCACTTCCTCTTAGAGTAATTTATGACAGCAATGTGCATATAATTCACTTGATAAATTCCAGCAACTTGCCACAAATTCTTTGAGACCATCTTCAAAACCTGTGACTTCAATCATCTTGGAGTGTAGCAGGTTCTTGTCAACATCAGCACCTGCAGAATACTTTTGGAACAAAAAGCCATCTTGACCTGGAATGTTATTGCCCCTTTTTCATTGTTGCTGTGTCAAAGTGTTGGAATTGCTGCAGTACAAATATTAAGTGGGTGTAGCCAAATAACATGGATCATAGCAGTTCAAGAAGGAAACTCCTCATGATATTTTCAGGTGTATACGAGAGGACAACAAATTGCAAGCTGTTTTCATATTCCATAAATAGATAAAGAAAATAACGATACACCAATATGGGCCGTTATATGAATGCATGCGTTATTTGAACAGAAAACCTCTGGATTATTACCTATCTGTTCCCATTTATCAATTCGGCTTGCCATATCCTGAAATCTGGCAAATTTGTCAAAAGGAATTTCCCTTTTGCAAAACCATCTTGACTGCTTCATTTGTGTTAAACTTTTCTAAATAGCCTTCCTTAATAATGGACTCTAGCAGTTTTTCCAACAATGGATGTGAGGGTAACTGACCTATTGTTTCCGGCTGCATGTCTTCTTCCCTTCTTGAATAAGTGTTGCACCAGCAGTTTTCCAAATCATTGGATTTCTCCTGAAATCCTGAGAGCTCTGGAATGTTTTGATTAATACTGCCATCATCTTTTCAGACAATTCATTTCAAACCCTTGGATCCAGGCCATCAGGTCCTGTTGGAATATCTGCCTTTGCTCCCATTAGTACATAGAACATAGAAGAATACAAAGCAGTACAGGCCCTTTGGCTCTCGATGTTGCGCCGATCCAAGCCCACCTAATCTACACTAGCCCACTGTCCTCCATATGCCTATCCAATGCCCGTTTAAATGCCCATAATGAGGGAGAGTCCACCACTGCTACTGGCAGGGCATTCCATGAACTCACGACTCGCTGAGTAAAGAATCTACCCCTAACATCTGTCCTATATCTACCACCCCTTAATTTAAAGCTATGCCCCCTCATAATAGCTGACTCCATACGTGGAAAAAGGTTCTCATGGTCAACCCTATCTAAACCCCTGATCATCTTGTACAGCTCTATCAAGTCATCCCTAAACCTCCTTTACTCCAATGAAAACAGCCCCAAGTGCCTCACCTTTCCTCATACGATCTTCCTACTATACCAGGCAACATCCTGGTAAATCTCCTCTGCACCCGTTCCAGTGCCTCCACATCCTTCCTATCGTATGGCAATCAAAACTGCACACAATACTCCAGATGCGGCCGCACCAGAGTCTTATACAACTGCAACATGACCTCAGGACTCCGGAACTCAATTCCTCTACCAATAAAAGCCAGTACGCCATATGCCGCCTTCACAGCACTATTTACCTGGGTGGCAACTTTCAGGGATCTGTGTACATGGACACCAAGATCCCTCTGCTCATCCACACTACCAAGTATCTGATCATTAGCCCAGTACCCCATCTTTTTGCTACTCATACCAAAGTGAGTCACCTCACACTTACCTATATTGAACTCCATTTGCCACCTTTCTGCCCAGCTCTGCAGCTTATCGAAATCCCGCTGTAACCTGCCACATCCTTCCTCACTGTCAACAACTCCACCGAATTTCGTATCATTCGCAAACTTGCTCACCCAACCTTCTAACCCCTCCTCCAGGTCATTTATAAAAATGACAAACAGCAATGGTCCCAAAACAGATCCTTGTGGAACACCCGCTAGTGACTGCACTCCAAGATGAACCTTTACCATCAACTACTACCCTCTGTCTTCTTCCAGCCAACCAATTCCTAATCCAAGCCTCCAACTCACCCTCAATGCCATACCTCCGTATTTTTTGCAGTAGCCTACCATGGGGAACCTTATCAAACGCCTTACTAAAATCCATACACACCACATCTACCGCTTTACCCTCGTCCACCTCCTTAGTCACCTTCTCAAAGAATTCAATAAGGTTTGTGAGGCACGACCTGCCCTTCACAAAACCATGCTGACTATCCTTGATCACGTTATTCCTATCCAGGTGTTGATAAATCCTATCCCTTACAATTCTCTCTAAGACTTTGCCCACAACAGAAGTGAGACTCACCGGCCTATAGTTACTAGAGTTATCCCTACTCCCCTTCTTGAACAAGGGAACCACATTTCCTATCATCCAGTCTTCTGGCACTACTCCTGTAGACAACGAGGGCATAAACATCAAGGCCAATGGCTCTGCAATCTCCTCCCTTGCTTCCCAGAGAATCCTAGGATAAATGCCATCAGGCCCAGGGGACTTATCTATTTTCACCCTTTCCAGAATTTCCAACACCTCTTCCCTACATACCTCAAAGCCATCCATTCTAATTAATTGTGACTCAGTATTCACATCGGCAACAATGTCCTGTTCCTGAATGACTACTGACGAAAAGTATTCATTCAGTGTCTCCCCAATCTCTTCAGCCTCCACACGCAACTTCCCACTACTTGACTGGACCTATTCCTACCCTAGTCATTCTTTTATTCCTGACATACCTATAGAAAGCCTTAGGGTTTCCCCTAATCCTACCAACTAAGGACTTTTCATGTCCCCTCCTTGCTGCTCTTAGCTCTCTCTTCAGATCCTTCCTGGCTACCTTAACTCTCAGTCGCTCCAATTGAACCTTCACGCCTCATCTTTCCATAGGCCGCCCTCTTCCATTTAACAAGGGATTCCAATTCCTTATTAAACCACGGCTCCCTCACACGACCCTTTCTTCCCTGCCTGACAGGTACATACTTATTAAGGACACTCAATAGTTGCTCCTTGAACAAGCTCCACATATCAATTGCGCCCTTGCCTTGAAGCCTACTTTTCCAAGCCACGCATCATAAGTCGTGCCTCACCGCATCATAATTTCCCTGCCCCCATCTATAACTATTGCCCTGTAGTGCACACTTATCCCTCTCCATCACTAGAGTAAAAGTCACCGAATTGTGGTCACTGTCCCCAAAGTGCTCACCTCCCTCCAATTCTAACACCTGGCTTGGTTTGTTACCCAGAATCAAATCCAGTTTGTCAAGAATTTTGTCCTTCTGCCGTAGGAACTATTGCAAGGGTTCCCATTAGCACCTTCCTTCTTTGATGTCATTGGAATGTTTATAATGTTCGCCACTGTGAAGAGTGCAAAATCTTGGTTTAAATAATTTGCCATTTTTTGTTTCCTATTGTCAGTTTCATCATGTGAAGGTGACTGGGTGGACAAAGTTAAAAATCACATAACACCAAATTATAGTCCAACAGGTTTATTTGGAAGTACAAGCTTTTGGAGCGCTGTTCCTTTGTCAGGTCACGAGCTACTTGATGAAGGAGCAGTGCTCTGAAAGCTTGTGCTTCCAAATACACCTGTTGGACGAGAACCTGGTGTTGTGTGATTTTTAGCTTTTGTCAATTCAAAGTTGCATCCTTCAAGAGCCCCAAACTCAGTTTAGCGATAGTGTTTAGGTATATGTAGAAGTCTTTACTGTTTCTTTATATTATTTATTGCCAGTTTACTTTCTTCAATAATATTCTTCATTTTTATTAGCATTTTCATCATCTGCGTCTGGTACTGAAACTAAATTTCCAATCTTCTGGATGTTCATGAGATTTTCATGCTTTGTAAAACTTGTTTTTGATTGGATACTCTGCTTGACTCTCATTGTTAATTAAGGATAGTTCATCCTTGTCAAGTCCTTTTTGACTGGAATAAATTTTTGCTGTCACGTAGACAACCTTTTATCCGAAATCTGAAAAGCTCCAAAGTCCAAACGTTTTTTTAATGAAGTTTTTTTCTCATTAACAAGGTTGTTTGGCGTGCAAACTGTTAACCCATCTCCACACCCCCTCGATGCGTGTCACTCAGATGCGACTTGGGGGAGGCTGGCCCAGCACTGGCAGGCCTCAATTTTGTTTCAGGGCCCGTTTTATTTAGTGAGTCTGCTCTTCCGTTAAGATTTTTAAAAATTTCACCATCAAGCTGTCACTTATTCTGAAATTTGAAAAATTCTGAATTCCAAAAACCAGCTGGTCCCAAGCATTTTGAATAAAGGATTGTGCACCTATATTATGAAATATCTGCTTCACTGTCTGTCACTGCTCATCAGTGTCTGCTAACTTTTCCCCTTCCTGATGAGTTGCAGTGTGCAAAGCTTAAATTCCATCTCATCAACTCGAGCCAAAGTTCCTTGAGCGATCACCATTGTAAACCAGCTCTCATCTACTGCAGCAGCAGCACATTGTCTGAGCAATCGTTTGTTTTCTATTTAATTAATTATATATTAATGTTATGTATTTTAAAAGTAAATTTTAAAACTACTCTCAAGCTCTAATAACATCTCAGAATTTAAACCACTTGGCCAATCAAAAGAGAGGCGGCACAGTGGTTAGCACTGGGTGGGTTTCTTTTGGGTGCTCCAGTTTCCTCTCACGATCCAAAGATATGCAGGTTAGGCGAATTGGCCATGCTAAATTTCCCATAGTGTTCGGTGATGTGTAGATTAGGTGCATTAGTCAGCGGTAAATGTAGGGGAATTAGTCTGGGTCGGAGAGTTGGTGTGGACTTGTTGGGCTGAATGGACTATTTCCATGCTGTTGGGATTCTTAAAAAGAAATCTGTGATCTTGCCCTTAAGGCTACTTTCTCAGTCCACTTTAGACAGCTCTTTCATCGCATTTTTGTAATTGCTCTTTTTTAAACTGAGGACATCAGTTTGAGATCTGTGTTGCTCACCCCTCAAATTGGTTTTGAAATCCTACTATGTTGTGATCACTGCCTCACGGGGGATCCTGAAGTTCAGGATCTCTCATTAATTATACTTCATTATACATTACTGTATTGAAAATACCTGGTCCTGCAGTTTATGCCTCATCCATACTAGGAACAAAAACCTCATGTCGATTGGACAAGGAACTGGTTGAGTCTCCTCTAAAATTAAATTCTGAATTCCAAAGCTGGCTTACTCATCATCACACCCTTCCATTCTTGACCTTGGGCCAGATTTGATGTAATTAATCTGAACGTTTGGCAGTCTCATGAAAGTGTCTGGTAATTTTTCCCCTTCTTGATGTGTTGCAGTGTGCGAAGCTTAAATTCCAACTCATCAATTCGAGTCAAAGTTTCTTGAGCAATCATCATTGTAAACCAGCTCTTACTTATTGCAGCAGCTGCATATTATCTGAGCAGCCATTTGTGTTCTGTTTAATTAATAATGTATTCTGTTATATAATTTAAAAGTAAATTTTCAAACTGTACTCTTCAGCTATAATAACATCCCAGAATTTAAACCACTTGACCAATCAAAAGAGACATGATAGCAATGTCCACTAATCACTGACCTGATTTCCTCCAATGTCAAACTTCAACTCTGACAGGTATAAACAGGCTGAAGGGGCGTTTTGCTGCTGGTTTTATGTCCCACTGTGGCAGCTGTTCTTGCTGTTCTCCTCTCCCATTCAAAATATACTTACCCATTCAAAATATTATTGCGTTGGATGTCACCTTCTAACAAAGCAATTGATGCCATTGGAAGCCTTTATTTATAGATTTTACAGAAAGTATTAAAGTTTTTGCAGAATCTTTCTGTTTAGTAGTGCAGTATGTTTTTGACTGAATCGAGGATAGCATTTGGATATGAGCAGTTGATGGAAAATTTGTTGAGAATTTTAAAGAGATCCTGTCCTGTATTTGGTTTTGATGTTAATAGTAATTTGACTGTTAAATCCATGGTTATTTATTTATTTATTTCAGGTTTTTTTTAATGCTACACATGGAGCAAAGCAATATTGTAAATTGAAAGCATTTTTTTTTTAATTTTGTGAATATATTGTTTTTCATGAAGTTCACATTCTGAGTACAAGTAGCAAATATCTAATTCTGTGTTATAGAAGCTGATTCAGTACTTAGGTATTGTAACTGCAGAAAATAAAAAAAAAAGAAACCCTGCAAGAGACATAACTGTACCTTTGAAATAAAAAGGATTAAAACTATATTTTAAAAATTGACATTTGACAGAGTTCTATTCCTATAATTGAATTGCTACAGATCAGGTTTTCAAACCATTAAGTAATTTTTTGATTTGGGAATTTGTTTTGCAAAGTAATTTCAGAATCTTCAGACAATTTCTTATCTTTATCCTGATTGTTATAGATTCAGACTCTGTTTTACTGATCAATAATAAATCCAATTCAACTGAAGACCATTCTCCATACTGCTCAACACCTTTCACGGTATTAAACTGAAATTTGTTTCATAACCACTCAGATATTTGAAGCGATATTAATAAGTGGCATTTGTGGTATAATTCAAGCAGGTGTTCTTGGACTGAAATATAATTTAGTCAATATCCAATTAATCGAACAATCCTGATATTGAATTACTCATCATCTGTACTCATGCACAGTGATCGCATTTCTTATCAGCCTATTAACTGCAATAAACATCTCAAAAGCACCAGTCATTATGTTTATTAATTTTTTTGAAATGCAGTAATGCTTTAGCAATAAGAATGTGCTTTTTACAGCAGAAGTCTAATACAAGTTCATGCTATAGCAATATTAGCAAATTTGAGAGAGACACAGTGGGAGAGATACTGATTTTAAAACTATATCAGATATCACCCCTCAATCTCCAACGTTCCAAGGAAAACAGCCCCAGCCTGTTCAGCCTCTCCCTATAGCTCAAATCCTCCAACCCTGGCAACATCCTTGTAAATCCTTTTTTCAGCCCTTTCAAGTTTCACAACATCTTTCCGATAGGAAGGAGACCAGAATTGCACACAATATTCCAACAATGGGCTAACCAATGTCCTGTACAGCCTCAATATGACCTCCCAACTCCTGTACTCAATATTCTGATCAATAAAGGAAAGCATACTAATCACCACCTTCACTATCCTATCTACCTGCGACTCCACTTTCAAGGAGTTATGAACCTGCACTCCAAGGTCTCTTTGTTAATCAACACTCCCTAGGACCTTACCATTAAGTGTATAAGTCCTGCTAAGATTTGCTTTCCCAAAATGCAGCACCTCGCATTTATCTGAATTAAACTCCATCTGCCACTTCTTAGCCCATTAGCCCATCTGGTCCAGTTCCTGTTGTAATCTGAGGTAACGTTTTTTGCTGTCCACTACATTTCTAATTTTGGTGTCATCTGCAAACTTCATGATTTATTGGAAATGCTCTTTTGACCAACTGATTAAAAAAATGTTTTTGAATTGTGGAAAATCACCTTCACTGAATTGAAAGCTAAAACATATTTACCTTTACTTTGTAACCCAAGTTCCCAAATAATAATATAATAAACCTTAATCATCACATGCAAGCACTGTGGTACAGTCACTGATAGAGGCCTAGGAGACTTGACAGCTGGTGCAATTTAGATTCAATTAATAATTCTCGAATTGAAAGCCATGTTTTGTAACAGTGACCATGCAGTTATTATTGATTGTTGTAAAAACTCATCTGATTTACTATTGTCCTTGAAAGATGGAGATTCATAGAACATAGAACAATACAGCACAGAACAGGCCCTTCGGCCCACGATGTTGTGCCGAACATTTGTCCTAGCTTAAGCACCCATCCATGTACCTATCCAATTGCCGCTTAAAGGTCACCAAAGAATCTGACTCTACCACTCCCACAGGCAGCGCATTCCATGCCCCCACCACTCTCTGGGTAAAAAACCCACCCCTGACACCTCCCCTATACCTTCCACCCTTCACCTTAAATTTATGTCCCCTTGTAACACTCTGTTGTACCCGGGGAAAAAGTTTCTGACTGTCTACTCTATCTATTCCTCTGATCATCTTATAAACCTCTATCAAGTCACCCCTCATCCTTCGCCGTTCCAATGAGAAAAGGCCTAGCACTCTCAACCTATCCTCGTACGACCTATTCTCCATTCCAGGCAACATCCTGGTAAATCTTCTCTGCACCTCTCCAAAGCTTCCAAATCTTTCCTAAAGTGAGGCGATCAGAACTGCGCACAGTACTCCAAATGTGGCCTTACCAAAGTCCTGTACAGTTGCAACATCACTTCACGACTCTTGAATTCAATCCCTCTGCTAATGAACGCTAATACACCATAGGCCTTCTTACAAGCTCTATCCACCTGAGTGGCAACTTTCAAAGACCTATGAACATAGACCCCAAGATCCCTCTGTTCCTCCACCTCACTAAGAACCCTACCGTTAACCCTGTATTCCGCATTCTTATTTGTCTTTCCAAAATGGACAACCTCACACTTGGCAGGGTTGAACTCCATCTGCCACTCCTCAGCCCAGCTCTGCATCATATCCAAGTCCCTTTGCAGCCGACAAGGGCCCTCCTCACTATCCACAACTCCACCAATCTTCGTATCATCTGCAAATTTACTGACCCACCCTTCGACTCCCTCATCCAAGTCATTAATAAAAATTACGAACAGCAGAGGACCCAGAACTGATCTCTGCGGAACTCCACTTGTAACTGGGCTTCAGGCTGAATATTTGCCATCTACCACCACTCTCTGACTTCGACCGGTTAGCCAGTTTTCTATCCAATTTGCTAAATTTCCCTCTATCCCATGCCTCCTGACTTTCCGCATAAGCCTACCATGGGGAACCTTATCAAATGCCTTACTAAAATCCATGTATACTACATCCATTGCTCTACCCTCATCCATATGCTTGGTCACCTCCTCAAAGAATTCAATCAGATTTGTAAGGCAAGACCTACCCTTCACAAATCCGTGCTGGAGACCTACCCTTCACAAATCCGTGCTGGAGACCTACCCTTCACAAATCCGTGCTGGTCTGGCCCACAAGCTTTACACTCACCGTCATATAGTCGACTCTTCATTACCCTCTGAAATTACTTAGCAAGCTGTTCTGTTCAAGGCAACATATGCTGACCCTGTCAACAATGTCCTCATACCATGAAATATGATGAGTCCACACATGTTACTGAATTCAGTTTTGGCAACCTTACTTAAGATCGATAGTTGTGCAAGAGAAATAGCTCCGAGAAACTGATTCCTGGGATGAAGAAGTTGCCTTATGAGATAAAAGTAAACAGCTTTGGCCTCCATCCATTGGAGTTCATGAAAGGTAATCTTTTCGAAGAGGTAACATTGTGAGGCGCATGACAATGTGGATGCTGAGAGGATGTTTTCTATTCTGTCGGAATCTATAAATGAGATTAAGTTGGTAAGAAGGAATTTCTCTGAGTGGAGACGAGGTCGTTCAATATATTCATGGCTGAGTTTGACAGATGTTGGATTGACAATCATCTTGAGGGTTACTTGGGGAACACTTGGAAGTGGAGTTAAAATCACAGTTAGATCAGATTTGACTTTATAGAATGCTGGAACAGGGTGATAGAATGATCTAACTCTGCTCCTGTTTGTTAGTTTCTGTGGTCTCTGGAACTCATTTGTACGGAGTTTATACTGAGGCTATGCTTGAGGATTCATGGGACTGATAACTGGATTTTATATACTTTTTAAATAATACTAAAGCTGTTTGTTAAATCATTAGACAGAAATAGAAGATGTATATTTTTTACTGGTGTTTAAAAAAAAACATGACTTCAGTTTGATGAGGGCACACAAGCCTACAGTATGAATTTGTAGATCGAGACACATTTGATTTTACAGTTTTTTCAATGCTACACTCAGTCTGAACTATCAACGTGGACAACATTTTCTTCTGTTGTCCAATTTCTGTACTCATAATTGAAGTATCTATTTGCACTTCCATTATCATCAATTTTTTGTTATTGCAAGTAAAACTGCTAGTTAATGGTGAATTGCTTTCTGGCCACTGATTTCCAGAAATTGGTTTAAGGCTGCTCAAATTAATTCACAAGGCAAAAGATATAGGTGGTTTCATCTCAGTTTACACCCTTGTCCCTCAAATATTTAAATTTTATTGAATTCGTGCTTCACATTAGGTTTCATTCAAACAGATTTGTGAATCCCAGCAGCTATTGAATCTCAGTTTGAATAGTGTATCTCTACATGCAAATAGTAAACTGCTCAGTCTTGGAGCAGTGTCTTTGAGTTGCTTCTTTGAATTTTAGTTGGTATGAAACCTTTGTGACTTTTCTTGGGTGGGGGGGGGGGAAGAGGGGGAAGGGGAAGAGGAAGAAAGGTTGCTAGTTCTTATCTATTTCTAGGCCATCTTGTTGCTGTTGACCTAAATCCTGCCTTAATGGATTTGAGAGTACTCAAAATCTTGTGTGTGGAATTCTTGCCATTGGCACAGGCAAGAGACATGCTTCTCATTAAACTGAGGTTCAGTTTTGCTGCTGTGCCAAAGACAAAGGTATTTTGCTAGTTTTATAAATTATCCAGTGCCCCAGTCATTTCTATCTTTAAAATACTATATTTGGCAATGTGTTTCCCAGTGTGATATAGCTTTTACATGACGGTAAACTTTAGAAGAGATGTTTTTTCATACAAGGGTGGGACACAGATTGGAGGTTTAAGGGTTAATTTTGTAGTTAGTTTTTTGCGTGTTACACATATGTATATTGCATACTGTAAATCCTGACCTGAAGGTGTCATTGAATTCCTGAAAAGTGCAACTTTAAATGAAATTACTTGAAGCAAATCAGATTTGCCCATTAAAACCAAAGTAAAAGCGGTTGGTTGGGTTTTGCATGGACCCTCTGATTCGGTTTTGGCGGGGGGGGGGGTGGGGGTGTTAAAATGTTGTGCTTTGCAAAATGACACATCTTATATTGCTAAGTTTTTATGATGGTAAATAAATTATTTAGGAACGTAAAGTTAGAAACGTAAAAGAGACTATTCCATTTGAGTCATGCTTATTGTTAATGTTACTTCTTCAAGCCTTCTGTTTGCCATACATCTTGCTTTCTGGCCCACCCTTTCACTGCTAACCTCTGGTCTCATGATCTCGCTTGCTTTCTAACTCGCCTTCTCACTGTTGACCCTTGAGCTTTAGGACCCCTCATGCTCTGTAACACTGCCGACTCATGGTCTCTGCTGCTCCCAAACCTACATACTTGTTGATTCTTCTTCTATCAATGTCAATGAAGGGAAGGAAATAAACTAAATTCTGCACTACCAGATCCCACTATTTATTGGGAAGTTTCATCCTATGTGCCCACAGATTTGAGGATGAAAAATTGTCCTGTTCATTCGTCTTCATGTGAAGACCCATAACAGAAACTCGATATTGAGTGCATGTTGTTGTATTGAGACAGCTGATTACGATGTAAAATATAAGCTGAATCTCAACTGTGTTGAAGTTATTAACCAATCAATCTCTTAGCACGTTCAGTGCATGTTCTATTTTCGTATTGCTTCTGTTTACTATGGATATCAATGGTTTGAATCAAAAGCAAAATTAATAGTGTTCATATTTGTTGGCAATATTAAAATAGGTTATTTATAACTAATTCAGAGGACTAAAGCACGATTGGTAAAATTGCAGAATGACTAAGAAAGTGGCAGTTGGCATTCAGTGTCAGCTGGTATGATACTTCGATCTTCTATAGCACCTGGCATCATCAATTCTTGGGGATTTCATGTTGAAAGACATTGAAAGTTGCACTTCAAACAAAATATAAATTTGATGGAAATTTTTGGCATACTGTGTTTTGTGGCAGGAAATGCATGATGAACCCGTGGATAACATAAATAATTGGAATATGGTCACAATTTGGCCTGCATACTAAGAGCCATGGAGGGATTACAGCGCAGAATCACTGGAATCCTGCCTGCTTTGAGAAAGCATAAAAATGGTGAAAGCCATGTAAATGCTTGATGTTTTCGATAGAAATGATTGGGTTAATGGGCAACTTGATCGTGATATTCCAGAGATCATGTTTTCCTTAAGCATAGATTAGACAGGTAATTAGAAAGACAGACATTAAGAAATATGGGAAGAGAGTAGTACATGAGAATTAGGATGACCAATCATTAACGGATAAACCCCAACACAGACTGAAGGGTTCAGTGGCTTTTTGTGATTTCTATGCGGTCAGTTGCTAAATGTAAATTGACTTGCAGTGTAAACAGATTTGAGTCATTAAAGTACAGTACAAATATCAGGCTGAAGTTGCCATTCATATTTAATTGTGAAAAAAGAATGTGTCGATCAAACCACAATTTCTGATAAAGTTAGGAAGTAATTTGCTGACAGTGGCACATCTTTCGCCATATTTTAATTGTTCCATGTTATTTAATCAGCTAAGAATGAGCATGATGATGCTGTTTATTCAGTGTGAGAAAAAGATGAAGTTTAAACTGTTTGAGGTTTGCTGGCTAAAATTATGAACTGCTTATTTGATATTTAAAAATATAGCTGGAAATGCAGAGCTAGGAATTAATTCCTCTAGGTGTGACAACTGTTTAGCTGTTTTGCAGACATATATTGTGCGCAGTTGAGTAAATATTTGTTGACTAGTTTTTTGTTGTGCATCTTGAGGGCTGAGGTCAGAAATCAGTGTATAAACTATTAACCAAAGCACAGCTTTTGAAAGTGCACAGTATGCTTCATATAAAAGGGCTGAACCAGCTGCTAAAATTTATTCTATTTAAAATAAACTGACAAAGAATATTTTGCTTTAAAAAACATATTCAAAAATCAGTGCTGGTTTTAATTTTCCTGTACAGTGCTGCATTGTAAGTTTAATAGGCTTGTAAAGGAGGACTGCTTTCTCACAAAGGACAGTAATTGCTTTATTTGACTACATTGATTTAACCTTGAAACAATGTCAAGGTTCAGAGACAAAAACAAGTTGCTGGAAAAGCTCAGCAGATCTGGCAGCATCTGTGAAGAGAAACACCTGACGTTTCAGGTCTGGTGACGTTTCCTCGGAACTGCAATTCTGAGGAAAGGTCACTGGACCTGAAGTGTTAACTCTGATTTCTGTCCACATGTGCTGCCAGACCTGCTGAGCTTTTCCAGCAACTTCTGTTTTTGTTTCTGATTTACAGCATTCCCTGTTCTTTCGGGTTTTATCAAGGTTCAGAGAATTTTCTAGAATTTAATTTGAGCAGTTTGAAGCTGAAACATTTTAAAATTCACATTTAATTGTTCTTAAAAGTTAATCCTATAGCAAATCTTAATTTCCAGAGTTAATATTTGAAGTGATGTGCAGTTCATATCATTGCAGCAGTGACAATTGTCAATGACTTTACCTGAAAACCATTGTGATTTATTCGCTTTTTAAAACTTTAAGATTACTTTTCTGTTCAGTGGCTAATTTTCAAAGGGGACCATTCAATTAATAACTGTAAATATTATATATCAGTTTTGGGTGGCTTCCTCCAATTCAATATTGATGTTTCTCATCTTCCCACTTTTTAAAATGACTTTTTTGTGACTCTGATGCTGTTGTCTGTAATGGAGACAATCTCAAGGTACACAGTACATTTGCCATTTTTACACAACTTCTGTTGTAGCTTCTGAGAGTGAGATGTAATGACACATCAAGAGTAATTTTCTCCCAGTTTTATCCAGTTTGATCCTAAATGTAGACTCACCTGTATATAGTAATGGCTGATTTTAATCTCATTATATATTTGCTAGCTGCACCTGACTGCCCTTAATTTTGTGGCTTGTGCTTTACTGTTGCAATGTTTTCCTTCTTTTGATTAAGGCATGGCAGAATAATATTGTTTAAGACCATGTTAATGGTTATTATCCACTGTGTTCCACAATTTACTAGATTGGTCTGATATCCTTTCTTATTTCCTCTCTCTGCATACTGCTTGGCCATTGTATGTTCTGTGCCTTAACTGTGAAGATTGAACAGTGAAGACAATTGGTCTTGAAATGATATTCTGACTTGGTTCAGAGTTATAAATAAATGAGAATGGTCTCTTGTTTTATGCTTTATAGATGTTGCACAGGTTTTCTCCTCTCCTGACAAAGAAAATTAATTTCATTGTAACATCTTAAGAATGTGTTTGTTTCTATATAGTTTGCCACTATGGATCGTGTATTGAACTTTCACATCATATCATTTGAAATGGTATTTACGTAGCATTGTGAAATGAAGGCTAGAAAATCAATTAAAGGGCTGTTAACTGTGCATTTGCTTCTTTTCTATAAATCTTGTTGGCTGTTTTGCACTGAATTGATGGCACTAATGTTGACATTAAAGGAATTTTCTCAAAAAATGAGTGAACCTCAATCTTGCCTTTCCAGAGCAATTTTATTCTTGTCAATTACAGAAAATGCCTGTGGCCCAGTAAGTTATGCCATCAACTAGGTTAAGTAGTCATTTTCAAAATTCTGATGGACAGTGAGACAGGAAGGAACGAGCAAGTTAATGTTTACTTTTTCTAACTTTATGGAGAGCAATACAAAGATTGAGATTCAACTAGAGTTTGAAATCATGGTAGAAAAAACATTGATAAACATAAACCTGCGTAGGTGATGTGCACCGTTTCCTCAGGTATGACCTGACTTAGTGTGTTGTTAACAATCTACTTATGTAGTTATGCTTGGTTAGGGTGCTTTAATAAAGAACAGAACGACATTGCACCATTCATTTTATTTTAATAAAACACTAATTTTATTGTTTATCAAGTAACTTGAAACAAATGCAAGTCATTTAGCACTAACTTCTAACTATAATGTAGTGCCCTCAGGTTTACTTCTTTCTTTTCCCCAAGAATTTTCTTCTTCAATAAATCAGTCATCATACCATCAATGCGTTTGCCACAATCCTTTAGAACGTTTTCCTTAGCTCCTGTGTTTCTCAGAGGAAAAACTTTCATCTGTTACCTTTTGACTGAGGTTACCTATCCATTCTTCTGGATACTTCTCCAAACCTTGCATGCTAAAATGTTTGTTGCTTTCTTAGCCAAAGGATGCTCTAGTGCCCAAAGCAAAAGTTCTACTCGCTTCAAATTAGTAATCCTCTAATTTCTGTTCTGTTGCAAAATTAAGGTTGAGACTCAGTCTTCCCTGCATTCAACACGATAAATGAAGTAGTTAGCTTTTTTATCTCTGCTTATTATATCGACCTAGCCAACTATTACTTCCTTCTGTTATTTGAGCTCTAAGCTGCACAAAGTCCAAAAGGCAAATGACTCTCCCAATAGGTACGAGGATCAACTGAAAACAGAACTTCTCTAAATACCATTCATCCCCATTGTGATTTTTCCTGCTCTGGATTGACCTTCAAATCATTATCCAGTATTGAATGCTTTCAAACTAATTCCTTGATATCTAAATCCAAAAACAAAACTTCAGTCTGAACTGCCATTACTGCAAGATGTACAGAAATTTTGTCTCCAGCTAAGTTACCCCTCACCTCTATATGTTCATACCTTGGTTATTAACTTTTTAACATGGCCTCACAAGTTTAAGTGCCATAGATTCCGGGCTGCTTCAGTTGAACTTTAATTCTCAAAACAGCCGCAACATGACTTTCCAATCCTCAATGCGCTGACCAATAAAGGCAAGCATACCAAACGTTTCCTTCACTATCTTGTCTACTTGGGATTCACTTTCAAGGAACTGTGAACTGCACTCCAATGTCTCTTTGTTTAGCAACACTCCCCAGGACCTTACCATTAAGTGTATAAGTCTTGCCCTGATTTCCAAAATGCAGCACCTCACATTTATCCATCTACCAGTCTTCAGCCCATTGGCCCATCTGATCAAGATCACATTGTACGCTGAGGTAATCTTCTTTGCTGTCCACTACATTTCCAATTTTGGTGTCATCTGCAAACTTACGAACCATACATCCTATGTTCACATTCAGATCATTTATAAGTGACAAAAAGCAGTGGACACAGACCCGATCGTTGTGGCACATCACTGGTCGCTGGCCTCCAGTCTGAAAAGCAACCCTCCACTAGCACTCTGTGTCTTCTACTTTCAAGCCAGTTCTGTATCCAAATAGCTACTTCTCCCTCTATTCCATGTGATCCAAACTTGCTAACCAGTCTACCATGAAGAATTTTGTCGAATGCCTGAGTGAAGCCCATATAATCATGTCCACTGCTCTGCCCTCATCAATCCTCCTTCCTATTTCTTCAAAAATCTCAATCGAGTTAGTGAGACATTATTTCCCAAGCACAAAGCCATATTGATTATCCCTAATTAGCCCATGCCTTTCCAAGTACATGGGTGTAGGTTTGCTCGCTGATCTGGAAGGTTCATTTTCAGACATTTCGTCACCATACTAGGTAACATCTTCAGTGAGCCTCCAGACAAAGCACTACTGATGATTCCTGCTTTCTATGTTTGGGTTTCTTTGGGTTGGTGATGTCACTTCCTCTTTTTTTTCAGCCGGTGGTAAATTGGGTCCAAGACAATATGTTTGTTGATGGAGTTCCGGTTGGAATGCCATGCTTCTAGGAATTCTTGTGCATGTCTCTGTTTGGCTTGTCTGAGGATGGATGTGTTGTCTCAGTTGAAGTGGTGTCCTTCCTCATCCGTATGTAAGGATACTAGTGAGAGAGGGTCATGACGTTTTATGGCTAGTTGATGTTCATGTATCCTGCTGGCTAGTTTTCTGCCTGTTTGTCCAATGTAGTGTTTGTTACAGTCCTTGCATGGTATTTTGTAAATGACATTAGTTTTGCTTGTTGTCTGTTTCGGGACTTTCAAGTTCAGTAGCTGCTGTTTTAATGTGTTGCTGGGTTAGTGGGCTACCATGATGCCAAGGGGTCTGAATATTGGCAGCGATGTGTGGCTCACCGTTCTATAGTTCCCTGGCTTTTCCTTACCACCTTTTTAAAATAGTGGCACCACGTTAGCCAATCTCAAGTCTTCTGGCATCCTTCTTCTGGCTATCGATGATATAAATATCTCAACAAGGAGCCCAGCAATCTCTTCCCTGAATTGTAGAGTACATCTGATTGGGTCCCAGGGTTTATCCACCTTTGTGTATTTTAACAGTCCAGCACCACTTCTACTGAAATGTGGACATTTTTTCAAGATGTTGCTATTTATTTCCCCACAATCTATCTTCCATGGTCACCTCCACAGTAAACACTGATGCAAAATACTTGTTTAGCATCTCCTGCAGTTCCACACTTGGGTGGCTTTGCTGATCTTCAAGGGGGCCCTATTCTCTCCCGAGCTACCCTTCTGTCCTTAAGGTATTTGTGGAATCCCTTTGGATTCTCCTTAACCCTATTTGCCAAAGCTATCTCATGCCCCCTTTTTGCCCTCCTGATTTCCCTCTTAAGTATACTACTACTGCTTTTATACCCTTCCAGGGAATCTCTCGATTTCTGCTGTCGATACCTGACATATGTTTCCTTCTTATTCTTGATGAAAACCTCAATTTCTGTAGTCATCCAGCATTCCCAATACCTGCCAGCCTTGCCTTTCATCCTAACAGGAACAGTGTGTCTCTGGACTTGCGATATCTCATTTTTGAAGACTTCCCATTTTCCAGTTGTCCCTTTGCCTGCGAATATCCGCCCCCAGTCAACTTTTGAAAGTTTTTGCCTAATACTGTCAAAATTGGTCTTCCTTCATTTTATAGCTTTAACTTTTAGATCCAATCTATCCTTTTCCGTCACTCTTCTAAAATAAATAGAATTATGGTCACTGGCCCCTCTGAATTCCTGATGAAGGGCTCCTGCCTGCAACATTGATTTTCCTGCTCCTCAGATGCTGTCTGACACGCTGTGCATTTCCAGTGCCACTCTAATCTTAATTCTAATTTCCAGCATCTGTGGTCCCCACTTTCACCTATGTCATTCTCTAGCCTGCCCTTATTTCCCAAGAGTAGGCCAAGTTTTCCACCCTCTCTAGTAGGTACATTCACATACTGAATCAGAAAATTTTCTTGTACACACTGAACAAATTGCTCTCTTTCCAAGCCCTTAACATCTTTCCTATTCATTTACATGTCCAAATGTTTTAAATGTCAGAGAGGTATCTGCTTCTACAAATTCAATTTAGTTTTTCGATTGGCTCTGATGGGGTTTAAATCCATCCAACCTTGATTGTGAATGTAGTGTCATTCTTGCAATGCCAAAATATTTGCAAACTTTGGAAAACGTTTATCAAAACTTAACTCATCAGTATTTTAATTATCCACAATCTCAGTGAATTTTAGAAACTAATTGAATAAAATACATTCAGAAGCAGCCCATCCTATGTTTTGAAATTGTTTAAAAGATGTAGAGTCAGAGATGTACAATATGGAAAGAGACCCTTCGGTCCAACTTGTCCATGCATGACCACATATCCTAATCTCCTGTCGTCCCATTTGCCAGCACTTGGCCCATATCCCCCTCAACCTTTCCTATTCATATACCAATCCAGGTGCCTTTTAAATGCTGCAATCATATCAGCATCCACCACTGACTCTGGCAGCTCATTCCAATTATGCACCACCCTCTGTGTGAAAAAGTTGCTCCTTAGGTCCCTTTTGTATCCTTCCCCCTCTCACCCTAAACCTATGCTGTCTTGTTCTGGACTCCCCCACCCCAGGAAAAATACTTTGTCCATTTATCCTAACCATGCCCCTCATGGTTTTATAAACCTCTATAAGGTCATCCAGGGAAAACAGCCCCAGCCTATTCAACATCTCCCTCTCGCTCAAATTCTTCAACCCGGGCCACTTTCTTGTAAACCTTTTCTGAACCCTTTCAAATTTCATGGCATCCTCCTGATAGTAAGGAGACCAGAATTGTACGCAATGTTCAAAAAGTAGGTTTTTTGGAAGGTGCTGCTGAAGGAGATGTAGAAAGAGCCTGGATAAGTTGCTGCACAGCACCTTGCAGCCACTGTTTGCTGGTGATGGTGGGGTGAAATGGAATGTTGAAGATGACTGCATGTGATGCCAGTCAAGTGGCATGCTTTGGTCCTGTATGATTTTGAATTTCTTGTATGTTGTTAGAGGTGCATTTGTCCAAGCAGGTGGGTAGTATTGCATCATACTTTCGATGTGTGCCTTATTCCTGGTGGATAGGCTTTTTGGAGTCAGGACGAGAATTACTATCTGCTGAATTTCCAGTTGTTGACCTGAACTTGTAGCCTCGGTATTTGTAAGGTTTATCTACTTCTAGTCAATGCTAACCTCTAGAGTGTTGCCCATGGGAGGGATCAGTGATGGGATTGACTTTGCCTGTTAGATTTTCTTGCTGGAGTTGGACATTGCAAGGCATTTATCTGGTGTGAGTGATACCAGTTACTCACCATCCCAAGCCTGGATGCTACCCTAGTTTCTCTGCAGATGGATATAGATCGCTTCGGTACATCTTAGGAATCGTGTTTTATGTAATCTTGAACAAATATCCTCAGTTGTGATGTCTCTTCTGTGTAATATAAAGGATATTAGCTGAATTTAACATTATATTTAAGTTTTTAGATAAAGTTTTGTGTACTAAATCCATTTTTGTTCTCATGTAACTTTGTCCATTGCTTTAACCTACTTTTGAAAGTAAAATGCAGGCTAAGTGTCAGAAGACTTAGAGATTTTTTTTGTGTGCAGAAGCAAAAGATGTATCTGAAATGGTTATCTGGAAAACAAAGTTTGGAAAATACTTCCAAAATATGTTTGGCTTCAAAATTCAGAAAACACATTATTAAATCTTTAAAATCTGGTCTTCATATTACATTTCTTGTATTGTTTTGGGCTTTTTATTTTCAGCTATCAAATGACTTCAGTCAGATGTTTAATGTTGCAACTGCTTCATTGATTTAAATGGGGGACAAAAACTATTTCTTTGGTGAGAACAGAATATCATGGGAGGAGGTACCAGGATCAGAGTTACATTCAACAAATTGTTTGTTACATTCATCAAATTATTTCAAATATAAAAATTACTTCATTTTAATTGGGAAGTGATTTTCAGAAGGTATATATTGCTCTCTTTTATGTGAGAAAATGCCAGAAATGCCACTCAGTTGGTTATTGACAGTTGGAAGTACTCCAATCTGGGCGAAGGGAAATCATTTTCTGTTCTTGCTTGATCCTTGATCAAGAACATCCCCTAATAATGCGCTTGTATGCGGACATAAGCTTCCTCTTTTCAGCCCAGGGTTAGCTTCGCCATCTCTAATCCTAACCCTTCTTCCTCGTCTGCTGAGATCTAACTCTGGGTCATTGACCCAGTCATTTATTACACAACTTTTTCTTTGCAAATCTATTTAGTTCACATTGACTTCTCTGAAAGCTTAATTCATCCTCTTCTACGGAAATGCAGCCTGATACCACAACTACATCTTGCTCTTTCAACAAAAATGTGGAAAATCTTTGACCTCAACTCCACTTGTTTTCCCTGTCCTCATGTCCCTTTATTAGTGCCCAGAAATCACTTGATGTTTGTGTTGAATACAGTTCACTAATGTTCTTGTGGAATCTAACATATTTATCTTCCTAATTGCATACTATTTCTGCCAATTAATTTTGGTATAGGAGTACAAGACCAGCCAGATACCCAACATTCACTAGATTTACCTTTGAAAATGAAATAAGCTCCTTCTCTATTATTTCTTCTCTATTATTTCTTCTTGGATAATTTTCACCTTTTCCCCAAATTATTCTCCCTCTGCTACCTTGTTGTCCCATGGCTCAACTGGTCTAAACTCTTTCTCTGCCTGTTTGGTTTTACCTTTACATTCGCTTTCCTACCTTACCTTGCAACATCACAAACCCTTATACTCTGTTCAGTCATTGAGATTTTCTAAGTAACGTATTCTGAGATGTTATTACTCACCTCTGGAGCAGATGAAACTTTAACTCTGGCCTCCTGGCTCAGAGATAAGGAGACTAACACTGCACCAGAACAACTGTCACTGTTGACATTGATTTCAAGCAGTTGAAACCCTTGCATTAGTTATTGTGGCATTCTGTTAGTTGGAACTTCTCAATCCAAAATGACCATTTTATTCCCCAACCTCATTTCTTATCGACTTGCATCCTTTATCTATGTTAATACCTTATGTAATATGCCTAATCCTGTGAAACAACCTCTTCTGTGGCACCTGTTTGAAAGGCTTTCAAAAATCCAATTTTGTTGTGTCCACAGGTTGACCTTTCTCTATCTACTTCATATGTGTATATTGAAAGTGAGTAAAGTCACCAAAGTCACAGACGACCATAAAGTTGCACTCTCATTGGAGAGCAATGGCTGGTAGTGAGCTTAACCTGAGAGTCACACCTCAGGCAAGCAGTGATGCTGAGAAGGCAGAAATGTCATGGTGACCTCAAACAGCACAGGAATTAAATGCACATTGTTGGTGTCATTCTGCATCAAGTCAACTATTCAGCTAAGCAAACTAACTAACGTCCCATGACTCAACAAGTATCTACCACCATTCAGCAAGGAAGTAAAACACACTGGGAGAGAAAAAACTAGCATTTGTTGTTTGCATTTGTCATCAAGCGTTCTTGCAAAAGACTTGTGAATAGAAGTATTGACATCACTTGCTTAACAAGAGTACATAAATAATAAACTGGGTGTCTGAAATCTGAAAAATAAAAGCTGAACATGCTGGATGTACTCAGGTGTGCATGCATCTGTGTGGTGAGAGTGACTGGTTCTGAAGATTAGAGCAAAGACCATTTATGTACAGTGTTAAGTCTGTTTCTCTCTCCACAGATGTTCCCACATCTGAATATTTCCAGCAATTGCTGTTTTTTTTCTGGCCAACGGTAGTTTATCTTTTTTTGATGAACTTGAACTGCATACTAATTACTTTTCAATTAGTTGCAAGTGATAAAAAACAAATAATGGACAATTCTGGCCTGTGGTGCTCAGTTTTATTTTCCCATTCTTTGTAAAGTCTGACATTTTGAAATGTTGTAGCCTGTTATTATTTGTATTTTGGCACAGAAATGCACATGCTGCTGTTAAACATTCATTATTTATGAATTGGAAACTGACAGGAGGAGCAGACTTGTTAATTAGATCAGTGGCTTAATTGCATTGCTTGACTGCGTAATTGTGACAATAATTTTCAAGGAATTTGAATAAGTGACAGTTTAAGCAAATGAAATTTTAGTTGTAAACAGATGGTAAAAATTGAAAAAGCATGCAGATATAAGGTGGTCCTTAGTTGAGAAATCTTGTGATTTATCTTTTATTACACAATGTAGTTGCAAATTGTGGGTTATTCATTGAATCATGGAGGCATGATCTTATAAACGACAAGCTAATAGTCACTTAGCAGATGCTCAAGGTTTCATCAGTGCAATCTTGAGGAAACTTGCAAGTTTCTTTTTTACTCTGTACAAGTATGTTTGGAACAAAGAACTTTTGAGGCAGTGATTTTTTAAAAATTTGCTGTTTGTCTTGAATTTAAATGGTTCCCAGTAACCTCCGTATTGGACTGTTCTGTAGATTTGCTTGTGCATTAATTCTTGTATTTCTTGGAGAGAAGAGAAAATTTACTCGATCAAGCGTGTTGTTACAGGAGTAATTATTGAATTAAATTGTTTATTTTTCTCTAGTACTGTGAGGGTGCTTAATATTTCAGATCCAAGGTGTTGTGCATTGCCAATGACAATTTGACCAAATTCAGGAAATATTGAGCTAATATTGCATCAATGAATTTTAGTGGTTATCCTGGCATTGTATTGACTGATTTTTAGTTCAAATTCTTCCGTCTTGAAAAAACTTCTTCCGTCTTGAAAATACTTCTTAAAAAAAAAAAGTGCCAAAACATTTTGTCTTGTATTGAATGCGACAAGGAGCGGCATGGTGGCCTTTCTCACATGCTGTTTCATAGCACCAGGAACCTGGGTTCGCTTCCACCCTCTGGTGACTGTGTGGAGTTTGCACATTCTCCCCCTGTCTGCGTGGGTTTCGTCCAGGTGGTCCAGTTTCCTCCCACAGACCAAAGATCTGCAAGTTAGGTGGATTGCCCATACTACGTTGCCCAGGATGTCCAGCGTGTGCAGGCTAGACATGGGAAATGCAGGGTTACAGACATAGGGTTAAGAGGTTTGTCTGAGTGGAATCCTCTTCAGAGTGCTAGTGTGAATGTGATGGGCTGAATTACCTACTTCAAACTGTATAGATTTTGAGTCTACGACAATTCATTAGAAATAACAATGTAAATGGAAACTATGTTTATACTCAGAGGGTAATGGTGATTTGGTTAGCAAGTGGGCTCTACTTAGTAGTGGTACTATCATAGTCAATGTGTTTCTTAGATGATGGTTGTAGTTAATTACCAAGCTTTGTTTAATTTTTAAAACAGGTTGACTTTGGTTAAGGCATTGCCCTCATGTGAACCAGATAATGGCTATTAGATATTTTGTTGAGTCTCAGGTACAGTATGCGTACATGTTCCTTTCTTGCTGCAAAGTATAGAGCCTGTCTATCAATATGTGTATCTAGTACATGCATGTTGCTTCCCAAACATGCAAGTGCATCACACTCTGAGCCTGAATGACCATTTCCTGAATAGCTTCTGACCAGTTGAGTTTTTAGTGATGTCTTTTTTTTCATCTTGTCCCATTTGAATATGTAATATCAACAAGCCTTTATTAGTGGGCATTTGTTTGTGTTCTATAATTGACTACATTTTTCCAAATTCTAAATTTATTGGAAACTTAGTGGTCCTCTATTTATTGTGTTTTTTCTGTTAATATAATGTATAACTAAATCCAGAAAGCTTTTGTGCAAGAGGCTCTGTAACCACTGAAAGCTGTGACACACTATCTTTTCTTTGTATAGTTTCTATATTTATTCTAAAAACTTAGATGACTTTTGAACCAATTATGCTATATGAAGTAGGTTTACCAAAATAATGTTTCCTGTATT
Source organism: Chiloscyllium plagiosum (assembly GCF_037043375.1). Classification (NCBI taxonomy): domain Eukaryota; kingdom Metazoa; phylum Chordata; class Chondrichthyes; order Orectolobiformes; family Hemiscylliidae; genus Chiloscyllium; species Chiloscyllium plagiosum. The sequence goes on from NW_028270149.1 coordinate 67,676,376, forward strand.
GCATGACTATAGTAACAATGGTTTTCACTTATACAGTGCTTTTGAAGTAAAGATTTCAATATTTCAGATGAGCACACTCAAACAAAAATTGACATAAAACCAAAACAAAAGACATGTTACTGAAAGTTTTGTGGAAAATATAGATTTGAAGGAACATATTAAAGGAGAAGGGGTTAATGTGGAGACTCAGCAATTTATGGAGGATGTTCCAAAGCTTTTGTCTCATCTCAGTTGCAGGTTAGTAGCTTCTTTGATGGAGCACAGCCAGTTATTGATGAACAGGGGACAAATAGAGTATGAGAGTAAGCTTGTGGAGAACGTGCAAACTGATAATGTAAACTTCAGTGGGTGTGTGAGGGGAAAGCAAGGTTAGTGAAGATAAACGTTGATCACTTGCAGTCAGAATCAGAGAAACATATAGTGGCAAAAAAGGGATGGCAGACCAATTTAAAAAAAAACTTCTGTCTTCTCAAAGGAAGATGCAATAAGGTCCTAGAAAGGTTGGGAAATCAGAATCTGATGAGAGGGAGTAACTGAAGGAAATCATTATTACTTGGAAATGATATTGTGAAAGCTAATGAGAGTAAAAGCTGACAAATTCCCCCAGGCCTAAACATCTTTATTCAATATTACTTAAAGAAATGGCAGTAAAAATTGTATTGTCATGATTCAAGGTTTGATAGACTCTGGAACAGTCCCTGTGATTTGGACAGGAGCTAATGCAACCCACTATTTCTTTTTTTAAAAAAAAGAGGGAAAGAAAAAAATGAATCATAGATCAGTTAGCCAATCATCTGTCATGGGGGAAAATGCTAAATCCACTATAAAAGATTTAATAACAGAACACTTGACAAACAGTGACAATATCAGAGAAAGTCAGCATGAATTTATGAAATGGTGCACATATTTGTCAAATCTTATGAAAGTTTTTGGGGTTGTAATCACCAGAGTTGATAAGGGAGAGGAAATAGACTTGGTTTACTTGGACTTTCAGAAAGTTTTCGATACATTCCGAAGTAAGAGATAAGCATGTAATATTAAAGCACATGGAATTAGGGGTAGTGTCCTGATATAGAGACAGGAAACTAAAAGTAGAAATAAATGGGTGTTTTTCTGAGTAGTAGGCAGTGACTTGTGGGGTACTGCAGGGATCAGTGGTAGGATACCAGTTATTCACTGTACTTATTAATGATTAGATGAGGGAACTAAATGTTATATCTCCAAGCTAAAAGCCAATGTAAAGGTGGGTGGGAGGGAGGGTGAACTATGAGGGAGATGCCATAGCATCCACCGGGAAATCGTACCATTGCTAGAATATTAATCTAAAAACTCAGCTACTGTTTTGAGGTTGAAATCCTGCCATGGCAGATCGTAGAATTTGAATTCAATTTTTAAAAAGTCTGAAATTAAGAACCGACTGAGTTCCATGAAACAATTGTCAGTTGTTGCTAAAATGCATCAGGTTCATTAATGTCCTCCAAAAAAGGAAATCGGCTATCCTCACCTGGTCTTAACTACGTGTGAGGCCAGAGCCACAGCAGTGTGGTTAACTCTAAACTACCCTCTGAAATAGCTTAGCGAGCCACTCAGCAGTATTCATTCCTACAAAGTTTCAACAAAGAAATTAAACTGGACGGACTACCTGACATTGAATGAGGCATGTAAAAAGAAAATGGCAGAAACAGCCCTGTTAACCCTGCAATGACCTCCTTACTATAATCTGGGGATGAGTGCCAAACTTAGAGCTGTCTCAAGGACTAAGCAAGCCACAGCCAGACATTTAAAAAAAAAAGTCTTCATTTTTGTGTTATGTCGGCGTCGCTGGCTGGCCAGCATTTATTGCCCATTCCGAGTTGCCCTTGAGAAGGTGGTAGTGAGCTGCCTTCTTGAACCACTGCGGTACAAACTTCCGCATACATCACGTCATCCTCTGTCATTTCTGCCACCTTGAAATGGATCCCATCACCAGAGATATATTTCCCTCCCCACCCCTCTCTGCTTTCCATAAAGACCCTTCCCTCTGTGACTACCTCATCAGGTCCACGCCCCCTAACAACCCACCCTCGCCTCCCGATAGTGGTGTCTGGGACATTGTCCGTAAGATGTGATTCCATGAGGATGACTGTCATGCTGATGCTTGACTAGCCTGTGAGACAGCTCTCCCACTTTGGCACGAGCCCTCAGCTATTAGTAAGCAGGACTTGCAGGAGACCAGGGTTGTTTCTGCCGTTGTCTTTTTTGATGCTTCTTTGGATGCTAAGTGATCTGTCTGGTTTTGTTTCTTTGAGACTTTGTTGCGATTGGTACAACTGAATGGTTTACTAGTCCATTTCAGAGGGCAGTTGAGAGTCAACCACATTGCTGTGGCTATGGAGTCAAACGTAGGCCAGGTGAGGATAATAGATTTCTCTTGCCTGAAGGATGTTAGTTAACCAGATGGATTCATGGTCATCAGTAGATTCTTAATTCCAATTTTGTTTTTTAATTGAATTCAAATTCCACCATCTGCCATGGTGGGATTTGAACCTGGGTTCCCAGAACGTTATCTGAGTCTCTGGATTGCTAGTCTAGCAATAATACCAGTAGGCCTTCCCTCTGAGTCAGACTCATGGAATCATATCTTAAGACAATGTCCCAGAAACCACTACCATTGTCTGGATATGTCCTGCCCCCCAACAGAGCAGACCCATCAGATATGGTGACACAATGGTATAAAGTCAGGAAGGAATTGCCCTGAGAGTCCTTAGCATTGTCTTCAGATCTCATGAAGTCTTATGGCTTTGAGTTAAACATGGGCAAGGAAACATCCTGCTGATTACCACATACAGTCCTCCCTTGACTGATGAATCAATTCTTTTCCATGTTGGAGGGAGCGGTTACGGTGCTAAGGTGCAAAATGTACTTTGGCTGGGGATTTCAATGTTCACCATCAAGAGTGGCTACTGATCAAGCTGGTTGGGTCCTATAGGATGTAGCTGCTAGACTGAGTCTCTGGCAGATGATAAGGGAACCAACAAGAGGGAAAAACATACTTGATCTCATTCTCATCAGTCTGCCAGTTGCAGACACATTTGTCCTTGAAAGTATCTGTAAGAGTGATCAGTCTTTGTGGAGATGAAGTCCCACCTTCAATTGAGAATGTCCTCCACCATGATGTGGGCTACTGCCACCATGGTAAATGGGACAGACTTCGAACAGATCTAGCAACTTGAAACTGGGCATCCATAAGGCGCTGTGGACCATCAACACCGTCAGAATTATATGCCAAAACAATCTACAACCACCTGGCCTGTCACATCACCTACTGATCCATTACTGTCATGTCATGGCATGCCCCTAGCAGTATTAGGCAGATGTAAAAATGAGTTGTCAACCTGATGAAGTTACTAAACAGGACTACATAGATGCCAAACAGTATAGCAGCAAGTGATAGACGTAGCAAAGTGATTCCATAACCAATGGATCGGATCTAAGCTCTGCAGTTCTGCCACATCCAGTTGTAAATAGTGGTGGCCAGTTAAACAACTGATAGCAGGAGCAGGGTCCACAAATAAACCCTCCTTTAATGATGGAAGAGCCAAGCACAACAATGCAAAAGGTAAGGCTGAAACATTTGCAGTAATCATCAGCCAGAAGTGCCAATTGAGTGATCCATCTTGTCCTCCAGTGGTCCCCAGCATTACAGATACCAGTCTTTAGCCAATTCGATTCACTCCACATGATATCAAGGCATGGTGTGGGCACTGGATACTGCAAAGGCTATGAGCCCTGACAACATTCCAGCAATGTACTGAAGTCTTGTGCTCCAGAACTGCCGCACCTCTAGCCAAGCAGTTTGAGTACAATTATAAAACTGCCATCAACCCACAACAAGCAGTTGTGGCCAACCTGGCCAATTGCCACACCATCAGTTTCCTCGTGATGATTAGTAAAGCAATGGAAGGTGTCAGAACTGGATTACCAAGCAGCAGCTGCTCAGCAATAGCCTGCTCACTGACACCCAGTTGGGTTCTGCTAGAGCCACTCATGTGTTGAGCTCATTACAGCCTTTATTCAAACATAGAAAAAAAATGAATTCCAGAGGTGAGGTGAGAGTGACTGCCCTTGACATCAATGTCACATTCGACCAAGTGTGACATCAAGCAGCCATGGCAAAACTGGAATCAGTGGGAATCAGGTTGTAAACTCTTGGTTGTTTGGAGACATACTTGGTACATAGGAAGATGTTTGTTTATTTGTCATCTCCGTCCCAAGACCTCTCTGCTCCCATCATCTTGAACTGCTTCATCAAAGATTTACAGTCAGAAGTGGAGATGTTCACCAATAATTGCACAATCTTCAGCCCATTTGTGACTCCTCAGATCCTGAAGCGGCCCTGGTTCAAATGGAACAAGATCTGGATAGTATCCAGGTTTCGGCTGACAAGTGGCAAAAACATTTGTGCCCACAAATGCAAGTCAATGATCATCTCTTATTAGAGATCATCTAACCTTTGCATCTTGTCGCTTGATGATGTTACCATCATTGAATCACCCACTATCAACATCTTTTCTGTTACCATCAACCATATACTCAACTGAATTTGCCATTTCAACACTGGCTATGAGACCAGGTCAGAGGCTGGAAATATAGTCGGTTCTGTTATTACGCGTATTTCTTCAATGTGAATTGGCTTTAATGCAATTGAAGAATTTACACCTTTATTTGTAGAATGTGAACTCTCCTTACCCTTATTGGCTAAAATATGATTTCGGCCCCATTAGTTTAAATTGTGCGGCTGTAGTGCAATTTAGTTACAATGTGAGATTGCCTAAGAGTGGAACTATCGAGTTATATCAGAACTGGCTGTTCTATGGTGAGTAATTCATCTCCTGACCCCCCCCAAAGCCTTTCCACCTTCTATAAGACAGAAGTTAGAAGTGTGATGGAATACTCCCCACTTGTTGGATGGGTATCGTTCCAACAATACTCAAGAAACTTGACACCATTCAGGATGATGTAGCCTACTTGATTGGCACCACATTCACAAAGATTATGCTCCACCAGACTAGACACTTATAAACACAGGAAGGAGGCTCCTGATCAGAGAGTCAAGAACAAAGAGTCACCGTTGAAAGATACGGGCGAGGCCATTTTGTGAAGAACACTCATGTCACAGTCAAAACATTAACTGTTTCTCTTTCCACAGATGTTGCCAGACTTGCTGAGTTTCTCTAGCATGTTCTGTGTTGAATTATAGCCATGTGACAGTAAATATGCCCTTGATTTACTTCCAATGTTATTTAAATATTGTCATTGCCCAAGGGACTGGCAGCAAATATTCACTGAAATAGAATCAAAATTGAATTGATTAGCAAGAGATTTAATTGAGTACGAAAGGATTTGGTGAATGCAATCTCAATGGTCAAATCCTTGCTGAATTTTGAATACAAAAGCTTGAGTAAAGAGCCAAATAGATTTCCTTGGAGTCTTAGTTTGGTGCAGGAAATGAAACGAATCAGTTCCAGTAATTAAGAGCATTAAGGATTTTCAGCAAGTGCCTTCTAAAGTTAGATAAATTTAGGTGGCTGAGAAGCAATCCATCCTTGTAGTTTTAGAAACAGTCATTCAAAGGAGTCACATGGAGACGAGATATAATTAAGATTTGAGCACTGTGCAGACTTGATAATGTTTAATTGTTTTCAGCAAGTACTTTTATATTATGTATTACCTTTCTCGTCCTTATGATAGCAATGAGCCCTATTACCACTCAAATCAATCACTATAGTTTTGCGCTGATTAATGTCAGAACATTGTTGAATTTTGAAGGTAATATTCATTATCTGCTGTGGTGTGGAATCCTGAGGGGGTTGCAGGCAAACATTTTATTAAACACCTGACTTAAGTTTGAATTACAAATGCATAAAATCCTTAACATACTTATATTATGTTAAGATGTGTGCAGATGAACTGAAATTGCAAGAATGCTTTCAGGGTTAACACATTTTTGGGTGTGCAGAGAAAAAAATCATAGAGACTGAAAAAGCTGAGTGGTGTGATTTTGCATGGTTCTGTTATTTCCATTTGGCTCAATGTTCTCACCTGTACATGAGAAGGTTATGAAGAACCTAGGAATTGTGCCGGTGTCCTGGCTAATGCTCATCTCATCCTACTACTCTACTAAGGGTCATCTGGTTTGTGTATTTGTGGATCCTTGCTGTGTGCATGACATGGTGAAGATTTATGTGAGTAGCATGTTTCTCAATGTCAACTCTGTTTTCAGGTCGCCCTAAGCAGCACTAATGATTGATTTTGGAGGAGAGCTCTCATTGCTCATGAAATTAATTGAGATAAACTTGATATGACTCAAGTTCTATTGGAAGAGGTGGATTAAATCTGAGCATATGGAGCTACTTTTGGTAAACATGTTTCCATCTTGCAGAAAGAAATAATAATGGTATTGGCTTACCTAATTTACAACTGTGCTTTAATCCTCCTGTTTTTACATGTTTCAAGTAAAAGCTTATTTTGCTGTAACATTGGTACAATAGAGCTGATTGAGTTGGTGGGATTACTGTGTACTTTTTTTTCCAAATTAATATGTTAGGAATTTATTTCTGTCTCACGACATCAGTAGGGAGTAAATTGATGCCAGAAAAAGACATGGCACATGATAAATGTCGTATTGATACTTGATTTTGGTATTTTTCTCTGCCAATTTAGAAGAAAAAAAACACCTTTTCAGATCCCAGAGATAGTAGCAACACACAAATATCAATTATCATTGTCAAGTGGAGTGCCAACATTGGATGATTGACTTGTTGGAGCTGTGGGCCTGACAACTGCAACGGCCACAAGGTGCAATAAGAATTCAAGAGTGTCTTACAAATTCCACCAATTTTAAGATTATTTGTTGAGCTTGTGGCTTATGTACCCTTACTAGAAGCCCTGTCCTCTGTAACTAGAAAGAACATGCCCAGGCATTGCATCTATGTGGATGACAAAAGTTGCCTGGTGCATTCTCCACAACTCCTTGGATAATCAGCACTGTTTTCTCTTGTACTATAAATTGTCATCCTTCTATTTGAATTGTACCATTGTGATAACTAGAAGATGAAGAACATCAATACCATGTCTCCCTTTCAGCTATTCTCAATGGTTCGAAAATGCCCAGTTGAATGACCATTAATTATAGTTTTTAAAATGCTGCTTTATTTCTTCAGGTAAGTAAACCATCTGGTATTATATTCATTGAATCAGGCAATATTCTTGCTTGAGGGCACAGAACTTAAACATTGCTAAAATGAGACAAGAAGTTTTTCTCTTGCATTCTTTGGGACTAGAATCAAGAAACAGATTTGAAAAAGGGTAAACAAATTTATGCAAAATAAGAAGAGGATGCTTATTGGTTTGGCCACCATTGACATGGGATGCAGCAAGAATAGTTAAATTTAATCTTAGTTCTTAGACCAGGTACCTAGATTTTGATTGATCAGGATGTTGCTGTGGGAAGGCAGTCAGCAGAGATTGACAGTCACCATGATCCTTTTTACAAGAATAAAGTACAATGTAGGTGCAGGTCGGTCAGCTCAATTGTCTGGATGGTTGGTTTGCAATGCAGAGTGTTGCCAAGAGCATGGGTTTCAATTCCTGAACTACCTGAAGTTGCCACGAAGGACTTGCCTTCTCAATCTCCTTTTGCCCAAGGCATGGTGACCGTCAGACTAAACCACCTCCAATCTTCTCTTTCTAATGAGAGTGCAGTCTTATGGTCTGGTAGGACTATGCTGACTTTACCTGTACTGTTTTTATACAAAGTTAAAAATCACATAACACCAGGTTATAGTCCAACAGGTTTAATTGGAAGCACTAGCTTTCGGAGCGCCGCTTCTTCATCAGGTGGTTGTGGAGGACACCATTGTAAGGCACAGAATTTATAGCAAAAGTTTACAGTGTGATGTAACTGAAATTATACATTGAAAAATACCTTGATTGTTTGTTGAGTCTTTCATTTGTTCGAATACCATGATAGTTTCACTTCTTTCATGTGGAAATCACAAAACTTTCTTTTAAACGTTGCATTCTCAGGTTAACTGTAACAATTGGTGTTAGCTAGACAATATGCTGAAGTTGTTAGCCCCCTGTGTTCTCTGTTTATGCCATCATGTTTAGATTGATTCTAATCTTAAAAAGTGAGAAGAGTTTTACATGAATTCATGCAGTTTTTGAGCAAAGTACAATGTAACTCTGCAAGTACAAATTCACCCATCAAAATATATGTATATGTGTGCATGTGAGTCTTTGTGTGTGTGTGTGTGTGTGTGTCTGTCTGTCTGTCTGCCTGGGTTGAGAGTGTGATAGAGTGTGCATATGTGTGTGTATGAGAGTATAGAGTGTCTTAAGTCTGTGAGGGGTTGAGTGTGTCTGTGAGAGTGTATATGTATGTACGTGAGTGTAGAGTGGTCTAAGTCTCTGAGAGGATGCATGTGGGAGTGTGGGAGTTAATGCAGGCACCCTTCAGGTTACAAATGGTTTTCATTCTGGAGTTCATTCGCAAGTTGATTTGTATGCAATTCAGAACACAATGTAGGGCAATATAAAGGACCCATTCTTTATAAAGGAGCCATAAATACAGGAAATGCTCCCATGTTGGATTTTAAAATTACACGCCCATCTGAGATTGCATTTGTAAGTACAAACATTTATCATTTGGACATTTGCAAATTTGGGACCCCCTATGTACAGATGCCTTTTGTGTGTAAAATAGTGTCCTGTGTGTTAATATCTGTAGCTTCCAGCACAGTCAAGTGCAGAAGAGATTTATTAAGGTGTTGCCTAGACTGGAGAATTTCAGTTGCAAAGTGACATTGGATAGACTGAGAGTTTTCCCTGGGGCGGACATGATTGTGATGTATAAACTTATTGGGGGGCGGGGGCGCGCGGGAGTGTGTAGACAGGAAGAATTTTTTTCTGCTTGGAGAGGTAAGGGACAGAAATATAGAGGGGACATGAGAAGAAACTTTTCACCCAGAGAGTGATAGGAATCTAGAACTCACTGCCTATAAGGTGGTAGAGGCAGAAACTCTTATAACACTTAAGTGTTTAGATGTATATTTGCAATGTTAAAGCATGCAGATCTATAGATCAAGTGCTTAAAAATGGGATTAAAATAGTTGGGTGGGTGTTTTAACTTGTACAGACTCACTGGGCTGAAGAGCGTTTTTTTGCTGCTGTAGATGTCCATGGCATTGACATCAGACTGCTGATCTTAAATTGAGGTACTGTTCTTCCAGCTTGCACTGAGCATCACTGGAACACAGCAGTACGCCTGAGACAGAGATATTGGGCAGAGACAAGGTAATGTGATGTGTTAAAATGGCAGGCAAGTGGAAGCCAAGGATCATTTTTGCAGACAGAATGTAGATGTTCTGCAAAGCAGTCATCCAGACTGCGCTTCATCTCCCCAATGTAGAGGAGACCACAGTGATTACAGTGAACTATGATTCGGAGATGCCGGTGTTGGACTGGGGTGTACAAAGTTAAAAATCACATAACACCAGGTTATAGTCCAACAGGTTTAATTGGAAGCATACTAGCTTTCGGAGCGACGCTCCTTCATCAGGTGATTGTGGAGGGCTCGACTGTAACACAGAGTTTATAGCAAAAGTTTGCAGTGTGATGTAACTGAAATTATACATTGAAGAATTGTTTGTCTGTTAAGCCTTTCATCTGTTAGAATACAGTGATAGTTTCACTTCTTTCATGTGAAAATCACAAAACCCTTTTTTTAAAGTTGCATTCTCGGGTTAGCTGTTAACAATGGTGATAGCTGGACAATATGTTGAAGGTGTTAGCCCCCTATGTTCTCTGTCTATGACCTGATGTTTAGATTGATTCCAATCTAAAAAGTGAGATCAGAGTTTTACATAAATTCATGCAGTTTTTGAGCTCAGAGTTCTACATGAATGTATGTGGTTTTTGAGCAAAGTGCAATATAACTTTGTACCAAAAAAATTCACCACACTCAATATATATGTGTGCATGTGGGTCTTTGTCTGTCTGTGTGTCTCTGTCTGGGGTGGGGGTTGTGAGTGTGAGAAAGTGTGTGTGTGTAGTGAGTGCAGAGTGTCTTAAGTCTGTGAGGGGGTGCATGTGTGGGAGTCTGTGTGTCTATAAGGGTGTGTGTGGGTGTCTGTGTGCGCGTCTGTGTGTATCTGTGTCCGTGTGCGTGTGTGTGTTCGTAGGAATATCTGTGCGTGTGTGTGTGTGTGTGTGTGTGTGTGTGTGTGTATAGTGCAATGGTGATCACCTGTAATGTGACATGAACCCAAGGTCCCGGTCGAGGCCCTCCCTATGGGTACTGAACTGAGCTATCAGCCTTTGCTCGGCCACTTTCCTCTGCTGCCTGTCCCAAAGTCCACCTTGGAGGATGGTCACCCGAAGGTCCGAGGCTGAATGTCCTGGACCACTGAAGTGTTCCCCAACTGGGAGGGAACCCTCCTGTCTGTTGATTGTTGTGCGGTGCCCATTCATCTGTTGTCGTAGCCTTTGCTCAGTTTCCCCAACGTACCATGCCTCCGGGCATCCCTGCCTGCAACGTATAAGATAGACAATGTTGGCTGAGTCACATGAGTACCTGCCATGTACACGGTGGGAGGTGTTCCCACGCGTAATAGTGGTATCTATGTCCACAATCTGACACGTTTTGCAGCGTCCAACGTGACAGGGTTGTATGGAGTTTGCTACGAACCATGATCTGTTTGAGGTTTGGCGGTTGTTTAAAGGCAAGTAGTGGAGGTGTGGGGAAGGTCTTGGTGAGGTGCTTATCTCCATTGATAATGTGTTGCAGGTCACGAAGAACATGGCGTAATTTTTCAGCCTCTGGGAAGTACTGAACAACGAAGGGTACCCTGTCAATTGCAGCCCGTGTCTGTCTCCTGAGGAGGTCATTACGGTTCCTTGCTGTGGCACGTCCGAACTGGCAGTCGATGAGTTGAACATTGTACCCCGTTCTTGTGAGGGCATCCTTGAGTACTTCCAGGTGTCCGTCATGTTCCTCCTCATCTGAGCAGATCCGGTGTATGCGTAGGGCTTGTCCATAGGGAATGTCTGTTTTAATATATTTTGGGTGGAAACTGGAGAAGTGTAGCATTGTGAGGTTGTCTGTGGGTTTGCGGTAGAGTGTGGTGTTGACATGTCCGTCCTTGATGGAGACGCACCTGTCCAAGAATGAGACAGACAGTCGAGAGTAATCCATGGTGAGTTTGATGGTGGGATGAAAATTGTTGATGTCACTGTGTAGTTTTATCAGTGACTCCTTGCCATGGGTCCAGAGGAAGGAAATGTCATCAATGTACCTGGAGATCCTACATAGAGAAGAAATCTTGTTCGAACCTGTGCATAAAAATGTTGGCATATTGGGGTGCAAATTTGGTCCCCATGGCTGTTCCGTGTGTCTGGATGAAGAATTGGTTGTCAAAGGTGAAGACGTTATGATCGAGGATAAAGCGGATGAGTTGTAGGATGGTGTTTGGAGACTGGCAGTTGTTGGTGTTGAGTACTGAGGCTGTTGCCGCGATGCCATCATTGTGGGGGATGCTGGTGTAGAGTGCGGAAACATCCATTGTGACGAGGAATGTTCCTGGTTCGACTGGTCCATGGGTGCTGAGTTTCTGTAAGAAATCCGTAGTGTTGCGACAGAAGCTGGGGATCCCCTGTACAATAGGTTTCAAGATGCCTTCCACATAGCCAGAGAGATTCTCACATAGGGTCCCATTTCCCAACATGATGGGACGTCCCGGTGTGTTGGCTTTGTGTACCTTTGGAAGGCAGTAGAAGTCGCCTACACGAGAAGTACGTGTACTTCTTAAGACACTCTGCACTCACTACACACACACACACACACACACACTTTCTCACACTCACAACCCCCACCCCAGGCAGACACACACACAGACAGACAAAGACCCACATGCACATATATATATTGTGTGTGGTGAATTTTTTTGGTACAAAGTTACATTGCACTTTGCTCAAAAACCATATAGATTCATGTCGAACTCTGAGCTCAAAAACTGCATGAATTTATGTAAAACTCTGTTATCTCACTTTTTAGATTGGAATCAATCTAAACATCAGGTCATAGACAGAGAACACAGGGGGCTAACACCTTCAACACATTGTCGAGCTATCACCATTGTTAACAGCTAACCCGAGAATGCAACTTTAAAAAAAGGGTTTTGTGATTTTCACATGAAAGAAGTGAAACTATCACTGTATTCTAACAGATGAAAGGCTTAACAGACAATCAATTCTTCAATGTATAATTTCAGTTACATCACACTGCAAATTTTTGCTATAAATTCTGTGTTACGATCGAGCCATCCACAATCACCTGATGAAGGAGCGTCGCTCCGAAAGCTAGTGTGCTTCCAATTAAACCTGTTGGACTATAACCTGGTGTTGTGTGATTTTTAACTTTGTACAGTGAACTAGATTGAGTCAAGTGCAGGTAAATCACTGCTTCATCTCGAAAGTGTTTATGGGGTCTTGGATGGTGACGAGGGGGAAGTAAGTGGACAGGTGTTACGCCTTCTGTAATGAAATGGGAGGGTGTCATTGGGTGGTGCAGAGATGTTGAGAGAAACAGGGAGGTGATACCCGAAATTGTACGAAGCACTAATCAGACCATATCTGGAATATTGTGCAAGATATACTGACATTGGAGGCAGTCCAGAGAAAGTTCAGTAGGTTGATTCTGGGCATGGAGAGATTTTCATAAGTAGAGGGGTTTGTTAGTTTGGGCTTGTGCTTGGAATGAGAGGAGACCTTATTAAAACAATTAACATTCTTAGATTGATTCCAAAGAACAGAGGATTTGTGTTATGAAGAGAGAATGAATAGTTTAGGACTGTATTCTCACTGGAGGTTAGATGAAAAGAGGTCTAATTGTGGTGTATGAAATGCTGACAGGACTGGCCAAGTGGGCATAGAAAGGATGCTTCCACTTATCTCGAGTGAGAGTTGTGTTTTAATATAAGGGTGGCAGATTTAAAACTTGAGAAATTACTTCTTTCAAATGGTAGGGAATCTGTAGAATTCACTACACCTCAGTAGTGGCACATTGGGTAAGCTTGAGGAGATAGCCTTTTCGTTAGTAATGAGTTAAAGGGTTATGAGAAGCACGAAGAAAAATGGAGTTGAGGCCAAGACAAGATCAGCCATGTTTGTATCAAATAGCGGAGCAGACTAGAGAGACTGAATTGCCTACTCCTGTTCCTAGTTGTTATGTTCTTACCTTCTTGGGGAACTTGACAGAGTAGTTGCGAAGAAGTTGTTTCTTCTTTTGGTTGAATTTTGCACCATTGAATGTAATTTCAGAGGAAGGGATTGTCCTTTTAAGAACATGAGGCATTTCTTCTTTCACAGGGTGTTGAAGCTGGAATTTTCCCCCTACAGAAGGCCGGACAGCCTGATTGCATTTGCATTGTATATGCATTACTGAATAGCATGAGGTGACTTTTGTAGTGTGCGTGGGAATTAGTTGCAGAGACATTTGGTTTCCTGAATGTTCAATGATATTGTCAGAGCTGACATATGAAATGTGGTCAGTTTCTGATGTCGTGAAGAGCTGTCTGCACTTTACAAGGTGAACGTGAATAGGTTCTTTCAGGACACCTTGAGGTTGAGCATTTTCTTAAGAAACCAAGTATTGCTGAACCTCAAGTGATTCTGTGTAGGTGAATTTTTAATGGTGTTTTCCTTAGTTATATGTTGTGTTGATATGCCATTACAAATCAAGATATGATAAATCAATGATAGAACTTTTGTGATTGCCAAAAAAAGACCTGAATATATTCGCTGAGGATTATGCAACACTTTAATTATGTGTTTTACAGCATCGTAATAATTTCATTATCTTGTGGTGTTGTGGTGCTTGATTTCCTCCTCTACCTGAAAGATTGTATTAACAATGCAGTGTTCTTCACAGCTTAATGGCGAACTGCTTCAATTTGAATTCAGCAATCTCAGATTTAAATTAGGGATAAATCATTTAGCATACTTAATGTGATTAGCTTAAACTATTCACATCAAATTCTGCAAATTGCAGCTTCTGCAGGAACCTTCAGCCTGTTAAGTTACACTGCCATTCAGTTACAGCACAACTGATTTCCATCTCAACTTTATTTATCTGCCTTTGATCTCTAACCCTTGATCCCTCAACTATTAAATGGTTGTTGATCTCAGTTATCAGCATTATAATTAACTAGTATCCACAGCCATCTGTTGGAGAAAGGGGGCAATACAAATTTCCATATGCTTGATGACCTTTATGTGGAAGCCCACTCTGACAGCATGGTTCTGTTTTTACTATTTTACTATTTTTATCTTTTTTTTTTCTGGAATCATTTGCAGAAGCAATCACTCCTTGTTTTCATCCTTTCTCTTTTTTAAAAATCACTTTGCAGACCTTCATTTGATCTCTCAACTTCCTGAACACCAGGAAATATCATGATATCTTTGAAAGAATTTGTGAGCTCCCACTGTGTTGAAAGATAGCAATAAATTTCCAAGTCAGAATAGTGTCTTGAGATAGAACTTAGTGATACTTGCAACCTTATTATTGATGTTGACTGAGGAATAGAGAGGTGCTCTATATTCATGTTAATTAATTGCTGCAGTGCATTTTACGTACTATACAGTGTGTTGGAGGGAAAGAGTGACAATCCTGTGGCAGCAACAACATTCAAATTTCTCTGTCCTGTATTATGTCAAGCTTGTTGAAGCATTGTTCAGCTATGTCACTGCTGGTGAACAGTGAGTATTCTTGATTTGAATAATTACAGTTGCTGAAGGGGCCTTGAGATGTGAGGAGTTGAGTCACTGTTTGCAGTGTTCCCAATTTCTGTCCTCCTATTGTGGTCATGATAATGATGTTGTTCAGCATCTCATCAATGGTAACCCCCAGGATATTATTTATATGGTAGTGGACCTGTAATGGTGATGCTTTATCTTCTGTATACTTTTTGAGAATTCATAGGCCAAACGTGAATGTTATGTAGGTTCTGTTTTCAGCTGGAAGATGCCTGTTCATTGTTGTAAAAATTGTCAATGGAACACATACTGGAATCAGAAGAGTACAGTCTCGACTGTAACCTGAGGACAGAGGAAAGTGATTGATGTAGCAGGTGAAGGTAGTTGGGTCAAATCTTTCTTTAGGAACTCCTATATTGTCAATACAGTGACTGTGACAAATGGCTTTTGAAAACCTCTTGTGTGACTAGCATGATTACAGCTTTGGAGAATTTTTTTGACCCACTTTAATTTCATGGTAACTCTAGTGAAACTGATGTAAACATGATAGCCCAATAAAGATGGAAATTGTTTAGATTGTTTGAGCAAAAAGAATCTAGCTGTTTCCAGATTTTCAGAGTGATCAATCTGGAGTTGTCTTCAATCCAGAATTTTCCTCCTTGAGGTCTAAGTGGACTTCCAATCACACTGACTAAGCATGCAGCAGAAGGCTGTTCTGTTCTAGGAATTAAATAGCTCTGTAGAAAATAACTTGGGGTGGGAGTAGGAGGGGTAGAATGGAGCTCATTGTGGGGAGCAGCAATCGGAATCAAAGTATAATATTATAGTTTTTTCTTTGTTCAGCTGCATACACTGAAAGTAGGAGAAGGTGAGGACTGTAGATGCTGGAGATCAGAGTAGTGTGTATGGTGCTGGAAAAGCACAACAGGTCAGACAGTGTACAAGGAGGCAGGAGAATCAACGTTTTGGGCAAAAAGAAGGGCTTTGGCCCAAAACGTCAATTCTTTTGTTCCTCAGATGCTGTCTGACCTGCTGTGCTTTTTCAGCATCACACTCTCGATACTGTATACACTGAAACACCAGTTTCAAGTACCACTGGGAAGTTGGACACCTTTAGGTTTTGTTTATTGCAAGTGTAGCTGATAAAAGAACCCAACATATATTTTGGTATTCATTTCACCTTTAAGGCCTTAAATGTGCCTGCAAAGTAAACGCAGATATGTTTATCCTGTTGTTTCAACTCGTCAAAATGATAGGTGAAATTCTGCAGTAGTCCGCAGCCATAGGATGGTAACTTTGCTTTGTTAAAATAGTACTACTAATCTAAATGTAACATGCCACTATATTGTAACCCAATGCTGCTGAAAGATGCAACGAAAAAATACACTTTTAATTTGGAGTGAACTTTTTTTTTTGCAATTTCCCAGAGCTGTCTTAATATTTTTCTATGTTTTAGACCAGATAGCTCCATGTGAACTATAACATCCAAGTGTTATAAAATTGGCAAAATTTCTTTTTGCATTAAACAATGGGGTTTCTAAATCTATTGAGCCTGAGAACTGAGCGTGCTTGGCAGAACTGAAAAAAAAGGAGTTCCTTCCGCTCAATGTGCTTGGGTAGGCAATGAATATGCCATTTCAATTAGGAGCTGATAAATCATATGAGACAGTTTCTTCAGAATGAGGAAATTTTGGTATCTTCAGTCCTGGAACTTTGTAACCTAAGTGATGCTAGTTTAGAGAAAAGATTATCCTCTCTGTCCAGTTCAGGAAGAGCTGAACTGTGAGGTACCAATAATGTTGAATAAAGTATTTCAAATCCAAATATCTTGAATGTAAACAAAAATATTGGTTTTGTATCTTTTGTCTCCAGATAATTGGAGCCTGGAATTATAAACTAAGGTTGAGACCAGGCAGAAGTCTTGATGTGCACACCACTTTGAGAAATACCCAGGAAGTTTTAACTTACACTGGATCATTTTTTTGCTTCTCTGGATTCTCCAAAATAGCCTTTGATTCGGATTTAGAGTCAGAGATTTGGGGATAGTTATCGAGGAAATGTTCAGACAGACAAAAACATCATAAGTTCTGAGGAATTACGGAACTGGCTGCAACTCCTTCCCTACCCACAATGGGACTACTGCTAACTGTTAACTCTGATCAGACGTGAGTGTTCTTCAAATTTGATCCATAACCTACTTACCCAATTCACCTACTTGCTACTCAACTTGCTTCCCCAATTTAACCATCTATCATCCGTCTAAACACTAATGTTCCTCCACTCAATGCATATTAAATTTTTAAACTAATTTTTGTGCAGCTACTACAAAGGGTATGTCTTCTCTCAGTATTCTCCCTCACCCCCTTTACCTCATGCTGCAGTGCTAAGATGGAAATAGTCAGGTTGTAGTGTCATAGAGCCATACAGCATGGAAACAGACCCTTCAGTCCAACTCATCCATACCGACAAGGTTTCCCAAACTAAGTTAGTCACATTTGCCTGCATTTGGCACATATCCCTCTGTACCTTTCCTCTTCACATTCCTATTCAGATGTCTTTTAAACATTGTAACTGTACCTGTATCTACCACTCCCTCTGGCAGTTCATTCCACAATGAACCATCCTCTGCCCCTCAGGTTAATTTTAAATCTTTCTCCTCTCGACATAAAACTTGTGCCCTCTAGTTTTGAACTGTCCTCCCAACCCTCCCATCAGGATAAGACCTTGGCTATTCACCTAATCTATGCCCCTCATGATTTTATAAACTTATATAAGATCAGCCCTCAGCCTCCTATGCTCAGGGGGGAAAAAAAGTTTCAGCCTATCCAGCCTCTCCTTACAACTTAAAACCCTCCAGTACTGGTAACATACTTGTACATCTTTTTTGTACCTTTTCCAATTGAAGAATATTCTTCTTACAGCCGTGTGACCAGAATTGGATACAGTACTCTAAACGTGGCCATAACATGACTTTCCAACTTGTATACTTGATACTCTGATCAATAAAGGCAAGCATGCCAATACCATCTTCACCACCCTGTTTACCTGTGAAACCGCTTTCGGCGAACTGTGTACCTGAAGCCCTCTGTCTCCCTGTTTGACAATACTCCGTAGGGCCCGACTATTAACTGTGTAAGTTCTGAACAAGCTGGGCTTAGAGGATCCAGTAAGAAATATTTAGCACTGTTGGGATGAACAAATGTTTGAACAATTTGTTTACAGAAAGACCTCGTTAACAACAATGTAATAATTACTAGCTGTAACAATTACACTGCATTTTCAATTATGCTGGTTGAACTACTGCTACTGAATCCTTTTTTATCCATCTGAGAGTTCCATAGCCTTGGTTTATTATCTCTTTCAAAAGGCATCATTTTTGAAGATGCAGCACATCTTCTGTTCTGCACTGAGTGTGTCATCTTAGCTGATGGGCTGTGGTTCAAAATCAAGAACTGATTAGGTACAACTGATACTGAACATGATTGCTGCAACCCTGACTGCTTCCAATTTTTGGATGGTAGATGGAATTCAACCATCATGCAATTCTGACAGGAATAAGTTTTGTGAAAACCTGCTTTCTGTGATTAAGACCATAGGAAAACATAATGTTCACAGTAATTTCAACATAATTCCACAAACTTCTCCTCACCAACATAAATTTAATTCGTTAACTACTTTTGAATTTATGTGTGCATGGTACAATGAAACATTTTTATCTGAATGCAATTCTCTTTAATTGATATGTATGTAAAGCTTCACAACACAAATATTCAACTTAAGTTTCTCCATTCGTATATGTTAAGCTGTTAATTCCTGGAACCATTCTCGTGAATGTCCTCTGAAGGCACTCCAGAGCCAGTACAACATTCCTGAGATATGGAACCCAAAAACTGCACACAATACTCCAAATGTGGCCTGACGAGATCCTTATAGAGCTTCAGAAGTACATCTCTGCTTTTATATTCAAGCCCTCTCAAAATAAATGCCATCATTGCATTTGCCTTCCTGATTGAACCTGCAAGTTTACCTTGAGAGAATCCTGGACTAGAACTCCCAAGACACTTCAGACTTCTAAATTTCATCCCCATTTAGAAAATAGTCCATGCTCTATTCTTCCTACCAAGCAGCATGACCTCAGTTTACAACGTACTTCATCTACCACTAATTTGCCTGCTCTCCTCACCTGTCCAAATCCTTCTGCAGCTCCCCTACCTTCTTAATGCTACCTGTCCCTCTACCTATCTTTGTATCATCTACAAACTTAGCCAGTATGCCCTCAGTTCCTTCATCTTAATCGTTAATGTATAAAGTGAAAAGTTGTCGTCCCAGCACTCAGCCTTGCGAAACACCACTTGTCACTGGCTGCCACCCTGAGAAGGACCCTTTTATCCCCACTGTCTGCTTTCTGCCAGACAGCCAGGCTTCTATCCATGCTAGCACCTTGCTTCTAACACCATGGGCCCTTATTTACTCAGTCGCCTCCTGTGTGACACCAGGTTAAAGGCCTCGTTGAAGTCCAGGAAGATAACATTCATTGGCTCTCCTTGCTTTAATCTGCTCTTTAGTTAGAGTTATAGAGATGTACAGCATGGAAACAGACCCTTCGGTCCAACCCGTCCATGCTGACCAGATATCCCAACCCAATCGAGTCTAACCTGCCAGCACCCGGCCAATATCCCTCCAAACCCTACCTATTCATATACCCATCCAAATGCCTCTTAAATGTTGCAATTGTACCAGCCTACACCACTTCCTCTGGCAGCTCATTCCATACACGCACCCTCTGTGTGCAAAGGTTGTCCCTTAGGTCTCTTTTATATCTTTCCCCTCTCACCCTAAACCTATGCCCTCTAGTTCTAGACTCCTCAACCCCAGGGAAAAGACTTTGCCTATTACCCTATCCATGCCCCTCATAATTTTGTAAATCTCTATTAGATCACCCCTGAGCCTCCGAAGCTCCAGGGAAAACAGCCCCAGCCTGTTCAGCCTATCCCTATAGCTCAAATCCTCCAACCTTGGCAACATCCTTGTAAATCTTTTCTGAACTCTTTCAAGTTTCACAACATCTTTCCGATAGGAAGGAGACCAGAATTGCACGCAATATTCCAACAGTGGCCTAACCAATGTCCTGTACAGCCGCAACATGACCTCCAAACTGCTGTACTCAATACTCTGACCAATAAAGGAAAGCATACCAAACGCCGCCTTCACTATCCTATCTACCTGTGACTCCACTTTCAAGGAGCTATGAACCTGCACTCCAAGGTCTCTTTGTTCAGCAACACTCCCTAGGACCTTACCATTAAGTGTATAAGTCCTGTTAAGATTTGCTTTCCCAAAATGCAGCACCTCGCATTTATCTGAATTAAACTCCATCTCCACTTCTCAGCCTCTTGGCCCATCTGGTCCAGATCCTGTTGTAATCTGCAGTAACCCTCTTCACCGTCCACTACACCTCCAATTTTGGTGTCATCTGCAAACCTACTAACTGTACCTCTTATGCTTGCATCCAAATCATTTATGTAAATGACAAAACGTGGAGGACCCTGCACTGATCCTTGTGGCACTCCACTGGTCACAGGCCTCCAGTCTGAAAACCAACCCTCCACAACCACCCTCTGCTGTTCCAGCAGATTTGTCAGACATGACACCCCCTTGATGAAACCATGCTGATTGTGCCCTATTTTACTTGTAAGCATTCAGCAATCTCACCCTTCATGATAGATTCCAGGATCTTACTCATGACTGAGGTTAGGCAAATTGCTCTATAATCTTCTACCTTACACCCTTTTTAAACAGGGGTGTTATGCTACTGATTTTCCAGTCCTCTGGAACCCTCCTTGATTATTGTGATTCCTGAAAGATGACCACTAACACCTCCACTATATCTTCAGCTATCTCCCTGAGAACTCTGGGGTGCAGTCCATCTGTCCAGATGGTGTAATCACCTTCAGGCCAATCAGTTTTTCTGGCATCTTTTCCTTTGTGATGGCCACCATACCCAGCTCTGCCCCTTCATTCTCTTGAATTTTTGGGAAATTACTCATGCCTTCCACTGTGAAGACCGACTCGAAGTAATTATTCAGCTCCTCACACATTTCTTTGTTCCCCACTGCTGTCTCTCCTGTGTCATTTTCCAGCAGTCCAATGTTCATTTTTGCCCTTTGTATGCCTGAAGAACCTCTTATAGTCTTCCTTTATATTACGTCTAGTTTACCCTCATTTGTTTTTTCTTTATCTTGTCCTCTGTTGGTCTTTGTAAGCTTCTCAACCCTCAAGTTTCCCACTGTTCTTCGCTACTTTATCTCTTTTCTCTTTTGCTTTTATGCGATCCTTGACTTCCCTAATCAGCCATGATTGCATGATTGCGTCAGGCCCCCTCTATCAAGCTGCTTTTTCCACGGGATGAATCTCTGCTGTGTCTCCTGAATTACTCTCTGAAACACCTGCTACTGCTATTTCACTGTCTTTCTTGCTTGGCTCCTCTCCCCTTCAATTCTACTCAGCTCCTCCCTCATGCCTCTGCAGTAGCCTTTATTCAGCTGAAGTACCATTACCTCTGATTCTATCTTCTGTCTCCCAAATTATAGAGTAAATTCAATCATGTTATGATCACTGCTTCCTAAGGGTTTCTTCACCTTAAGCTCCCTTATCAAGTCTGCCACAACACTAAATCCAGTATTGCCTGTTCCCTAGTCAGATCCATCACAAGCTGCTCCAAAAATGCATCTCATACACATTTCACAAATTCCTTTTCTTGTGAACCACTACCACTGATTTTCGCAGTCAACCTGCATATTGGAATCCCCCCATGATCACTGATTTTGCTTTTCCTACACATCTTTTCTATCTCCTGGTGTATCTTGCGAACCAGTCCCTGACTACCGTTCAGAGGCCTGTACGTAGCTCCAACTATGGTTTTTTTAACTTTTGTAGTTCCTCAATTCTACCCAAGCAGATTCTTGGCAAAGAGTGTGGTGCTGAAAAAGCACAGCTGGTCAGGCAGCATCTGAGGAGCAGGAGAATTGATGTTTTGAGCATAAGCCCTTCATCAGGAATGTGAATACTTCTGCTCAAAACTTCGATTCTCTTGCCCCCTTGGATGCTGCTTGACCGGCTGAGCTTTTCCAGCAGTTAAGAGTGTGGTGCTGGAAAAGCACAGCCGGTCAGGCATCATCCGAGGTGCAGGAGAATCGATGTTTGAGCGTAAGCTCTTCATCAGGAATGCTTTTCCAGCATCACACTCTTTGACTCTTATCTCTAGCATCGGCAGTCCTCACTCTCCAACACCGATTCTACACTATCTGACCCTACTTTGTTTCTTACTCTTGATTTAATTTCATTTCTTACTAAGAGGGCAACCCGAGCCCCACTGCCCACCTGCCTGTCTTTTCCATTGGATGTATATCCTAGAATATTCAGCTCCCAATCCTGATCCCTTCGCAGTCACGTCTCTGTGATGCCGAGTACATCATACCTCCCAACTTTGATTTGCTCCATAAGCTTATTTACCTTATTCCTTATCCTGCTACATTCAGATATAAGACCGTCAGCCCTGTATTAACTGTCCCTCTTCTCATTGTCATTCACTTGGCCCAGCATACTTGAATTTTGATTGCTAACCCCTTCCAGATACTGTCTTATTTGTGCCTGTAATGGATACTTTAACAACCTCTCTGGAGTTATGCAGTATTACCTCCTCTTTTAATTCAGGTTTTCTAATTTCCCCTGTAACTGAGCCCTCCCCTCCCCTATTTAGTTAAAAGCCCTGTCTACAGCTTTAGTTATGCAATTCACTCGGACTCTGGTCCCAGCACGGTTAAAATGAAGACCGTCCCATCGGAACAAGTCCCTTCTTATTCAGTACCGCTGTCAATGTCCCATGAATTCAAACCCATTTCTCCTGCACTAATTCTTGAGTTATGCATTACCTGCTCAATCTTATTGACTAATTAGCTCGTGGTTCAGGTAATAATCCAGAGATAATTACTTTGTGGTTCTGCTTTCTAGTTTCACTCCTAGCTGTTCATATTCCCTTAGCAGAACCTCTGCCCTAGTTGAATCTGTGTCATTGGTACGTACGTCGACCACAACCACTGGATCTTTACCCTCCCACTCTAAGTTCCTCTGCAGCCCAGATGAGATTTCCCAAACCCAAGCATCAGGCACACAGCATAACCTCCGGGACTTTTGATCCTGGTCACAAAGAACAGTGTTATGTCCCTAACTATACTATTCCCAAATACAACAACATTTCTCTTCTCTCCCCACTTCAATGGCTCCCTGCACCACAATGCTGCGGTTAGTCGGCTAAATCTCTCTGCAGTTCCAATTCCCTTCCAAATAGGGCGCAATAGTTTTGAACCTGTTGGACAAGGATAAGGGCTCAGGCTCCTGCAACTCTGCCTTCTAGATCCCTCTACCTGCCTCACTCACAGCCACACCCTGCAATTCCTGATCACTGGCTGAATTAGAGTTAGTTAGTCGAAGGGGTTTGACTATCCTGAAACACAGCATCTAGGTAACTCCCCCGCTCCTTGCCGTGTCACAATGTTTGAAGTTCAGACTCCAGATCATCGACTCTGAGCCGGAGTTCTTCCAGCAACCAATATTTACTACGGACATGGTCACTGGAAACCACAATTGGATCCACCAGCTCCCTCATCATGTAGAAACAACACATCATCTGACCCTCCATCCTTAAGTTATTTAATTAGTTTTGAATTTGTCTTTTCTTTATACTTAACTGTTTTTGTATCTCTGCTTATGCAAGTTGTAACCAATAAATTAACAAGGTTCAAATTAGCACTGTTTCAAATTTAGCAGACCCCTTATTACCCAATTAAATCACAGCCGCCTTGTGCATTACCTTTCAGTTTCCCACTCAGATTCAGAAACAGGATCCCTTAACTTCCTAAGCTGCTCTCTGCTCGGCACCGCTCCTGAGGTGATGGCCCCAGGTCCCTGGAGCAAGTTTTTATATCTCCTACCTTTCCAGACTGCTCTCTGCTAGGCTCCTTTTCCGAACCATGCCAAATGTTCAGATCCTTGAGCCTCCACTGCTACTCAGTCAAATCATGTTGATCTATTTATGTTTTGAATTCTACACTCCCATCTGCTTATGATAACTTTAGATAATCTTGTCTAACAAAAATCCATCCTCATTTTCCTTAAAAGTATTCAATGATCTAGCTTCCACCATCCTCTAAGCACAGTTTCAGAGTTGCATACCTTCTGTGAGAGACAATTTTTACTTACCTCCATCCTAAAAATATGACCTTTAATTTTCAAAGGTTCTGAACTCTCCGTTCTGAAGAAATATCCTTTCCAAATTATGTTGTGAAGACCATTCAGGATTCTAAACACTTCAGTCAAGTCACCCTTCACTTTCAACACTCCAGTGGAATTAATGACTCTAACTAGTGGAGAGATTCCCTCCTGATTTCCATTTACTCCAGATTTTCTTGGGCGCTTTGCCACATCTTTCAAATGCAGGCTTAATATCAAGGATAGTCTCTCACTTTAATGGTCTGAAGTGGAGTATTGAGATGGACTCTGATCATTGACGTACTGTTGAATCTGTGGTGCTAAGATGTATGGGATACGATGGTGTTGGCCAGGCTTGGTCTGAAACAAATGCTGAGCAGAAAGGCTGGTGGAAGAGAACAATGAGATAATTGAGGTTGCTACTTTCTGGAGACAGCAGCATCATAATTGGTTCTCACAAGGTAGCATTGGACGTTTTCAAATAGAACAAAAGCCTAAGATGGTGACAGGAGTGTAGGAAAGCATGCACTATTTCAAATTGTATCCTTGGTCGATCACATCCTTGCATCACCCATACTCTACTGAGCTAGAGAGAAAGTTCATTCTTTGCCTCACTGGACTTCTGGGGCAGAAAGAAAGTTGGCACTTTGCTTGACAACCTCGAGGGTGGGGCGGGGGAAAGCGGAGGGGAAATAGAGAGAGAGAGAAAGTCAGCCCCTTGCTTCTTCATATCTCAAAGAAGAAAGAACAATACAACACAAGAACAGACCCGTCGGCTCACCAAGCCTTCACTGCCACATTTTGTCCTTACATATTAAAACTGTCTTCACTGAGAGGATCTGTAAGTCTTTTTTTCTTTTCCTATTCATGTATTCATCCGAATGCTGCTAATGTCTCTGCTTCTGCCACCACCTGTGGCACCATATTCCAGGCAGTTACCACTCTTTGTGTGAAAATTTGCCTCACATATTGCTTTTAAAACTCCCCCTTTTTACCTTGACCCCTCCACCCTGGGAAAAAGCCTCATAATTTCCACTCTATCCATACCAATCATAATTTTATGAACTTCTACTCGGTCACCCCTCAAACTCAAGTATTCCACTGAAAACAACCCCAGTTGAGCTAACCTTTCTTCACAGCTAAAATTCCACCTAACAGGCATCATCCTGGTAAATGTTTTCTGTACTTTCTCCAAAACATCCACACCCTTCTGGTCGTGTGGTGACCACAGCTGTATGCAATATTCCAAGTATTGCCTAACTGAAGTTCTATAAACCTGCAAAACCTGCAGCACAAGTTTGCTCTCCTTATACTCCATTCCCCTTCCAATAAAGGTAAGCATGCCTTAAGCCTTTATTAATAGTTTATCTACCTGTGCTACCACCTTGAGTGATCTGTGGTCCTGCACACCCAGATTCCTCTGCATAGCAATGCCCCTCAGAGTTCTGCCATTGCCTGTTTAATTTCTACCTCCAACAATTCTACCCCGCCTTCAATGCTGTCACCAGTTATTGGCAGTTGATGGAAGTGTCGCTCAGTTAGTGCGAAGTTTCGTTTAATTCAAGAAATTTTTTAGAGTCATAGTTAGCAATTGTTTCCCTGAAGTGGCTTACAAATAGTTGACATATAAAGTTATCGCCTATCTCCTGCTTCTGTCTCCTGAAAATGTAATTTGTGCAAGTGCCCTTTTGTCCCAGTCAAAAGTGGCATTGAAAATTGTGTGACCCATGTGTTTCGGATTTAGGGACTGCATACCAAATTCACTCAGCAATAAATCCATTCCTTTGCCTGACCAATCAAAACAGTCTGGATAGTCAAAAACTGTCAATTGTCATCTATTACACAAAGTTGTAAATTGAGACACATATCTTAACTTTAAGATCATTTTAATGGTGCTGTAATGAATGTTGTTGTCACTGTAACCTTCCACCTTAACAAGAAAATACTTTTGCAATCAATGGAACGTAAAACTATGCCATTAACGTGCAAAGCCTTTGGTTGGAGTGTGGGTGTAGATAAGAATTTACTGCTCTGCTTAAAAAAAAGTGGTCACATTAACTGACATCAGTAACGCGTTTGACAAGGTTCTCCTGAGAGACTGGTTAGCAAGGTTAGATCTCATGAAATACAGGGAGAACTAGCCATTGGATACAGAACTAGCTCAAAGGTAGAGCCAGAGGGTGGTGGTGGAGGGTTGTTTTTCAGACTGGAGGCCTGTGACCAGTGGAGTGCCACAGGATCGGTGCTGGGTCCACTACTTTTCATCATTTATGTAAATGATTTGGATGTGAGCATAAGCGGTATATTTAGTAAGTTTGCAGATGACACTAAAACTGGAGGTGTAGGGGACAGCAAAGAAGGTTACCTCAGATTACAACGGGATCTTGATCAGATGGGCCAATGGGCTGAGAAGTCGCAGATGGAGTTTAATTTAGATAAATGTGAGGTGCTGCATTTTGGGAAAGCAAATCTTCGCAGGACTTATGTACTTAATGGTAAGGTCCTCTGGAGTGTTACTGAACAAAGAGACCTTGGAGTGCAGGTTCATAGCTCCTTGAAAGTGGAGTCGCAGCTAGATAGGATAGTGAAGAAGACGTTTGGTATGCTTTCCTTTATTGGTCAGAGTATTGAGTATAGGAGTTGGGAGGTCATGTGCGGCTGTGCAGGGCATTGGTTAGGCCAGTGTTGGAATATTGCGTGCAATTCTGGTCTCCTTCCTATCAGAAAGATGTTTTGAAACTTGAAAGGGTTCAGAAAAGATTTACAAGGATGTTGCCAGGGTTGGAGGATTTGAGCTATAGGGAGAGGCTGAACAGGCTGGGGCTGTTTTCCCAGGAACATCGGAGGCTGAGGGGTGACCTTATAGAGGTTTATAAAATCATGAGGGGCATGGGTAGGATAAATAGGCAAAGTCTTTTCCCTGGGGTGGGGGAGTCCAGAACTAGAGGGCATAGGTTTAGGGTGAGAGGAGAAAGATATAAAAGAAACCTAAGGGGCAACTTTTTCATGTAGTGGATGGTATGTGTATGGAGTGAGCTTCCAGAGGAAGTGGTGGAGGCCAGTACAATTGTAACTTTTAAAAGGCATCTGGATGGGTATATGGATAAGGGAGGGTTTGGAGGGATATGGGCCGGGTGCTGACAGGTGGGACGAGATTGGGTTGGGATATCTGGTCAGCTTAGACAAGTTGGACTGAAGGGTCTGTGAAAAGGCACGGTGAAAAGCTTTGTCTTGTGAGCAATACAGGCAGATCACATAGTTAAGTAGCATAGATAAGTAAATAATTGGTAACCAGCGGCAAAAACAAAAAACGGGCGAACGTTAAGAGTTTCAGTATTCTTACAACTGTAGGGTAGAAATTGTTTTGAAATTGGCTGGTTTGTGTGTTCAGGTTTCTGTACCTTCTCCCCAGTGGTAGAGGTTATACAAAAACATTGCCAGGATGGGATGGACCTTTGAGATGCTGGTGGCCTTTCCTTGACAGCGGGCCTGGTAGATGGATTCTATAGATGGAAGGTTGGCCTTTGTGATGAATTACATTTACTTTTACTCTGTTTGCTTTGACTGGAAGAGTATGTCACAAATGACAAAAATTGCAATTATATTTGAACCTTCAGACTTGTCCAATAGTCAAGAATGTGGATAAGATTGAATAGATGTGATGAATATGCTGTTGTTCAATCAATATGGTGGCTATTCTGACACAATGCATGGTTTTGTGGACAGTCTTAACTATATGGCCACAAGCATTCTACTGAGTATCAATTCAGCAATCTGATTTGAAACACTGATCTGCAGGCAGAATCAAGTTATTGAATAAAATTCTGTGTAATAAGTTGTCCAGAAATTGCAGAAGTGATGGAAAGCAGACCAGAAAGAGGATAAGCAACTGGTCAATGTTCAGATTCAAGTTTTGTTGAGTGATGTTTTGTTTTCCCAAAAGAGAAGCAATGAACTTCTTTTACACTTTGCTTTTCAATGTAGTCTCAGTGTATGGTTCAAAGAAATGGTCATATCTTTTAAACATTGAAGTTCTTAGGAGTTTAAGACTTTGAAATTGCTTCTAATAATTGTAAAGCAGAGTGGTGCTGCACAACAATTAACTTGGAGCAGGTCAGAAAAGAGATGAGCTTGGTGAAGTTATGGAGGGATTTTGTTTATCAGGTTACAAATTTGAATTTCATTGTATTATATTTCACAAGAGGTTGTTGAAATAAGGTGTGGGTTTGGATGTGACTCGCAGAATATTGGATGAGTAGAGGTAAGATATTTAAAACCTTCTCGAGGTGACGTGGATTATTGCATCAGTTGTTTTGGGAATGAGATTAGATGTTACACTTGGCTTTGTAAAGGTAGAAGTCGGCAATCTTGGACAGAAGATGATATCTAGCAGGGCACCATTTTCAAACTTTGCCTGGTTCAACTTACTGTGGTACGGGTAGAGCGTTGTCAGGGCTGAACATGTTTTCTAATCAACCTGTTTAGAGATGTTATATCACACCTCTGTATTCGAGAGCAGGTGGGACTTGCAACTGAAGCCTCTTGGTTTAAAGGCAGGGACATTACCACTGTGCCAAACAGACCCCTGTGGATCACCAGTGTTCTGATATTAGACCAGCTGCCAATATATTGTGGAATCAAGGGAGGTAATTGATTGTTGAAACTGGATGTCATCTGCTCACAATAGAAGACTGATTCCACACATGATAAATTTAGGTTTTTGAGCAGGTATAGCAAAACATCAACTCCTGCATACTCATAAGCATCTCTGATCTGAACCTGTCCGTTAAAATGTGTCTCTGATTTTTTTTTTGAAAATAAGTGTCAATATTGCACAATATTGGTATTTGTGCAGTTGTATTGTTGTTATTATAATGGTGTCACACTTTTGTAGCATGCACAAGTGGTCTGAAGCTATATAGACTGCCCTGATTATTCTCCAAAAGGATCTGGAGGCAGAACAGAACCAGGAGATATGGACATAGTTTTTGGATAAGGAACTTTGGAGAGTATTTAGAATAATCTTAGAATTGGAGACATGCCGAATTAATTAACGTATTGATGTTTGCATTTTTGGGTCAATTATAAAAGTGTAATTGCAGTTGGCATCATGAAACCCAGCTATTCCATTGCATAAACAAAATGACTGCAGAGCACAGGAGCAAAATGGATCACAAAATACTTCTACCTAAAACGATATTGGAATAAAAATGTGACATTAGCTATGATTTTATTTGTTTTGCAGCATTTGAGTATGTTGACTTTGCAATCCCCAGCCTTAATATCTTTACAAAGGTGTTGTTTGAACAACTGAAAAACTGATGGCTCAGCCCGATAGCTTTCACAGATCCTTGGTTACCATGAGCAAAGCAATCGATTTAAAGTGTCAATTAGGTATCCAAGGCAAGTAACCAATGGGTTGCAAGAGAGAGATCATGTTTGTAAACTTTAGCCTCCATTGGCAGTGAGGCCAGTTGTAATGGTCCCAAATTTTATGACCTGAATTCAGAACATATGGCACAATTATGGGACCTTCCTGATCTGTGCATGTCCTTTAGGATAACTGTCTGAAATCCATGGGATAAATAACATTTTTTAAAATGTTGAGCTTGTATGTAACTGAATCGAATGTTTTAACGTCTCAAATAATCACACTTATTTAACACTTTAATGCAGAAAAAAGTATTCCTCAAAATATTTATCAAGTGTAAACAAGCAAAAATGATGCTCAGATGAAATAGGAGAAATTGGAGATGATGATCAAAACCCAGATCAGAGTGCTGAGTTTTAAATAGGATTTTTGAAAGGAGAGATCTCAAGGTAGTGTTCAAACCTGGATTATTTAAAAAAAAACTATATAATTTCCTGGCCTATTACATTCTGTGAATGTTTAAAAAAAATTTTAACTACTAGAAATTTTCTAAACTGGGTTGGTGGCATTTACATAGCAAAGAAAACAGAATTTCTGTTTGAAATCTTCTTTTACACAGGTATGTCTGTTCTGTAGTAAAATATCTAATGAAATGTCCAATTAGTCTTCATGGGATCGTAGAATCTTAGCATTGGATGTTGAAGTGGAACACATAATTTTGTTAAAATTTTATGTTCCCAAAGTAGGTATTACAGAGGTATATGATAGGCTGAAAATACAGATTTGCTCTTTAGCAGTGGATTTTTGATTGCAATCACTATTTATGTAGTATTTCAGGAGATCATTGATTTGTTTTTGGTTGTGAAACAGCTTTTGAATCTAGCAATGCATAGCAGATTCTCTTCGTTTTTTTCTTTCGTTCTCACATTGATATTCTGAAAAGGGCATTATTAATATCAGACATTCTTAAAAGTAGGATTCGGTTCAGAATTAAGACACAGCATTACAATTTAAATTTTTGAAAAAGATTGATACATTGTGACCAATGTTGATTTCTGGCAATGTAACAAATGTGTCAGTATGCCCCATGATGCACTAGCTTATTGGCTCACCTCTTCAACCGCATTTTTTTAAAAATCCTTGTTTCACCATCCCAGAAACAGAATCTAGTTTTGGGTAAAATGCTAAGTACTTGCAGTAACACAAAAACCAAGACTACATTCGTTTGTTTTAATAAGCTACTGTGGACATTAAGTCTTTTTTTTTAGATTAGATTACATTACAGTGTGGAAACAGGCCCTTCGGCCCAACAAGTCCACACCGACCCGCAGAAGCGTAACCCACCCATACCCCTACATTTACCCCTTACCTAACACTGCGGGCAATTTAGCATGGCCAATTCACCTGACCTGCACATCTTTGGACTGTGGGAGGAAACCGGAGCACCCGGAGGAAACCCACGCAGACACGGGGAGAACGTGCAAACTCCACACAGTCATTCACCTGAGGTGGGAATTGAACCCGGGTCTCTGGCGTTGTGAGGCAGCAGTGCTAACCACTGTGCCACCGTGCCGCCCACCGTCTTGATGTGCTCATTGATCTTGGTGGCATCTGTTCACCAATTTTTTTTAATTTAATCTGGCAGCACTCCCTCTTGCTTTAATTTTCACTGCTTTGACTAACCTCCAGACTTTGCTGTGGCAAACCAAACAACATTTCCCTTTAATAGCATTCCTTATGAAGAGCTTGTGCTGAAAACGTCGACTCTCCTGTTCCTCAGATGCTGTCTGACCAGCTGTGCTTTTCCAGCACCACACTCTTCAACATTTCCCTTTAAGGCAGGAATTTTTCTGCAAGTGCTTTGCAAGCGAAATTCTGAAGGTATTTAAGATTAATCAATGCTGGAATAGGACTAGTGTCACACACAGGCCAGAATCCAGAAAGATGACAGTACTGTGGCAGGCCAGTTTATTTCTTTTGTTTTATACAGATTTTATTTGAATTTATTTCAATTCATTAAACTGCTATGATGATGTAACATTGAATTCTAGATTATTATTTCAAAATTCTGGATTTCTAATTCAATAATGATTATTATGCTACTGTCCCATTTGAAACCACTAAAGTGCAAAATTATAATTACAAGAGGGCATAAAATTCCTTTCTGTCTTAGAGCCAGTTTTTGTGTGCAAAATATGTGCTGACATTTATTGTTAAGTTTAGCCAATCAATATCAGTGTTTACACCCGACCAGGAACTTCCATCTTTTCTCATCTATTTCTAACACCATAACCTTTGTTTCTTTTCTCCCTTGCATTTCAGAAGCAGCTACTTACATGCATTTATATAGTTGATCTCAGCCTCTTTGTTGCAGTGAATTCCACATTCATGTCATTCTCTCAGTAAAGGAGTTTCTTTTGAATTGTTCGTATTATTTTGTTTTTGTGACTTTCCTATATTGTTGGCCTCTAGTTTTGTTTTTCATAGTTTCTCCAGCACTATCTCTGTCTACCAAAGTCTTCAATTTTAATGACCTCTCTTTGATCACTATTCATCTTTTGCTTTTCAGGAAAATAAAAGATTGCTAGTTAACATTGCATTTTTGGTATCATCATTTGAATCATTCTTTGTGTCCTCAAGTGCCTCAGCATCCATTTTAGAAGTTACTGTGCAGGACTGTACACAGAATGTCAAGGCTCACATTGGTTCACCTGATTTCTCTACTTTTCAATTCCATCCCCTAGAAATAAATCCTTTTACCTGGTTTTGTTTTTTTTAAATGTGTCCTTGTACCACTTCCCAAGTGCTTGTAAGTATTTCATCTCTCAAACCATCTAATCATTGTTATGAGAGTATATAAGATTATCTCCTTGTGACGTTTTTCGTAGACATACTGGAGCACTATGCATTGTTTAGATGTTGATCTGGTTATGTCATTTCAAGTCTCTGTCAAGTATACCATTCTGATTTCAGGTTCTTTGTACCACTTGTAAATTTGTTGGAATCGGTTAACAATATAAAACAAAATATTGGAATCAGTTAGCAATATAAAACAGTAACAACTCTAGGTCACAGTCTATGATTGATTACTCTTGAATTATCATTTTTTTATATGTGACAAAATGTCATAGAATTCTGACAGGTACAGGTGCAGTTACATTAACTTGGTATGTTTCAGTGGCATTGCATGCGTCAGATGACTCACTTTTCATTGATTAAATTAAGACCATGAGGTCTCGAAGCAGAAAGTATTCCTGGCAGTGTAAGTCCTGAGGAAGTACAATTGCAGCATGTTCTTGTAAACAGTTCTGTTGTTAGCTTCCTTTTATATTTGATTTTCAGAGTCTGTTTGTGGAACCAAAACCACCTGATCTTTTTGCGGTGCACTTTTTTGGCCTGATGTGGAGGGTGCTGCCAAATATTTGGTGCTGGTGACCAGTAGATTTGAAAAGTTGTTTTCTGGAACTGAATAGTTAATTACCTAAGACTTTCTGATGCACTACATTAGGCATATTCAAATGCCATATTTTGGAGAGATATGTGTTAAATTTCTCTCCAAGCACTCAACTTGTGGAAAATCAAAAAATAGCTAAAATTTGTGTTAAAAGAAATTGAGGATAAAAACAAAATGCTGGAGAAACTCAGTAGATCTGGCAGGAACTGTGGGAGAGTGAGACACAGTCAATGTTTTGAAAACGATAAGACCCTTCATTTGCTTTCATTTTGTTTTTATTCCTGAAAAGTTAATTTACGTATTTGGTGTACAAACAACTTACTGAAAAATGTTACGATTGGGGTTGATATAAGCACTGATGGCAGTGCATTCATAATAAATGGTCTGTGGCTTTATCAATGACTGAGTGATCTATCTTTCTCATTATTGTCCAAACCATTTTAAGAATACAGAAAGCTGTGTTGTTTTTAATAAAAGTAAAACAGTTGGAGAGTTATGCATTTCTCTTCTGCAGCATTGCTTTGAATACTTTTCTATCATAAAACTTACTCAATTCTGTTTGAATTAGAATAGTGCAAAACATAAATTGCTTTGCAAAAGAATGATTAGAGATTTGATTCCTACAGTATGGAATCTTAGAAGCTTGTGCCTTGGTCCATTGTATCTTGTAATAAACTCAACAGGACTGCCCACAAAAAATGAGTGTGACCCAAAAAGATGCAAAATATATAAGATAAATCAAAGAGCTCAGGATGCTCGAAATCTGAAACGAAAACAGAGCGCTGGAGAAACTCTGGCTGTCTGGCAGCATGTCGAAAGAAAATCAGAGTTAATGCTTCAAGTTCAGGGACCATTTCTCCTTCAATACATGTCACCAGACTCCGTAAAATACACCTACTTACATATAATGTAGTGTAGGATTTACAAAGATGTTGTCGGGTTTGGAGGATTTGAGTTACAGGGAGAGGCTGAATTGGCTGTGATGTTTTTTTCCCATGGAGCATAGAAGGCTGAAGGGTGACTTGATAGAGGTTTATAAAATCATGAAGGGCATGGATAGGGTGAAATTTTTCCAGGGTAGGGGAATGAGAGGACATAGGTTTACGGTGAGAGGGGAAAGAAATAGGGACCAGATTGGCAACTTTTTCACGCAGAGGGTGGTACCTGTTTAGAACGAGCTGGAAGAGGAAGTGGTGGAGGTCGGGACAGTTATAGCCATTCAAAGGCATCTGGTGGGTACATTAATCGGAAGGGTTCAGAGGGATATTGGCCAAATTCTGGCAAATGGGACTAGATTGGTTTAGGATATCTGGTTGGCATGGATGGGTTGGATTGAAGGGGCTATTTCCATCCTGTATAAGTCTAGAAACCATATTTTTAATCAACCTGTTCAGATGTGTTTTGACACATCCCTGGAGCAGGTGGGGCTTGAACCAAGAACTTTGTGCTCTGAGGTCGCAACATTACCAGTACCACGAGTTCTCCAGCCACCTCATTTAGAAATTTCTATATTCAAAAGTGCTTTTGCATACAACAAAACCCATTTTTTTTCTCCATCACCAAATCACCCATGGTATTTTTCATCTATTAATCGCACCCAGTAAATCACCCATGTGGTTAATTTACATTGAGGGTGATGAAGGCCACCAAAAGTAAGAGAGAGCGCTAAATCAAATTGATTTGGAAGAGTCGACAAGGCACTGTACCTCCCAACGTGACTCTTCTCTCTGAGGTGTCCAGAATATTTGATGGATACCATATGCTCCCTTCCAGTGATACCTGGGCATGAAACTTGCCGCAGAAGAAACAGACGGATAGCAGCCATGCACAAAGCTGACAAATGATGATTTGTTTGACCTGATGTCATCTCCAATTAGCTGCAAACTTCTCAAGTGCTTTAGATATAAACTAATCAATTGTGGGGAGAAAGCAAAGCAGAGTGCAGAGGTGTACGTGCTTTAACTTAGTGTTGGTACACCATATTTTCTTTCAAAAAGTTACTTCCTGTGTTTTCTGGTATTTATAATTCTGTCATAAGTACAAAAATAGATCTTATTGAACTGATAAAATAACATATTTGGTTTTTACATGCTGTTTGGAAATTTAAACTTGCTATCCCTGCATTGTGATTTCAGGCCTCATCATCTCCTTGACTTCTCAAACAGAATATCATTTTGTCATATGCCCCCATATTCCAACTTTTCTAAATTATCTGCTTCCTGAGCACTCAGGCAGTCCAGTTACATCTTTACCTGTGCATGCTTCACTATCTGTTTTTCAACTGGTGCTGGTATATTGTTTTCTTTGACATTTGGCCCTCAAAGCCATTCTTCAAAAGTACTGCAAGTCAAGTATTGATTATGTTTCTAGCAGACATATGAGTGTCATACCAATGAGACAAAGTAAAAGTAAGTTTAATAATCACAGAATAAAGCATATTTGGTAGCTGGCATTTAACAAAGGGGCAGGCTGCTAACGAATTGATACAAAACGTGGAGGCATCTAGACAGTTGCAGCAAGGCAAGTACAGGCATAGGGAACATGAATGCTTCCTTCTGGTTGCTCCATACTTGGAGTGTTAGATCTTACCTACATACAAGACCATCACAGGATCTGAGCACTCTGAATCACCAGGATCAGCCACAGTTCTCTAGTTGGACTTAATTAACCTTTATAACTGCTGCTTCAATGTTCCACAGCTGATTTTGAAGCAAGTCTGGTAGTCAGTTGACTTCCAGGTAGGTAACATGCCAATGATGTCAGATAACTTGTTGGTTTTTCTCATACTACCAGGATTCTTGTGACTGATGTGTCACAAAGTCAAGGTATCCACTGTAATCTTACTGTTGTGATTGGTTTAGCAGCCTCTTTGAGTTTTGGGCTCAGCAATTACACTTTATTTTTCAACCATGTGTAATAGACTCACTTGGTTAAAATCCACGCAAGGTCTGTATCCAAATTACAATCAGTATGACAACTTAGACTGAATTTTCACATTTTATTATAATATGATTGGAGTTCATTTGCCATTTACTATCTAAACATTTGCATCACATCGCCTTGTCAATAAACAGGGCTGAGCATACTCTGGAGATGATGTTCAGGTTCTCATTATCTCCATGGCATTTATTATTAATAACGACCTGACAGTGTATCCTACCTTTCATCCTGAAACGCTTGATTCAAGCTGTAAAAGTTGTCCAGTTTTACAAACTTGCAATCTTAGCTAGGTTTCTGTTAAACTGGTTTTATGCAGTGATTGTGGCTGATAAGAACTGCAATTAAGAATAACGTAATAATAGACTAATTGATTAATACATTTTGATTATCGATCATGTCTAGAGTCCTAGAGCTGTGCAGCATGGAAACAGGCACCTCTGTCCAACTTGTCCATGTCGACTAAATATCCTAAATTAATCTAGTTTCATTTTCCAGCATTTGGCCATTATTCCTCTAAACACTTTCTAATCATATACCCAATCCAAATGCATATTAAATATTGTACCAGTCTCCATCACTTGCTCTGGTTGCTCATTCCATACACGCACCCTCTGTGTGGAAAGGCTGACCCCTAGGTCACTTCGAAATCTTTCCTTCCCTTGTTAAACCTATGCCCTCTAGTGCTAGACTCCCCTACCCCAGGGAAAAGACCTTGTCTATTCACCGTATCTGTGCCCCTCATGATTTTATAAACCTCTATAAAGTCAACTCTAAACTTCCTATGCTCCAAGAAAAATAGCTCCTGTCTATTCATCCTCTCCCTACTAAACTAAAAGTAATTTATAATATCAACTTCCCTGTGATAGATCCTTGGGGCGCTCTTGCGTAATGGTGTAGGAGAAGATAAGTTATTGTGAGTGATTGTATGGTTGTAATTGGTGATATAAAATGGAATCAGGGAAGTACAGTAGAGGAAAGGTTTTGGCAGGGTAAGGTGTGATCAACTGTGTGAAGACTGCGGATTGTTTGGCAGAGATCAGAAGTTATAATTGACTGAGTTAAATCATATATTATTCACTATTTGTGTAAGGGACGTTTCTGTAGCATCGATAGGGTGGATTTTGGAAGAACTCCTATTTGGGTGGTGATAACACTTTTAAGGAGTTGGAAATGAGCGGAAGATCAGAGATTGGTGATAATTTGTAAGACAGATCTAGGGTGGTTATTTTTCAAGTGATAGGGTATGACGGCAGATTTGAAGTGTATAGTATCTGTAAAAGGCAGTCACTATCAACATGTGCTGACATGGGGACAGGAAAGGCAGTTGAATGGTTAACGATTTAATGGGCTTGAATAGGGTTGAGGGAACATAGGGAGGACTTCTAGATGGAGGGAAGGCAACAGATGGGTTATAATCTGTAGAAATAAAAGCGATTAAGGCTAAGGCTGTTGTATAATGGTCTGATAGGGTTATTGTCGATGTTTGAGCTTTGAGATTGAGGATTAAGCCTTGGAAGCATGAAACTGTCACAGATAGACTTGGGCATGGATGTCAAAGGAGTAAGATCATGCATCAAAGCCTCCCTCAGTCTTCACAACATAGTCTGTCATATCAACATATTTGGCACCTTGTTGCTATCAAGCAATAAAATACATGTTATTTCAGACAAGTGCCCCTTTTTTGATGACTCGGTAGTTTTCCCTTACGACACCAGACCACTCTGTCTGTGGATCACCACAAAGAAAGAGCAAATCTACTGGATGTGTCATTCCCCCGGGTGAACTATATTGAGGCTACATCATACAGCATGAGCAGCGGGGAACATTAGGCCAGTTTGTAGGTTAAGAGAGGAAGTAAAATGGTAGAGACAGCTGAACAGGTACAGTAACTATGTTCAGATTGAAAATACCAAACCCTGGAATGGATACAGAAGAACACTTGTTATTAATGGTATTATGTTTTAAAGCTTTCGATAAATATAAAACACTTTATTAATAGTTTACAGAGATATTTCTGCAAAATAGAAATAGCAGGCTTTTTATTAAATTAAAAATAAATCTGTATGAATCACAAGCAGGAGTAAGCTGTTTAGTCCCTTAAACTTCTCTGCTATTGAAGAAGATCATGATAGAATCTGCCTCTCACTTGAAACGCACATGCCTGCCTACCCCCATAACCTTTCAGTCCTTTGCTTAACAAGAATGTATCCATCTCTCCTTAAAAATATTCAAGGTCTCCAATTCCACCACACTTTGAGATGGAGTTTTGAAGACTCAATCCCTGATGTTGAAACAGTGACTTCTAGATTCTCCCTCAAGAGAAAAAACCCTCTCTAGTCTGTAGAGATCCCTCAGGATTTTATGTTTCAGTCAAGTTGCCTCTTATTCTTCGAAACTCCAACAGCAACAAGTCCTACCAGCAACCATTGCTCATAAGACAATTTCCAATTCCAGGTATTAGTCGGGTAGTAAACCTTCTCTAAAGTGCATTTCTGTCCTTAAATCAGGTGACCAGTACTGTGCACAGTATCCCAGATGTCATTTCACAAGTGCCCTGTCCAATTGATGAATACTTCTGTATTCATTCCCTTTGCAATAAATCATAAAATGCTGTTAGCTTTCCTAATTATTTGCTGGTCTTGCATACAAGTCTTTTATGATTTATGTTGAGGGCACCCAGATTTCTTTGCATCTCAGAGGTCTGCAATCGTTTTGCGTTTCGGTGATGTGCTTTGCGAGTACTGTTCCTGCCAAAATGGGCAATTTCACATTTCCCCATGTTGTACTCCATTTAACACATCTTTGTACATTGATGTAACATATCTATATCTTTCTGTAACTGCTTTGTCATTTTCGCAACTTACTTTTCTATCTGTGTGTTGTCCAAACATTTGGCAACCATATTTTGTACTCAAGTCATTTTTGTAAGACTGATGTTAAACTGGCTGGTGTGTAGTTTTCTACTTTCCCCCTCCCTTTTTAAGTTGCATTCTCTAGCTTCCAATCCAGTGGGACATCTCCAGATCAGGAGCGTTTTAGAAAATTAAAACCAATACATTAAATATTCCATGAGACCACTTCTCAAGATCCTGAGATGAAGCCTATCAAGACCTGAGCAATTGTCAGTTGCAGATTCAACAAGTTACTCAGTACCATTGGTGATTGAGTTCCTCCAACTCTTTTCCTGATATGTCACTACTTCTGGGATATTTCTTTTATCCTCTCCACTGAAGACTAATGCAAAATACCAGTTCAATTTACTTGTCAATTCCTCATGTTCCACTGTTCACTTGTCTGATTCCTAGAGGACCAACATTCACTTTATTCTTTAAATATTTAGTGAAGCTATTAAGATCTGTTTCTATATTTGTTAACAGTAGAATTTGGCATCCCTGATTGGTTGCTCATATTTTTTGTTCATATCATTGTGTTTTTGAAAGATTAACAAGTAAAATGATGGCCTTCCAAAGATTGACACATGTTTGGACATGATTTTAACCTACATGATAACTATACCGATTTAGATTTAAAAAAAGTATTGTTACAATTTGCCTTTGACCCTCAGTGCATTGCTGCAATACGGTATTAGGCAAGAACTTTCGAAAGCTGATTGGAGGCAGATGTTCGCAGGTAAAGGGATGGCTGGAAAATGGGAAGCCTTCAGAAATGAGATAAAAGGAACCAGAGAAAGTATATTCCTGTCAGGGTGAAAGGGAAAGCTGGTAGGTATGGAATGCTGGATGACTAAAGAAATTGAGGGTTTGGTTAAGAAAAGAAGGAAGCATATGTAAGGTATAGACAGAATATGTCGAGTGAATCCTTAGAGTATAAAGGAAGTAGGAGTATGCTTAAGAGGGAAATCAGGAGGGCAAAAAGGGGACATGAGATAGCTTTGGCAAATAGAATTAAGGAGAATCCAAAGGGATTTTACAAATATATTAAGGACAAAAGGGTAACTAGGGAGAGAATAGGGCCCCTCAAAGATCAGCAAGGCGGCCTTTGTGTGGAGCCACAGAAAATGGGGGAAATACTAAATGAATATTTTGCATCAGTATTTACTGTGGAAAAGGATGTGGAAGATATAGACTGTAGGGAAGTAGATGGTGACATTTTACAAAATGTCCAGATTACAGAGGAGGAAGTGCTGGATGTCTTGAAATGGTTAAAGGTGGATAAATCCCCAGGACCTGATCAGGTGTACCGGGAATTCTGTGAGAAGTTAAAGAAGTGATTGCTGGGCCTCTTGCTGAGATATTTGTATCATCGACAGTCACAGGTGAGGTGCCGGAAGACTGGAGATTGGCAAACGTGGTGCCACTGTTTAAGAAGGGCAGTAAAGACAAGCCAGGGAACAATAGACCGGTGAGCCTGACCTCGGTGGTGGGCAAGTTGTTGGAGGGAATCCTGAGGGACAGGATGTTCATGTATTTGGAAAGGCAAGGACTGATTAGGGATAGTCAGCATGGTTTTGTGCATGGGAAATCATGTCTCGCAAACTTGATTGAGTTTTTCGAAGAAGTAACACAGAAGATTGATGAGGACAGAGCAGTAGATGTGATCTATATGGACTTCAGTAAGGCGTTTGACAAGGTTCCCCATGGGAGACTGATTAGCAAGGTTAGATCTCATGGAATACAGGGAGAACGAGCCATTTGGATACAGAACTGGCTCAAAGGTACAAGACAGAGGGTGGTGGTGGAGGGTTGGTTTTCAGACTGGAGGCCTGTGACCAGTGGAGTGCCACAAGGATTAGTGCTGGGACCTCTACTTTTTGTCATTTACATAAATGATTTGGATGCGAGCATAAGAAGTATAGTTAGTAAGTTTGCAGATGACACCAAAATTGGAGGTGTAGTGGACAGTGAAGAGGGTTACCTCAGATTACAACAGGATCTGGATCAGATGGGCCAATGGGCTGAGAAGTGGCAGATGGAGTTTAATTCAGATAAATGCTGCATTTTGGGAAAGCAAATCTTAGCAGGACTTATACACTAAATGGTAAGGTCCTCTGGAGTGTTGCTGAACAAAGAGACCTTGAAGTGCAGGTTCAGAGCTCTTTGAAAGTGGAGTCGCAGGTAGGTAGGATAGTGAAGAAGGCGTTTAGTATGCTTTCCTTTCTTGGTCAGAATATTGAGTACAGAAGTTGGGAGGTCATGTTGCGGCTGTACAGGATATTGGTTAGGCCACTGTTGGAATATTGCGTGCAATTCTGTTCTCCTTCCTGTCGGAAAGATGTTGTGAAACTTGAAAGGGTTCAGAAAAGATTTACAAGGATGTTGCCAGGGTTGGAGGATTTGAGCTATAGGGAGAGGCTGAACAGGCTGGGGCTGTTTTCCCTTGAGCATCGAAGGCTGAGGGGTGACCTTACAGAGGTTTACAAAATTATGAGGGGCATGGATAGGATAAATAGGCAAAGTCTTTTCCCTGGGGTTGAGGAGTCCAGAACTAGAGGGCATAGGTTTAGGGTGAGAGGGGAAAGATATAAAAGAAACCTAAGGGGCAACGTTTTCGCGCAGTAGGTGGTACTTGTATGGAATGAGCTGCCAGAGGATGAGGTGGAGGATGGTACAATTGCAACATTTAAGAGGCATTTGGATGGGTATATGAATAGGAAGGGTTTGGAGGGATATGGGCCGGGTGCTGGCAGGTGGAACTGGATTGGGTTGGGATATTTGGTTGGCATGGATGGGTTGGACCAAAGGGTCTGTTTCCATGCTGTACATCTCTATGACTCTATGCTCACTGGTCTTAATATTGACATGCTAACGTCTTGGGAAATATATTCATAAATATAATTGTTGTGTGTGAAATGGGTGTTTGAACTTAAAAAAAGAGAGCAAGGGAGATGTCTTTGAAATAATACTTGGCACCAATGGTGAAATTTGAAAATCTGAGTTCACTAGTTAGCTTCACTTAGGCAGTTTCCTTAGCTTTCAGCTTTAGTGTTTTATGAAATATTTTGAACAAGCTTTAAATTTACTGTCAATATGTTAAATTAGTGGATGTCTCATAATGTAGTCAAACTTAAGTGTTGACAGCTTTAAGTGTAGCACCAACCTTTTGACCATTGCCTTCAGCAATATTTAATTTTCAATCCACCCTATTCTTGTGTTTTTATCGCGGAAAGCATTTTCTCTTAATTTGTGATTTTTTTGATATTATTTAGACTGGTAAATTTCAGTTATTGCTTTACATTTTGAAATAGAGCTTCAGCAACCTAATGTTATTAAACATCATCATACAGCTTTCAAAGACAAACTTGTCAAATTTTGCTGTGGGGAAGTATGAAAATCTTATTTAAGCACTTGTAATTAATATGCTACTTCATGTGTAATTTGCCAATCTTCATCTTTAATATCTGCTGATCCAAAAGTAAATATGTGAAGATATGTTTCCTTTAAGTTGTTAACACCTATTTATTGCCTCACTTTTGGAAACCTCCTCAGCTACTGAAGTAAACAATTGCATCATTTAGTTTTCACTTTATAGTGAAAAGTGATTGTGAAACTTTTACACTGTGATTGACCAACAAATGACTGATTCATTAGGTTACTGAATTTCGATGCAGTGTCTCCTTGCATTAGAGGAACCTCGATTATCCAGAGGACGTGGGCGGGGATTATTTTGTTTGGTTAATCAAAGTCCGGATAATCGAATGCCGGAAAACATTGTTTAACCAAGCATGGGGAGGCCTTGCGTTCTTGCCGAATAATCTGATATTCGGATAATTGAATGTCGGATAATCAAGGTTCCTCTATTTTGTTTTAGCATACAAAAGCTGATAAGTATGTGCAAAAATAGACCAGATTGGTTTTGCCGAGAATGAAATGCCATTGAAACGAAAGTGTAATTGTCTCTTGCAATTATCTGCAAAGTAGAATGGCTATATAAAAAGCAATGATTTAATAAGTGCCCCAGAGTCACTTATTAATGGCTCCTCTGGTAAGCAGCAATGGTACGTTATAGTGTTAGCATATTGTTCTTTAATCATACTAACACTTGGCAAGAAATGTTTGTTAAGTGGGAGGAAATTGGAGAGTGCCACACTCTCCACTGTAGTCATTAGTCAGAGAATAAGTCATAAAGTGCTTGTAATCTGGGATTTACACTGTAAAAGAGCTGTGCCTAATATAGACTAGAACTTGTTCACATTAGGCAGGGTAAAGCTCCAGACAACTGGAGAAAATCAAAATTACTTGGTCTCCAGAGTTTGAGAAGTATAACACACAGCCAAATTGAGTCTGCATAAATCCCTGTTACAATTAATCATTTGTGTTACCATTAACAGGAGACAAAGGCCATTAAATACAGCGTAATATGCTTCTAATAGAGTTACCATCACATTTGACTGATAAGCTTTTATTATTGAATACCTGCTGGCAAAGTTAAGGAACTGTTCATGATTTCTGATGATGGCAAGAGAAATAACACAGCATACTGAATTTTAAGTTTTACCATGTTAAATTTGAAAATATGCAGGGGTGGGTGGGCTATGTGAGGAAAGTTTGAACAGGCTGGTCTGTAACCATTAAAGTTGAGAAAAATGAGAAGTGATCTTTTTGAATCATCAGTATCCTCAAGGGAATTCACAGGGTTGATGCTAATGAGATGTGTCCCCTTTGTGAGGAGTGTAGAACTAGGGCAGGTAGTTTAAAAATAAAGAAACTTCATTTTAAGTTGGAGATGATTTTTTTTTCCTCAATGTTAAGAATTTTTGGAACTCTCTTCATCAGAGAGCTGGTTATTGATTTCTTTTAAGGCAGCGGGTACAGTGACTCCATAGTTTGTGAATTTAGGTAGGTGGGAATGCAGAAGCAGGACCACAACAAGATCAGTTGAGATCTTTTTAATGATGGAATAGGCTCGAGGGACCAGATGTCTTCTCCTGCGCTTGACTCTCTCAGTTGTACGCAGAGGACCTGGAAAGTAGGCCTCAACAGATCATCAACTTGGTGCTTTTGCCTGAATATAGTGGCAAATATTTCAGACTTGCTTTTTGCACTGAGATGCTGGAGTCACAGCTCAGTGGTGCAGGACTATAGAACTTAGATTTGGTTTAATGTTTGTGGAATGACTGAGCTTTGCCTCATGCAGGTTGTGTTGAGATAATATGCCTCAAATAGACATTTTTTCAGCTCTGTTTCCTTTTGTGCAACAACTAGATGCCACAGAGGTGCATTTTGCTTTAACTGGTAGTGTTAATTAACCAAAAGAAATGCCTTATTTGACCATCAGCCTATAACACTGTTTCTACCCTTAACCCTAGCAGTGATTTTAGTTATCCGAGTTCCTTCTCATACAACAATAGTGAATCATCACGTATATTCCATTCCTAGCGATTGTCAAGAAATCACGCTGCTCTGACATCCCAATTGACGCTGCCTCCTCTATTTGTGTGTAGCAGCTGTCA
Source organism: Chiloscyllium plagiosum (assembly GCF_037043375.1). Classification (NCBI taxonomy): domain Eukaryota; kingdom Metazoa; phylum Chordata; class Chondrichthyes; order Orectolobiformes; family Hemiscylliidae; genus Chiloscyllium; species Chiloscyllium plagiosum. Next base: position 67,720,611 of record NW_028270149.1, read on the forward strand.
TTCGTGAACAACCCACATGCCCTCATGTCCTTTCAAAACCTCAGTATGTTAGTTGAGGCACCCTTCCATTTGGGCAACAATGGGCTATTTTCTTTTGGTCTCTCTTTCAGTTTCCTTTTGCAAAATAATTCCATTTAGTACAATTTGTGTTGTGGAAGGTGACTGATAACCCTGAGGAAGGTGACTGATAACCCTGAGGAAGGGGATGATGATGATAGATATACAGGAAGGAAAGGGACAGGATTTAAACCAAATACTTTTGTACAAAAAGTGCAGTCCACCAATCTGAAGTGTTGTGGATGTCCAAACACCATACTGAGTATAGATTAGTGTAGTACTGGAAAAGCACAGCAGGTCAGGCAGCATCCGAGGAGCAGGAAGATCGATGTTTCGGGCAGAAGCCCTCCATTTCTGATGAAGGGCTTTTGCCTGAAACGTCGATTTTCCTGCTCCTCGGATGCTGCCTGACCTGGTGTGCTTTTCCAGCACCACACTAATCTATACTTTGCACCCAGCATCTGCAGTCCTCACTTTTGCCGACCATACAGAGTATGATGAGGCAAAAGAGGGTAGCTAATATCAATACAGCGTTCAAATGTAAATGATCAGGGATGAAATTTAAACTTGAAATTTGGAAAACAAAGCCAGAACATGAAAAGTATTGGCACATGAAATTAAGTAAAAATATATAGAGGAATACTACAACAAACGCTGTGGAGACTGAAAAACTGATGTGTGTCCAAAGATGAAAACTGTGATATGATTCATAGTGTATACTGTGGATTTATTTCCATTTAAAAGAATGATGACCGAGAATATGTAGTGGAGGACTATGAAGTGCTGGATGGGATAAAGTTAGTGACAGATGTGTGAACATCTTTGAAAGGTAAATGACCAGACTTGGATGAAATGAAACTTATTGAAAAAATTGAGAAGCTCTGTCTGTAGGTTTTCAGTAGTCTCTGGCTAGAGATATGATACTGGTGGGCTTCTATTGTTGTGCCATTGCTTTGAAAGGGACAAAGGGATAGAACTGAATAAGAGCAGGGCCAAGCTCTGAGATAGGCAGGCATTTAGGCAACATTTTGAAGGGCAGTATGAAAAGGAATTTCAAAACACACAGATTAACCATGCACTGTCAGCAAGCATTTACGAACAAAAGAATGTGTCTTGTGAATTTGATGGAATTTTTTTAAGATTGTTGATCAAGGCCCCAAGCTTGATGTAGTCTTGATTTAGCAAGGCTTTTGCAGACTCCAACATGGTAGTCTAGTCAGAGCCCGTGGAATCCAGGAGCATGTGTTGATTTGAATCCAAATTTGTTACTTGGCTGAAAGCAATGGGATAACATTGTTCCGTGATTTTGTGATTGGAAGGTTGTTTCCCATAGTGTTATGCAGGGATCAGTGCTGGGTGAGCACTGTTAATGTTTGTAGTTGTTGAAGACTTTAATGTGGTGGGAGCATGACAATGGCATTGTGCAAATTATTAAAAACTTGACCATATGATTGATAATTTAAAAAAAACTGTCTCCTGCAGGCAGATTGCAGTGAACATATTGCAAGAGATTTGGGTGTTGTTCATGAGTTCAGTATTTGTTTTCCACATCTAATTTGTTTTGCGAAAATGTACTTTATCCATAAAGTATGCATAAACATTACAAAACAATTCAAATCAGACTTTGAAGAAAATACAGTAACAATAGAATCATAGAATCCCGATGGAATGGAAACAGGCCCTTCGGCCCAACAGGTCCACACTGACCCTCGGAAGAGTAACCTTCCCAACCTGTTTTCCTACCCTATTGCTCTACATTTTCCCTTGACCACTGCACCTAACCTACACATCCCTGACCGCTGTGGGCAATTTAGCATGGCCAATTCACCCTAACCCGCACATTTCTCGTAGGGAACAGCTCGGAGAGTTCCCAGTCCTGTGTCAAGGAGTTGCTTAGTCAGAATTTTGACAAAAGCTCCTACGTATTTCTCTATACCTTCTTTGCAAAGAACACTGAGTGGCTTACCAAGAAATTTAAGGGGCCAGTGAAGAGTCATCTGCAATACTGTGGAGTCCCGGTGGACTGGATAAAAACAGCAGATTTCACTTCCAGAAGGATGTTGTGAAACTTGAAAGGGTTCAGAAAAAGAATTACAAGGATGTTGTTAGGTTGGAGCATTTGAGCGAAAGGGAGAAGCTGAATAGACTGGGGCTGTTTTCCCTGGAGCGTCGGAGGCTAAGGGGTGACCTTATAGAGGTTTATAAAATCATGAGGGGCATGGATAGGATAAATAGACAAAGTCTTTTCACTGGGGTAGGGGGGGTGGAGGGCAGGGATTGGGGTTCAGAACTAAAGGACCAAGGTTTAGGGTGATAGGGCAAAGATATATATGAAAGGGGCAACCTTTTCACACAGAGGGTGGTGCATGTATGGAATGAGCTGCCAGAGGAAGTGGTGGAGTCTGGTACAAATACAGCATTTAAAAGGCATCTGGATAGGTACATGAAGAGGACGGGTTTCGGGGTATATGGGTCAAGTGCTGGCAAATGGGATTAGATTAAGTTAGGATATCTGGTCAGCATGGACAAGTTTCCGAACTGTATCTCCCTCCCGCGCCCCCACCCCCCTCCTCTAACCGGAAGAAAAAGACTCTGTAAGGTAAGACTTTTATTTCTTTCTTATCTTTCTTTTTCATATATTTAAGTGCATTGTTTGGTTTTAGTTAGTTCATCTAAAGCTAAGCTTACAATGATAGGAGACCTCAGATCCATGGCATGTGCCTCTTGTTTGATGTGGGAGCTTAGGAATGTGTCTGGCGTTCCTGACTCTTACACTTGCAAGAAGTGTGTCCAGCCGCAGCTCTTGTTTGACCGCATGACTGCTCTGGAGCTGCGGGTGGGCTCACTGTGGAGCATCCGCGATGCTGAGGAGGTATTGGATAGCATGTTTAGTGAACTGGTCACACCGCAGGTTAGAATTGCTGAGGGAGACAGTGAGTGGGTGACCAAAATACAGAAAAAGAGTGGGAAGGCAGTGCAGGTGTCCCCTGCCGTCATCTCCCTCCAAAACAGGGATACTGTTGGGGGAGATGGCTCACAAGGGGAGAGCAGCAGTTATCAAGATCATGGGACTGTGGCAGGCACTGCTGTTCAGGAGGACAGGAAAAAGACTTGTAGGGCCATAGTCATAGGGGATTCTATTGTGAGGGGAGTAGATAGGCAGTTCTGTAGCTGAAAACCGGACTCCCGGATGGTATGTTTCCTCCCAGGTGCTCGGGTCAGGGATGTCACCGATCGGCTGCAGAACATTCTAAAAGAGGAGGGTGAACAGCCAGTTGTCTTGGTGCATATAGGCACCAACGATATAAATAGAAAACAAGATGAGGTCCTGAAAGAAGAATTCAGGGAGCTAGGAGAGAAGTTAAAGAGAAGGACCTCAAAGGTAGTGATCTCAGGATTATTACCAGTGCTACATGCTAGCCAGCGTAGAAATGAAAAAATAGGCAGGATGTACACATAGCTTGAGAGATGGTGTAGGAGAGAGGGGTTCAGATTTGTTGAACATCGGGACCGGTTCTGGGGAAGGTGGGACTATTACAAAATGGGCGGTCTACATCTGAACCAGACCGGAACCAATGTCCTTGGGGGAGTTTTTGCAATTGTTGTTGGGGAGGTTTTAAACTAATGTGGCAGAGGACTGGGAACCAGAAGTGAAAACAAGTAGGCAGTGAGGTGGAGACTGTAAGAATTATGAAGATAGCATTAATAAAGGGAAGAGTAGGCAGATGAGCACGAAAAAACTGGTGGCCTGAAATGCATCTACTTTAATGCAAGGAGTATGGTGTGTAAGGCAGATGAGCTTAGGGCTTGGATTGGTGCCTGGGAGTATGACGTTATTGCAATCGCAGAGATTTGGTTGAAGGAAAGGCATGATGATTGGCAACTAAATGTTCCAGAATATAGATGCTTCAGACCAAGGCAGGAAGGGAAGTAAAAGGGGGAAGGGGGGTGGAGTTGCATTGCCGGTCAGGGACGATATCACAGCTGTGCTAAAGGAGGATACTATGGAGGTCTTGGGTAGCGAGGCATTATGGGTGGAGCTGAGAAAGAAGGGTGCAGTTACATTGTTGGGGCTGTATTACAGGCCTCCCAACAGTGAGCATGTGGTAGAAAGACAAATAGGTAAACCGATTATGGAAAGATGTAGAGGCAATAGGGTATTGGTGATGGGAGATTTTAATTTTCCCAACATTGACTGGGATGCACTTAGTGTCAGAGGTCTGGATGGGGTAGAATTTGTAAGAAGTGTCCAGGAGAGTTTTCTAGAGCAGTATGTCAATAGTCTGACGAGGGAAGGTACCATATTGGACCTGGTACTGGGGAACGAGCCAGGAAAGGTGGTAAAAGTTGTGGTGGGGGGTTTCTTTGGGAACAGTGACCACAATTCTGTAAGTTTTAGAATGCTCATAGATAAAAAAGAGAGTGGTCCTAAGGGAAGAGAACGAAACTGGGCCAGGGCCAATTATATCAAAATTAGGCAGGAACTCGGAAATGTGGATTGGACACAGCTATTTGAAGGGAAGTCCAAATTTGAGATGTGGAATGCTTTCAAAGATAATGTAGCTTAGGCATGTCCCATTGAAGGCAAAGGATAGGAAGGGCAAGATTTGTGAACCGTGGCTGACAGGAGAAACTGTACAACTCGCCAACAGGAAAAGGGAAGCGTACATAAGGTTGAGGCAGCTAAGAATAGAAGAGTCCCTGGAGGAATATCGGAAGAGTAGGAGAAGTCTTAAATGAGGAATCAAGCAGGCTAAAAGGAGTCATGAAATAGCTTTAGCAAGAAGAATTAAGGAGAATCCCAAAGCATTTAATTCTTATATAAGAAACAATTGGGTAACGAGAGAAAGATTGGTCCACTAAAGGATAATGAAGGAAGGCTGTGTGTCGAACCTGAGAGAATGGATGAGATTCTGAATGATTACTTTGCATCAGTGTTCATTAAGGAGAGGAACATGTTGAATCTTGAGATTAGAGGTAGAAGTTTGATTAGTTTGAATCATGTTGGCATAAGTAGGAAAGATGTGTTGGGTAGGCTAGAGGTTAATAAGGTGGACAAATCCCCAGGACCAGATGGAATCTATCCCAGGTTGCTGAGGGAGGCGAGAGAGGAAATAGCTGGGGCCCTGATAAAGATACCTTTGTGGCATCCTTAAATGCAGGTGAGATGCTGGAGGACTGGAAGGTTGCTCATATTGTCCCCCTGTACAAAAAGGGCAGTTGGGTTATTCCGGGTTACTACTGACCAGTGAGCCTCACGTTGGTGGTGGGGAAGTTGCTGGAGAGGGTGCTGAGGGGGATCTATTTATATTTAGAAAGGAATGGGCTTATTAGTGATAGGCAACATGGCTTTGTGCAGGGGAGATCGTGCCTGACCAACTTAGAGTTCTTGGAGGAAGTGACCAAGTTGATCGATGAAGGAAGGGCTGTTGATATCATAGACATGGACTTTAGTAAGGCATTTGATAAGGTTCCCCATGGTAGACTAATGGAGAAAATGAAGTCACATGGTGTGCAGTGTGTTCTAGCTTGGTGGATAAAGAACTGGTTGAGCAACAGGTTGAGGAGTAGTTGAAGGGAGTTTCTGGAAATGGAGAAAGGTGACCAGTGGTGTTCCACAGGGATCAGTGTTGGGGACACTCGTTTGTAATATACATAAATGATCTGGAAGAGGGCACTGTTGGTATGATCAGCAAGTTTGCAGATGACACGAGGATTGGTGAAGTAGCAGAAAGCATAAAGGACTGTCAGAGAATACAGGAGGTTACAGACAGAGTGGAGAGTTTGGCGGAAAATTGGCAGATGGTTTTCGATCCAGACAAATGTGAGGTGATGCATTTAGGCAAGTCTAATTCTAGAGCGAATTATGCAATAAATAGAAGAGCCTTGGGAAAAGTTGATGGGCAGAGAGATCTGGGAGTGCAGGTCCATTGTACCCTGAAGGTTGCTGCACAGGTGAATAGAGTGGTCAAGCAGGCATATAGTATGCTTGCCTTCATTGGACGGGGTATTGAGTATAAGAGCTGACAAGTCATGTTAAAATTGTACAAGACATTGGTTCGGCCGCATTTAGAATACAGTGTACAGTTCTGGTTGCCACATTACCAAAAGGATGTGGATGCTTTAGAGAGGGTGCAGAAAAGGTTTGCGAGGATGTTGCCTGGTATGGAAGGTGCTAGCTATGAAGAGAGGTTGAGGTAGGCTAGGTTTATTTTCATTAGAAAAAAGGAGCTTGAGGGTGGACCTAATCATGAAAGGTATAAACAGGGTCAATAGCAACAAGCTTTTCCCAGGGTGAAGAATTCAATAATGAGAGGTCACACGTTCAAGGTGAGAGGTGGAAAGTTTAAGGGGGATACATGCGGCAAGTACTTCACAGAGAGTGGTGGGTGTTTGGAACGCGTTGCCAGTAGAGGCAGGCATGGTAGATTTATTTAACATGTCTGGACAGATGCATGAGTAGGTGGGGAGCAGAGGGATAGAGATACTTGGGAATTGACCGACAGGTTTAGATAGTACATTTGGATCGGCTCAGGCTTGGAGGGCTGGAGGGCTGAAGGGCCTGTTCCTGGGCTTGTAAATTTTCTTTGTTCTTTGTTCTTGTGTCAGGTGGCTTGCATTTAGTGGTGGTGAAGGCCCAGGACTTGCATGTCCTTTGCAGAGTGGGAGGGGGGGATGGAAAGGTCAGCCACAGAGCAGTGTGGTTGTTTGGTGCGCATCTCCCAGAGAAGTTCACTGAAACCTTCCGCAAGTTGGTGTCCTACCTACCCAATGTAGAGAAGACCACATCGAGAACAACGCACACTGTAGATGAGGTGTTTCAATGTGCAGGAAAATTTCTGCTGGATGTGGAAGGATCCTTTCGGGTCTTGAACAGAGGTGAGGGGGGGAGGTGTGGGCACAGGTTTTACAAGGAAAAGTGCTGGAAGTTAAGGGTGGGTTGGTAGGCAGCCTAATGAGGGAGTTGCAGAATGAATGGTCTCTGCGGAATGCAGATAGTGGTGGGGAGGGAAATATATCTCTGGTGGTGGGTTTTGAATGTCGGTGGCGGAAATGGTGGAGGATAATGTAGTGTATCCAGAGATAGTTTTTACTGATAATGCTCATCCTGTCATGGGATGGTGTGTTTCATGCATGTGAGCTGTTTGAATTGAAGAATGTGTTGAGCTTTAATTGGGTTCGGACACCAAAGCAAAGTTTTGACTTTGAACTATGATAATATTCCAGTACATAAATTAGAGTTCTCAGTGCATTAAGGAATTCAACAAATCACTGGTAAATGTTTCCAAGAAATGTACAGCTTCATGACTAAACAGCAAATGTCCTTTCTGCTTCTAAACTGCAGTTGAGCAGACAAATTCTCCCCCAAGCTAAATTACTTTTCTTTCAAGCTTTTCTTGCTTGTGACAGAGAGAATGTTTTTTTGGAGAATGGAGTGAGCACTTTTACGGCTTTTGTTTTCAAGGAGTAATATGTGATTCCATTGCTTCCAGGCAGACGTCAATGTTAATAAAGTCATAGATGTTTTCATGCAGTCTTTCTTTTATTTCCTAAGCATTAACTTTAAATGTCAATCACTATTTCATGGTATATTCTTCCAGTTATTGAATGTTACAGTAATGAGAAGCTGATGTTTTCAAATCTAGATTGAGAAACTGGAAAATTGAGTGACCAACTCTGTTATGTGCCACAGAATGTATATGCTTACTGTATATCAGTTAGTCAATTTTGCTGCTTGTCCATCTTCAATAGAATTTGAGTCTTTAGCATCACCTACTGCAATTGTCTTTGTTAACTGCGAAAAGGGGTAGTAGACAGTGTAATGAAGCAGCACCAGCAAATGAATAAGCTGCTTATTGACATGCGGTTTGGATTCCACTTCGGGTCATTTCATGGTTGTCAGAGTAATGGTCTAAACTTAGACAAAATGACTGAACGACAGGGGTGAGCTAAGAGTGACTGTCCTCAGTGTCAGGGTAGCATTTTGACTCAGTATCAAAGAGACTGAGCAAAATTAGAGCCAGTGAGAATTTAGTGGGTGGGGAGGAGAGAGGTTAGTGGTTGTGGTGTTTCTTCTGGAGTTCAATGATCGCAGCACAAGGAAATCACTGTCAGAGTTCCTTAGTTTGTCGCCGAGGCCGAAATGTCACCTGCTTTACTAATGATGTTGTCATCTTCTTGGATGGTAATTAGTTCATATCAATGAGAAGCATTGTGTTGCTGAATGAAAGTGACTAATGATGACATTTGAGGACAATCACAGCTATTGTTCCCAAAATAAGAATACTTAAGCCTCTTGGAGTCCACAAAAATGTTTAAAGAATCGTGCTAATACCTTTCCCTGTTGAAGTCTAAGATAGCTAGTTAGTATTTCTATTGGCAGCAAGTTAAAATGTCCCGAGGGCCAGTGCAGAGACAGTGGGCTGAATGGCCTCCTTCCGCACCTTACCAATTCTGTAATCCCTGTGAATTTGACTCAGGGCTCTGGTGTTTCATGTGAAATGGAGAAGATGATAGGGAAACCAGTGTTTAGAATCGAGCTGCAGACTTTTCTTTCAACCCATAATATAACAGACATATAGTTACTACTTTGGTCTTCGGTCATTTGTTGTTCACTGTGAGTTGAAGGAGCAAAGATGATCAATGTTAGCTAGGTTTACATATTAAATGGAGAATAAACTGACTTCACTCTTCACCACACAAAATACAAATAGGAGTTTCCACTGAGTTTGGGACAAAATTTGAGAGGGGAAAAGAAGCTGGGTGATTTGTCTGTCTTTGAACTACAGGAAGAAATCTATTGTTGGCCCTTATTGAAAACGCTTTGGAACAGTCTGGGAAAAATTAATCTTTGACCTAGCTTTGGACAGACACAAACACTTATCCAATTAGAACAGGAATGTTACTAATTTTTAAGTCTTTGACCATAAGTGCAGTGAGAGATTAAGAATGAGAGGTCTGCACTTGAGATTTTGAAGGGCCACTTGGCCAAATAATGGATGGATCCCCACAAATTGGAACACTGATGAGAAATCAAAGTGAATTCCAGAGTTATGTGGCACACTTTGACTTCTCCTTCCAGGTTTAAAAGAATGGACCTTCAAAACCTCTGAGTCGTAGAGATGTACAACATGGAAACAGATCCTTCAGTCCATCTCGTCCATGATGACCAGATATCCTAAATTAATCTAGTCCTATTTGCCAGCATTTGACCCATATCCATCTAAACCCTTCCTATTCATATACCCATCTGGATGCCTTTTAAATGTTGTAATTGTACCAGCCTCCTCCACTTCCTCTGGCAGCTCATTCTGTACATGCACCACCCTCTGCATGATAAAATTGTCCCTTTGGTCCCTTTTAAATCTTTCCTCTCTCACCCGAAACCCGTGCCCTCTAGTTCTGGAGTCCAGGGAAATTATCTTGTCTTTTATCCCTATCCATGTCCTTCATGATTTCATAAGCCTCTCTTAGTTTACCCCTCATTCTTTGATGCTCCTTAGAAAACAGCCCCAGGCTATTCAGCCTCTTCCTGCAACTCAAACCCTCCAACCCTGGCAACATCCTTGTAAATGTTTTCTGAACCCTTTCAAGTTTCACAACATCCATCCTATGGAAGGGAGACCAAAATTGCACACAGTATTCCAATAAGAGAATTCCTAATGGGAATTGGGAAGAGAAATGCGACTTGATTTCTGCTCATTGAGTCTTGCCAAACTTAGTCAACTGTGTATTCCATTTTTACAAGAAAAGTTTGAATTTGCTTAACATAAAATCTTGTGTCATAGTAGCATAGTCCTTCAAGTTAATTACTGGGTGGTCAGTTTTCTCTTGGCAAGTTACTGGTCCTCATGAAGATTGTAGCAATGTATATAGATAGATGTCATGATCTTGGCTCAGCCAGTAACATTCTCTTGGAAATCAGAAAACTGTTATTGAAGATATTAGAAGTAATTTATAAGCTGAACGTTTGTGTGAGATTTCCTTCTGTACCAATTTGTCTTAAATCTCCAAAATAAAAATTCATATGAGAGAGTTGTCAGAAATTGGAAGATTAACCACTTGTTCTGAGTACTGTTTCACTGATCTAGATAAGGTTTGAGATACGTAGGGCCTTCCATTAATTCTAGTAAGGTTGCTCCTTCAAATCTGCTCCAAATATACCACATTTATGGATTAGTTCAATACAATTCTCCCTCTTCTGCTCACTTTTCCCTAAACTTGGTTATCCCAGAAGTGCATTTCATTGAGTGAAGTCTTTAGTTATCAACAGTTATAGAGCTTTTAGTCGGAACTGAAAATTTCAGCTGAATTTGGCATGTGCAGCTTGTGTTTTCTGAAACAGAGTCAAACAAGCAAGCTCCTCCTCCACTCCCACTCCCATTGTTAAATTCTACTTTATGCATTATTTACTGTTGTTTATCAGTCAGGTAGCTTGACCATATGGGAATTTACAAGACACAAGCTGCCTTTCATTTGCTGTCATATTCCAGAGAAATCTGTTCCATAAAGGGGCATTATCACAGTGTGAAATTTAGGTTTTCCTGTAAAAGCACAAGTGTATGTATATTGATAAAAGTAGCTGGTATAGATCTATTTGAAGATTGTTAAAAAATTGTTAAAGTTCACTTGAGAATGTAACTTTAAAAAAAGTTCTGCGATTTACAAATCAAAGAACTGAAACCAATATGTACATTCTAAAAGATAAGAGACTTAACAAACAATCCAGGTACTTTTCAATATATAATTTCAGTTACATCACACTGTAAACTTTTGTTATAAATTCTGTGTCTTATGATCTTATACTCCATAACCCCTTGATGAAGGAGCAGCACTCCGAAAGCTAGTGCTTCCAAATAAACCTGTTGAACTATAACTTGGGGTTCTGTGATTTTTAACTTTGTATATCCCAGTCGAACACTGGCATATCCAAATCTATTTGAAGAGATTGTTTAAAATTGCCTGGATTTACATCAAAATTAAACAGCAGTTACATAAATAATGATGAAATGGGGCAGCTTTTCTCAACAACAGCATTGGGTTCTTATTAGACCATTGAATTTGTGCCCTTTTTCAGTGTTCAGTAACTTTCTAATGTAAGATTACATTTTCAATTTGTATTTGAATAAAAACTTAATTTGCCAAAATGTTAATTAGTTTTATTACATTAAAATTATAGCTAATCCTCTATTTTCCAAATAGAAATATGTTAGAAAATTACTATAATTACCTGCTTAAGTTCATGTGCTTGAATTGTTCACTGAAATTCAAGTTCTGTATTGGCACAACTTGAAAAGCTTTGCATAGCACATTTTTTGATTGTAGTTAAAATAACTAATCTTTTATATGTGGGATACGGTGATTCAGTGGTTATATTCTTTCTTGATTAGAAAATATCAAAAGTGGACAGAAGTTGTTTACTAATACTTTCACTGAATTTATCCTGTTGTTTTGAACTTTAAATGAAATAATTCATTTGCCGGTGCTATTATATTGATTGTATTTGCCTAACTCATGTAAGTTGTGCATAAATATTGGTGAAGCTCAAGACAGCAAGGTAAACCTTCAGAAATAGATATCAATGCAAGGATTGTGAAGGTTTGTAGCTCAGGTTGAGGTTTAGGGTGGAGGTTTGCTCGCTGAGCTGTAGGTTTGATATCCAGACGTTTCATTACCTGGCTAGAAGAGACCATCACAAACACCCCAATCACCATCAATCACATTACCAACGAAAACATCATGAAGCTAGTGGACCTGTGCCTCACCACCCCCTTCACCTTCAACAACATAATCTACAAACAAACCAACGGCACACCCATGGGATCTCCGCTATCAGGATTCGTAGCAGAAGCGGTAATGCAAAGACTAGAACAACCAGCCCTACCAACCATCAAACCAAAAATCTGGGTCCGCTACGTAGATGACTCCTTTTGACATCACAAAATGAAACCAAATAGAAGAGACATTTAACATAATCAACAACACCCTCACAGGCATAAAGTTCACCAAGGAGGAAGAAACCGGCAACAAACTCTCATTCCTGGATGTCACAGTCGAAAGAACGGACAACGGAGAACTACAAACCTGCGTATACAGAAAATCGACAAACACTGACCAAATACTTAATTACACCAGCATCCATCCCAACACACACAAACGAAGCTGTATTAGAACACTATTACAACGAGCCATCTCACACTTCAGCAGAGACGAACTTCGGAAAACAGAGAACCACCTATACAACGTATTCAAGAAGAACGGATACTCAAAAAATACAGTCCGCAGATTCCTCAAGAACAAACCACGACAAGCAGACCAAACACAGCCAGAAACCCTAACCACCTTACCATACATCAAAGAAGTTTCAGAAATGACAGCCAGACTACTAAGGCCCCTTGGAATCCGAGTAGCACACAAACTCACCAACACTCTCAAACAAAAACTAACAAACTTAAAAGATCCAGTACAACCCATGGACAAAACCAACGTCGTCTACAAACTTCCATGCAAGGACTGCCACAAACATTACGTAGGACAAGCAGGAAGAAAGTTAGCCACCAGGAAACACGAACACCAGCTTGCCACAAAAAGGCATGACCCTCTTTCCCTCATAGCCCTACACACGGAGGAAAAAAGCTACCATTTTGACTGGGACAACACATCTATCCTGGGACAGGCTAAGCAAAGACATGCCAGAGAATTCCTAGAGGCCTGGCACTCCAACCACAACGCCATAAACAAACACATAGATCTAGATACCATCTATCAACCCCTCAGAAAATGAAATCACCACAAACCCCAGGAACCCCATCCAGGACAAACATATAAATAGAAAGCAGGAGACAACAGCTTTGCTTCACTTGGAGGTCGCCACTGATGTTACCTAGCCAGGTAATGAACCGTTTGGATATCAAACCTACAGCTCAGCGAGCAAACCTACACCCCATAGATATCAATTTCATTTTTAGTGTATACAGTATATACACTAAAAATGTTATGTCTGATTTGCAGGATAATCGTGGGCGAGACTCTTGACACAGACTGGCAAGAAAGTTGCTGCCCCAAATCATTGTCTCAGAGGCAGCATTGAGGGTAATGATGCTTTGTGACCACAAGTGGCAGATAACCATTTATTATTGGCTGACTTTCAATCTCTGACCATTGATTCACCAGCTGTTTGGAAGCAACATCCTGGTGGCAGAGTGGTGAGTTCGTACTCAAGGCTGACTTGAGTGGCTCTTCCACCAGAATATGGCTACTTTTTTTTATTTAAGAAAAACCTGAAAAGGCAGGTTGCTGTTTCTCAGTTTTTGCAGAGTATTATATTAATCCTTTAGCCTCACACTACCAGCTCTCCTTAACTGAATAGCAAACCTGTCCTTTGATCACTAATTGGCCAACTTGGGGAAAATATGCTACTAAGTCTCTCTACACCATACTGTCTGAGGTTCTAACCTCATTTAACCCTGATATTGGGTTTCCAAAAGGAAACCAAAGAAAATCTTAACTGTGTAAGTTAACAACTTAAGCGTGGAAGGAAATGTGCTTTTTATTGAAATTCTCAATGCAGTGGTATGATGAAACTTGGAAAGGCTGTATGTTTTGAAAGGAGGAAGAGTCGGACGCCATAACTAGAACAAATTGTGGATGTCTATTTAGTTGACACAGTTAATGACTACTTTTGATTGCTATGATATGGCGGCGCCAGTGTTGGACTGAGGTGGGCAAAGTTAAAAATTGCACAGCACGAGGTTATAATCCAACAGGTTTATTTGGAATTACCAGCTTTCGGAGCACTGCTCCTTAATCAGGTTACCTGTTACTTAAGAAAGAAAAGAGAGCCAACAGACAATCTCTGTGAGGGGTGGAGGTTTTGGAGCGAGTTGAGCATTTAACATTGATAAAGCAATGCATTGGAAAAACTGTTGTTTTAAATGGGTGGAAGTTCAGCAAAGAAATAGAGTAATTAAATCTCAAATGATAGTTGAGTGTAAATCAAGACAGAAATTCAAAGTTAGATTATTTTTCTGTTGACTAAACTGCAGAAATAAGATTTTGATTTGTGATAAACTTGAAGTTTAGAGCTCTCTTCCACAAACATTAGCTGATACGAGGCCAGTAGTTAACTTTAAATCTGAAATTGATAACATTTTATTTTTTAAGCAAATGTATCAAGAGATATGGGCCAAAGCCAGGAACTTGGAATTCGACGGCATGGTGGCTCAATGGTTAGCACTGCTGCCTCAAAGTGCCAATAAACCAGGCTCAATTCCACCCGCGGCGATTGTCTATATGGTGTTTGCACTTTCTCCCTGTGTCTGTGTGGGTTTCCTCTGGGTGCTCTGGTTTCCTCCCACAGTCCAAAAATGTGCAGGTGAAATAGATTGGTCAGGCTGAAAATTGCCCTGTAATGTCCAGGGTCAGTGCAGACTCTTTTTGTACTGTAGGGATTCTCTCAACGAGGCCACAGAGCAGCCATAATTACAGTGGATGGTGGTAGAGGCTAGAGAGACTGAATGACTTACTCCTGTTTTTATGTTCCTAAGTAGTGCAGCAGAAAATGAGACCATTTAGTACACTTGGTTAAAGGTAACTCATCACATGAGCAGTTCAGATAGTTTCCCACCCCTTATTCCACAGCTTTTCATAGAATCCCTGCAGTGTGGAAGCAGGCCATTCTGTCTATCGAATCCACACTGACCCTGTGAAGAGCATCCCATCCAGACCCACCCCACACTACCCTATCCCGATTACCTTACACTTCCCATGGTTAATCCACCAGTCTGCTCATCCCTGGATAGTATGGGTTATTTAACATGGCCAATCCACCCAACCTGCACATCTTTGGACTGTAGGAGGAAACCAGAGTACCGAGAGGAAACCCTTGGAGATAATGGGAGAATGTGTAAACTCTGCACAGACAGTTGCCTGAGGCTGGAGTTTAACAAGAGTGCTGTGAAGGAGCAGTGCTAACCACTGAGCCACCGTGCCACCCCATATGGAGAAACATCTTCACACAAGTGGTTAGGATCTGAATTATAATCTTGCTTGATAGTGTGTTGGATACAAATACAAATATATCTTTAAAAAGTGAAATTAGATAATAATCTGAAGAGAAATTTGGCATGGCATAAAAAACCTGCAGGAGTGGGACTTGCCGAATAGCTCTTAGAGCAAATTAGATTGGAGACAATAGGGCAAATAGCAACCTTATGTTTTAAACCTTCTATAATTCTATTCTATGATTCCATGTGACTACTTGCATTCTAGTTGCTAATAATTGATTTAGAATTGATGATTAGTTAATTAGATACAGTTGGTGGGCATGTAATTTCATCATTCTGTGGTCACATGCTATATGCTTATGTACAACAATTGTATCATCTTATTGAGATTGTATTATAGATCCCCCCCACTGTAGTCAGCAGGAAATGAGAAACAAAATTGTAAGATCTCAGTTATCTGTAAGAATAATAGAATGGTAATGGTAGGGAATTTAACTTTCCGAATGTAGACTGGGACTGCCATAGGGTTAAGAGTTTAGACGGAGAGGAATTTGTTAAGTGTGTACAAGAAAACTTTGATTCAGTTCATGGATGTACTTATTGGAGAAGGTGCAAATTTTGACCTACTCTTGGGAAATAAAGCAGGGTAGGTGACCGAGATGTCAGAAGGGGAGCATTTTGGGGCCAGCAACCATAATTCTATTAGTTTTAAAATAATGATGGAAAGGATAAATCAGATCTAAAAGTTGAAGTTCTAAATTGAAGGAAGGCTGATTTTTGACAGTATTCGGCAAAAGTTGATTGGGGGCAGATGTTCTCAGGTAAAGGGAAGGCTGGAAAATGGGAAACCTTCAAAAATGGGGTAACGAGAGTCAGAGACATTATGTTCCTATTTGGGTGAAAGGCAAGGCTGATCGGTGTAGGAAATGCTGGATGACTAGAGAAACTGAGGTTTTGGTTAAAAAGAAGGAAACGTATGTCAGATGTAGACAGGAGAGATCGAGTGAATCCTTTGAAGAGTTTCAAGGCAGTAGGATTATATTTGAGGGAAATCAGGAGGGCAGAAAGGGAACCTGAGATGGCTTTGGCAAATAGGGTTAAGAATAATCCAAAGGGATTTTATAAATACCTGAAGGACAAAAGGATAACTAGGGAGACAATACGGCGCATCAAAGATCAGCAAGGCAGTCTATGCATGGAACCACGGGAGGTGGGGGAGATACTAAATGAGGTCAAAGTTTGTGAGAAGATTTGTAGCTCGGATGCTAGTTGTTGTGGTTCTGTTCGCCGAGCTGGGAATTTGTGTTGCAGACGTTTCATCCCCTGTCTTGGTGACATCCTCAGTGCTAGGGAGCCTCCTGTGAAGTGCTTCTGTGATCTTTCCTCCAGCATTTGTAGTGGTTTGAATCTGTCACTTCCGGTTGTCAGTTCCAGCTGTCAGTTGCAGTGGTCAGTATATTGGGTCCAGATCGATGTGCTTATTGATTGAATCTGTGGATGACTGCCATGCCTCTAGGAATTCCCTGGCTGTTCTCTGTCTGGCTTGTCCTATAATAGTAGTGTTGTCCCAGTCGAACTCATGTTGCTTGTCATCTGCATGTGTGGCTACTAAGGATAGCTGGTCGTGTCGTTTCGTGGCTAGTTGGTGTTCATGGATGCCGATCGTTAGCTGTCTTCATGTTTGTCCTATGTAGTGTTTTGTGCAGTCCTTGCATGGGATTTTGTACACTACATTGGTTTTGCTCATGCTGGGTCCTTCGTTCTGGTGAGTTGTTGTCTGAGAGTGGCTGTTGGTTTGTGTGCTGTTATGAGTCCGAGTGGTCGCAGTGGTCTGGCTGTCAGTTCGGAAATGCTCTTGATGTATGGTAGTGTTGCTAGGCCTTTGGGTTGCGGCATGTCCTCATTCCGTTGTCTTTCCCTTAGGCATCTGTTGATGAAATTGCGGGGGTATCCGTTTTTGGCGAATACATTGTATAGGTGTTCTTCTTCCTGTTTTTGCAGTTCTGGTGTACTGCAGTGTGTTGTGGCCCTTTTGAACAGTGTCTTGATGCAACTTGGGGTTGTGTTGGGGTGGTTGCTTTCGTAGTTTAGGACTTGGTCTGTGTTTGTGGATTTCCTGTATACCTTTGTGGTGAATTCTCCGTTAGATGTTCTCTGTACCCTCACGTCTAGGAATGGGAGTTGGTTGTCCTTTTCTTCCTCTCTAGTGAATTGGATTCCTGTGAGTGTGGCGTTGATGATCCGGTGTGTATTCTCTCTTTGTGTTTTTAATGATTGCAAAAGTGTCATCCACATATCTGACCCAGAGTTTGGGTTGAATTTGCGGTAAGACTGTTTGTTCTAATCTTTGCATTACCACTTCTACTATGAGTCCAGAGATGGGTGAGCTCATGGGTGTGCCGTTGATTTGTTCATGTATTTGATTGTTGAATGTGAAGTGTGTTGTGAGGCACAGGTCCAGTAGTTTGAGTACATGCATTTGGAAAGGCAATGACTGATTAGGGATAGTCAATATGGCTTTGTGTGTGGGAAATAGTGTCTCGGGAACTTGGTTGAGTTTTTTGAAGAAGTAACAACGATGATTGATGAGGGCAGAACGGTGAGCATGATGTATATGGACTTCAGTAAGGTATTAAACAAGGTTCCTCATGGTAGATTAGTTAGCAAGGTTAGATCTCATGGAATACAGGGAGAACTAGCCAGTTGGATACAAAACTGCCTTGAAGATAGAAGACAGGGTGGTGGTGGAGGGTTGTTTTTCAGACCGGATGCCTGTGACCAGTAGTGTGCCATAAGTATTGGTGCTGTGTCCACTGCTTTTTGTCATTTCTATAAATGATTTGGATGTGAACATTGGATGTCTTGTTAGTAAGTTTACAGATGACACCAAAGATGCAAGTCTTCTTGACAGCGAAGATGGTTACCTCAGAATACAACAGGATCGTGGTCAGATGGGCCAGTGGGCTGAGGAGTGGCAGATAGACCTTAATGTAGATAAATGTGAGTTGCTGCATTTTGGAGAAACATATCTGAACAGGACTTATGCACTTAATGGTAAGATCCTGGGGAGTGTTGCTGAACAAAGAGACCTTGGAGTGCAGGTTCATAGTTCCTTGAAAGTGGCGTCGCAGGTAGATAACATAGTGAAACATTTAGTATTCTTTCCTTTTTTGGTCAGAGCATTGAGTATAAGAGATAGGAGGTTATGTTGCGGCTGTACAGGACATTGGTGAGGGCACTTTTGGAATATTGAGTGCAATTTTGGTTTCTCTCCTATCAGAACAGTGTTATGAAACTTGAAAGGGTTCAGGAAAGATTTACAAGGACGTTGCTAGTGTTGGAGAATTTGAGCTACAGCGAGAGACTGAACAGGCTGGGGCTGATTTCCCTGGAGCACAGGAGGCAGAGGGTTGACCTTACAGAGGTTTATAAAATCATGAGGGGTATGGATAGGGTAAATAGACAAGATATTTTGCCTTGGGTGGGGGAGTCCAGAATTAGAGGGTATCGGTTTAGGGTGAGAGGTGAAAGATTTAAAAAGGACCTATGCGGAAACATTTTCACGTGTAGAGTGGTGCGTGTATGGAATGAGCTGCCAGAGGAAGTGATGGTGGCTGGTTCAATTACAACATTTAAAAGGCATTTGGGTGGATCTATGAGTAGGACAAGTTTTGAGGGATATGGGCCAAGTGCTGTCAAATGTGACTAAATTAGGTTAGGATATCTGGTCGGCATGGATGGGTTGGACTGAAGGGTCTGCTTCCATGCTGTACATCTGTGATGCTATGACCCGAATTGTTTTGGTAACAATATTAAAGATAGTGTGTCTAAGTCTTTTACGTTAATTTTCCTCCTTGTTTAGTAAATGGTGGTAAAGGCTAAGTAAATGTATATGTGATGTAACTTCATTCATATTGTGCTTGTAATCTGTTTTCTGCTAATATTAATGCATAGAACAAAAGCAATATTACCACGGTAATAATTGCAAATCAGCAATTTCTATTGGGCAACACTGCTCAGACTGAGTATGGATTAGCCACTCACATCAGGTGCTGAACAATTTCTGGAAACTCAGCAAGCATGACTGTAAGCTAAAGGGAAAGAAATGCAACTTCTACAAATGTGGGGTGATGTTTCATTTCATTTTGATATATTTCAACTTTGGATGATTAGCCACTTTCTGATATCAAAACTAATAGAGGATGTGATTATGAACAATTGTTTTTTTTTACGAACACTCATTAACCTGAAATGAAATTAATTAATTGTCTGTTTAGTATTTAGCAGTTTACATTAATGTCATTAAAACCTCTTGATTAGGATCTACCCATGTTCTTTCGCTTTATAGTGTTCAAGTTATATTTAATGAAAACCTGACTTGTGATGTTGACAAAAACATAACTTCAAAGATCTTGAGTGATATAAATAGTCAAACTCCTGAGAAGTGTTTATCAGAAATACCTCCAGGAGTTCTGACCTCCCACCATAACTTGAATGGAAAATGAGGGGCATTCTAGTTCAAACATTAGAAACAATGATTAGTCCATTTCTTGAGCATTACCTCCAATCTTCTGCTAAAGTAATGGAGTGAAGTTAAAAGATTTCTTAATATCTACCCAGTCTGTTTTTAAGTAAAAAATGCTTTATGTCTGCAACTTCCTTTTGTTTTCATAAAGGCTCACATTGGAGATTTTTAGTAAATGCATCTATTAAATGACTTATAGAATATATGAATTGCAAATGTTTTTTGTTAGGCAATTCATATTGATGGAAAAAAGTCTTAAGTGATCGCTAGAACTTTCTGGCTCAGAATGGTATGGTCAAGTGATTGTGCGTTGGAATTTACTTGAGCAATGATATTACACTTTTATTTCATGTTCGATCTTCCTTTCATATCCTGGTTCTACTATGCGGTGCAGTAGATGGCAGTGTTTATTATCAAGTGTGTGTAAGGAATCTATCGTTTTAAGGTTTTGGACTCAGTTCACAAGCTCTGAATGACAAAGGTAATGAACTAATGATAGTGTTCAAATGAACACGCTGGCATGTTAACATGGCAGCAATCTAATGGTATAATTTGTATGAAACAAATGGAACGTTTTTCCACTTGGGCATAAAACCATCTTGTTAATGTCCATCTTACTATTTAACAGAACGCTTCCAAAATTCTTATTTACGACTTGCTGAGTAAGACCTGTTCAAGGACAGGTGAAAATTGTTCCATTTCCACATTTCAAAGGGATTAATCAGAAATTGACTATACTGTTTTTCATTTTATTAACAGTCTGACAAAGTCAACCTCACTGAATCACTCATTCCAGCTCGTGTCCTAAACTCCTCCGTTATCATCCCTAAGTATGTCCAGACAAAGAAAGCAGTATGTTACAGAGTTAAGCAATCCAAGAATTGATTGGTCAGATGAATTGGGATTGATGTTGAAAAGTCAGCTCAGACTTGATGGGCTGAAAGACATCTTCTGTGCTGTATGTCTCTGTATCTAGCCACATTATCTTGTGAATGGTAGTAGGTGAGCAAGTAACAATTGGATTAGTACAATTCCTGCAGCTGCACTAAGAGAGCACATCTGGGAGCATTCATTCAACGAGGCCATTGGGTAGAACTCGGGAATAACAAAGGTACAGTCACTATGCTGAGGTTATCCTATTGTCCTCAAATTAGACAGCAGGAAATAGAGGAACAGATATGTAAGCAGATCGGGAAAGATGTAAAGGAAACAAGATTGTTGTTGTGAGTGATTTTATCCAGTTTCCTGGTCCTTATCTGGAGAGTATGTGGTGAGTGTGGATTGATCAAGGTTGGCCAATCTCTGGACTGACTGACTGACCCAGCCGCGCAGCGGTGACTCCAAATGGTCACCACTTCCATCGCCACATGACGACCATTCGATCCGAAGGGAAAGTGTCATGCGCACGGGTTATGGAGTGCACATGGGTAATGAGCCATCATTTTGGAAAGTTCAATGGATGGAGACGAGGAGAGATTGGTGGACGGAGGTTGGGCTGAGGTGGGGGGATGGGTAGCAGGAAAGTTGCTCATTGTGAATGTATCCAAGCCCACCTCTATTGACCCAGGGAAAACATCTCTCAAAAATGTCAACAGGTTAAGGAAAAGTGATTGCAGAAGCATGTTTCCCACTAACAGGATGCTGCTTTCAGTCCAAAATGATTCACAACTGAGTAACTTCACGTGCGCCTTTCAAGGCCAGGAGTGTGAGCTGTACGCTGCAGTGATCGGCTGATCAAATCCAGCATGTTCCTTCAGTTCTTCACGAGACCAAATTCAACCCGCTCTCCCCTCCCTACAAAATCCAACATAAAACACCCACCATTAGTTGCAATTCTCCAATTGAGTAACAATGACTAAACAATCCTGAGTATGCTCCTAGAGTCACCAAAACCAAGTTATGGTAACCAGTTAAGTTGCTAATGTGGCTCAGTTGGGGCAGCACAGTGGTTAGCACTGCTCCCTCGCAACACCAGAGACTCTCATTTGTGGGCGGCATGGCGGCCCAGTGGTTAGCACTGCTGCCT